>NC_067399.1:654089209-654435876 GCF_016432865.1 Antechinus flavipes
AAGTCCAGGTAAACCCCTTAAGAAAAATGGGCCAGGGACGGTCTATCCCTCCGCTCCCATTACTGGACAAAATCTCCCCTCTGCCCCTCACCCCACGGTACGTGGCTGATTCCTGGTTCTGTTTCTTTGCTCATGTGAGGTTCCCCACCCCCCACGCTTCCCATTCCTGCCCCCATCTTTCCCACCTAACTAAATCTTATCAGGGCAGCCAGGGGGCGCCCTAGTGCTCCACATCTTCCCGAGTGCACGTCCAGCCTCAGACCCTAGCCGGGCGACCCTAGGGAAGTCCCTTCGCCCTGTGTGCCTCAGTTTCCTCATCTCTAAATTAAACTGCAGGCCTCACTAGCAAAGCGCTCCAGTACCTCTGCCAAGGAAATCCCAAATGGGGTCGTGAAGAGTCAGACGTGACTGAATCCCCTTCAAGCCCCCCCGCCCCGCCCCCAGCCCGTGGCTTGTTTCCTCTTCCGACGCCGCCCCGGCGGCCGGGCCCCAGAAGAGGCCTGCACTCACGCCGAGTGTCCGCCCTTGGCCGCGCTACGGTGGCCCGCCAGGCCTGGTTAAGCACGGCGTCCCCGCTCCCCTGCCCCTCGCGCCGTCCATCAGCTGCTCCGTGATGTATTCATTAGCCGAGCTCGAGCTCGCTCCTCACCCCGAGCCCGGTGAGTTATGGCTCATCTCTCCCTCCCAGCGTCCTCCTGCTCATCACCACAAGGCCCATATTAGCCGCGTGCACATCTGTCAAACGACGGCTCCCCGCCCCCCCACTCCCCACTGCCGCGGATCCGGGGAGATAAACCCCACGGGGTGTTTACGGCTTTATCAACAAGTCCGGCCCTCTCCCTCCCCCTCCCCAGGCCCACGTCCCCGCCTCCCTTTATGGGGCCCAATATTTAGGCCGTAAATATCCCCGCGCAGCTCCCCCGGCCCCGGTGCCAGCGTGCCTTGGAATACATTGCCGCCGCCGCCACCCAGGGAACAGATGTTTGGGCAGACTTATCGCCCATCCAAACTGCCTGGCCCCGCGGGCCACCAGACACCGCCTCCTGCCTGCCGCCTCCGCCCCCGCCCGCCCCGCCGGCCCCGGCCTCCTTCCCGTCCCAGCCGGTCAGCCGGAGGGGAAGGATGCAATCAGCTAGTCCCCCCTCACCTCCCCCAGTCCTTACAGAGAGGGAAACTGAGGCACAGAAGGGAGAAAACACGATTCAAGGTTCTACAGAGTGAGCAGCAGGGAAGCCTTCGAATCCAGGTCTACCCTCGTCCGGTGCTTAACATACTAGAATAATAATAATAGCTAGCCTTGCTATCAGGCTTTAAAGTTTGCAAAGCACTTTACAAATGTTCCCTTATTGGAGCTGCACAACAGTCCTGGGAGAAAAGTGTCAGGGAGGCACAGAGCAATTCAGTGACGTGACCAGGATCACACAGCTGTTCCGGTTGGATTTGAACTCAGGACTTCCTCCTTTCAAATCTAGGGCGGAATGAGATGCTGGAGGAGCTGGGAGACCGGCCTCCTCCAAGAAACCAAAGGATGGGGAAGGACTTGGAAGTCAGAAAGCCCTGGGTGTGACTCCTCCTCTTCCTACCCCTAAATCGTAAGATTGAATGTCCGTTTTCTCATTTGTCTAACACTGAACATCACACCTAAAGCACCTTCTTGGTCCCTTTCTTGGGTTCCAGGGAGCTACTCTGAACGCCAGGCCTTTATTGCTATTATTATTACAAAACCAGCTGGAGTCGAGTGTCAAATTGTGTGGCACAGACTACTGGAGGTTGCACAATAATAATATAATTAATGATAGCTCACTTTTCTCGAGTTGGTTAAGTTTGCAAAATACTTTTATGCCTCATAAATAATTCTATGAGGTTAGCCCCATTACACAGATAGGAAAACCGAGTCTGAGAGAAGCGAAGAAATTTACGTGACAGTGTCACAAAGCTGGATAGAATCTGAAGCAGGATTCAAATCTAGCCTTCCCAATTCTCAGTCTTGGTTTTAACCGCTATGGCTCCCGAGTACCATCAGTTTCATCATCCCCATTTATACAGGAGCAAAGAAAGATCTATGGAAGTGAAAAGACTTTTTCAGCACTACAGCTTGGATTTGAGCCCCATTCTCCTGGATCCTAGCATTCCTTTGCTCCATCTCCTAAAAGAAGGTGCTGGTTCCAAGAGGCTCCTCCTCTCTGTCTCTATTTCTGTTTCTCTGACCTTGTTTCTCTGCTTATGGTTATCTCTCTCTATTTCTTCAGTCTCTCTATGTCTGTCTTTTTCTCTCTCATTCCTTCCCTTCCTCCTTCTCTCTCTCTCTACATCTCTGAATATGTATGTGGGTCTCTGTCTCTTTCCTCCAGTCTCCCTGTCTTTCCCTCTCTGTGTATCTCTATCTCTTTGTGTCTCTGTCTCTGTGTTTATGTTTCTCTTTCTTCTCTCTTCCTATGTCTATTTTTTCTTTCTTTCCTTCCCTTTCTTCTTCTCTCTCTGAATCTGTGTGTGTATATGTGTCTGTCTTTGTTTCTTTCTCTATCCCTGTCTCCCTTCCTATCTCTCTCCTCTCTCTCTTCTTTTTCTTCTTCTCTCCCCTAAGAAGAACTCAGAGCTCCCAGCCCCTATCCTGACCTCCTTCAGAGTAGGATCCCAAGCCCATAGCTCAGTCTGGCTTTCCTGGCTCTGGCCATTTTCCTGGGGGCTTAATTCCTCTCCTGGGGAGTCTGGCTGCCAATGCCGCCACTGGATTTATCGCACTTTGCATTTTTTATAAAGTACAGCCAGAGCACCAGGAGGCAAAGTGCATGGAGACTATACTTGCCCCAACTGCCCTCTCACCCACAAAGGAAACTCCAGCTTGATCCAGGTGAGTGATCAAAGAAGAGAGAGGAAGGGAGGGAAGGAAGGAAGGAAGAAGGGAGAGAAGAAGGGAAGAAAGGAAGGAAGGGGAGAAAGGAAGGAAGGGAAGAAGGTAGAAAAGAAAGAAAGGATGGAGGGAAGGAGGGAAGAAAGGAAGGAAGAATGGAAAGGAATGAAAGAAGGAAGGAAGGAAGGAAAGAAGGAATACAGGAAGGAAGGATGGAAAGGAAAAAACAAGGGAAGGAGGGAGGGAGGAAGGAGGGAGGGAGAGAAGAAGAAGAAAGAAAGGAGGGAGAAAGAGAAGAAGGGAAAGAAGGAAGGGAGGAAGGAAGGAAGGGAGGGAGGGAGGGGGGAAGGAAAGAAGGAAGGAAGGAAAAAAGGAAGGAAAGAAGGGAAGGGAAGGGAAGGGAAGAAGGAAACAAACATTTATTAAGCACTTACTATCATCTATTGAGTCTCCCAGTGTGCCTAGATCTGTGCTGAGGAGGCAGCCTCCCTTTCTCTCAAGTGAATTGCAGCCTGATTAAATTTCCTTCTTTCTAGCCCAAAAGCAGCAGCAACAACATTTACATAGAGCTGTCGAATGTTTTACAAATATTACCTTATGTGATTCTCCCAAATGCAAGGTCTGTGCTGGGGGTGCAAAAATGAAACCGCCCCTGCCTTCAACAATCTGACATTTTACTAGGGAAAAAAGGAAACCTGGGAAGTCTTGCTTGAAGGACACCTGGGAAGTGTGGCAGCAACAGGAGAAAAGGCTTTGGGGATGACTCAGATCAGAGAATTGACACAGGGGCCCAGAAGCAGAAGAGGCTCAGGACCTGGGAGTGCAGGATGAGGGAAAGCCAATAAGGAGGGCAAGCTGAAGGAGGTACAGGCCTTTGCCTTGCCTCAGTGGACAAGGATCTGGTACCTCTGTGGCAAGAGGCTCGGGGAAGCTAATGGGCCAAAGCTTTGCCTCCTTCAGAGGCCCAGAGTAACCCTTCTCATATTAACAGGGCCCAACAGGCAACAGTTTTCAGAAGACAATAAGAACCAATCATGACGGGGCTGCCGTGACTTGCTTCGGGGGACAATTTGTCTCCAGTGCTGCATTCCTCCAAATAGAAGCAACATGTGGTGAGTCAAAGAGGCACTCCTTCCTTTCTTTGTTGATGGTCTCTGAGTCCCGCAGTCCTGATCTCGACCTCATGTACACATACACACACAACATGCCACATGTGTGTGCACTCACCTGCACATACATGCATAAGCACACACTTGCTCACACATATATGCACACACAGGAACCCTGCCTTGAGCATGTGCTGCCGCAGAGAAGTGCACAGAATAAGCCCTCTAATTTCTGGACAAGAATGAGTCTCCTAGCATCTAAAGATCACCTCATCTGATGCTCGTCTGTCTTTCCCTCCTGTCATCCAGAATCACAGGAGAGAGTTACTCGGGCCAAAAAACTTGGAGGAAGAGGTTCAAATCCTGCCTCAGACATCCCTGATTTTCCTGAGTCTCAGTTCCTTGGTAGGTAGGCTACCTGACCTCCCAGCTCTAGATCTACAACCCCCCTGATAAAAACTGCCACATTTCTACTGTTTCTACTTCCTTCTAATGTGTTTTAACACTTTCCTCAATATAGACCTGAGAGATGAATTAAAAAAAATAAAAAGTATTACCCCATTTTACAAATGATGAAACCGAGGCTGTTGTCCAGCTTCCACAAAGGATTCATACTAGAATCAAAATGTTTCTGTCCTCATGCAGCAAGTTAAACCCTTTCCTCTTCCCCTCCAAGGTGAGAAATAAAACTGGGACACTGCAAAGTATCTTTTCATACAAACATAACAGGAGAAATCAGAGACAGAGACAGAGACCAATGTAGTGAGGGGAGGAAAGGAAGGAGGGAGAGAGAAAGGTATAAGGAGAAATTTAATGTGACTCTTGTGAGTGATCATGACGTTCAAATCCCAAGTACTGACATTAACCATGAGGACATAAGAAAGTCGTGACCCTTCATGGGCCCGTGGATGCTATTATTGCCACTGATTGTGGGTATCCAGTTAAAGAAATGAAGAACGAGACTGGGAGGCTAAGTTTATCCAAAGTAGGTGGAGCAAAACCCAAGAATGCCTTGTGGGATTTCAGGAACCCTCAGAGAAGAGAAAAGACGGGCTGATCTAATTCATTCCCATGGATCTCAGGACAGATGTGGATTCCTCCTAACCAACATATAGATTTTTTGCTTGTTAAGGTTACTCTTACTAGTTTATCTGTAAACATTATTGATTTTCATTTGAAGAAACTAGTCTCATTTTAGGAAGGACACTGATAAATTGGGTGGCCTCCAGAGGAACATAACCAAGTTAGTGGCAAAACGATAGTTTATGGTATATGAGAATCAATTGGAGAAGCTAAAGATGGCGGCCTCGAAGAAAAGAAGCTGGGGACATGATAGCTGTCTTGAAGGATGTGAAGGAGAATCAGAATTGTTCTCATTGATTCCCAAAGGTGGGATCAAGAGGGAGGGTTGGAAATGGAAGATAGAGGCATATTTAGATTTGATATGTTTAGGGGAGACTCTTTAACAAAGAGAACTGGACGGCAATGGGCTCCCCTTTGTTATTGTAATTAATCACTTCAGTGTTGTCCAATTCCTTGTGATTCCATTTGGGTTTTGTTTTGTTTTATTTTGTTTTGTTTTGTTTTGGCAAAGATACTGGAGTGGTTTGCCATTTCCTTCTTCCAGTTCATTTTATAGATAAAGAAACTGAGGCAATCAGGGCTAAATGACTTTTCCAGAATCTCACAGCTAGTAAGCGCCTATGGCCAGATTTGAACTCCTCCTCACTTCCAGGGCTGTGCTTTATCTTCTTCGTTGCCAAGCTGCCCTAATAGCTCCTTCACTAGCAGTCTTCAATCAGAGTCTGAAAAACCAATTTGGAGCTATCTTTTAGAAGAGATGCTTGTTCCAGTATGGATGAGACTAAATGAATTCCTATATTCCTTTTGTTTCTAAAATGCTATAACTCTATAACCTTGGAAGATAGACACTGTAAATTTTACTAATCCCAGTATATTTAAGAGGAAACTGAATGATATGAAGGGTCTTCCCTATGTCTGGCCACTATCTAAAGCAGGATTCACTATAAGTTCCAACCTCCAAGTCCAGAGCTCGTGGACATGCACTGAACTGCTATCAGGTCACAGATGAAAGAACCTATCAACCTTTGAAACTATCCCACCTGACCATCCAATCTCTAGTCATGGAATTGACAAGGCACAGGACTAATGGGGCAGGCTCCCAGGGGAGATGAAATAGGGCTCAGTTCTTCCTGTGAAAACAGAAGATTCCACTCAAGGATCTTTAATTTGGAAGGATTTCTAAGAAATATGGGAAGCAGTGGAAAGAGATTGAAGATAGAATCATAGGATCTGAATTCAAGTCTTCCACTTGTTGACCCTTGTTCTAACCTGTAGAACCAAATAGAAGATAAAATTGGATTCCTCACTATTTAAGCAATCTTAAATCATCAAAATAAAATAGAATCATAAGATTTGAATTCAAGTCTTCCACTTGTTGACCCTTGTTCTAACCTGTGGAACCAAACAGAAAATAAAATTGGACTCCTCACTGCCTGAGCAATCTTGAACACACCATGTAATGTCTCTGGGCTTCTTTCCTCAGCTGTAAAGTATTTGAAAACAGCTTCTATTTTCTAGTATCCAGCTTCCCACCAAATCTGCTCTTCAAGCTAAACATCCCCAGTTCCTCCAACCAGTCCTCATGTGTACAGTGTAGGTAGGATCAGAATGGAAGCTCCTTGAGGACAGGAAGTCAGATTTGTTGTTTTTATTTAACCCCAGTGCCTTGACTGCAGTAAGTGCTAAATAAAAGATGATTCGATTGAGGCTCTTTGTTTTGCTGGTTGCTCTGCTGCTCTCTAGTTTCTGAATGTCCTTGCCAAAACTTTTGCTCAGAATTAAACATGGTCCCTCTGGTATGGTCTGCCCAGGGCAAAGGACAGTGGGACAAGTGTTTCATCCTTCTAAACCTCAGGCTTCTATTAATATCACTTGAGAAGGACTTAGCTTTTTTAGTTGCTGCATCTCTCTGGAGACTCATATCAAGCTTGCAGTCCACTGAAATCTCCAAGATCTTCTTCCCTCAAGCTGTTCTCTAGAGCTTCCCCACTTTCTCCCATTCTGTCCTTGTGAAAGAAATGTTTTTGAATTTTGTTCACACTCTATGCAATGTTCACCATTTAAACGAGTTCTTCATGGCGTTTGCTCATGATTTCAAAGCCCCTCGACTGACAGACTCACATAGGTAGCAGCCCTTGCTTCAGGCCAGTGGAAGATACCAAGTCTCACAGTCAGCCAGAATGGAGCGGGAGGGAGGGACTCCATGCCAGGGACTGGGATACTCTGAGGTGATGTGGACTAATTAGGACTGGACACGGGGTATCCAGAGGAAAGGTGGAAGATGGCACAAAGCTGAAATCAGGGCTCAATGTTAAGAGTGGGGAAAATCAGGATTCTGGCTTGGGATACTTGGGTGTGGATCCCTGTGCTGCCACTGACTAGTGGTACGACAGAAGGCAAATCCTTTCTCTTATCAGTCTCCACTCCAGGATCTGTAAAAGCAGACTTGATAGTAGGATCTCTTTCAGCAAAGAACAGAGGTGAAGATGAGAAAGAATGGGACAGAGCAATAGATGGACAGCATTCTAATGGCTCAAGATTGAAATGTCCCATTGTTCTATATGGAAATGGAAGTTCAGAGGCAAGAGGGATGGAGGCAGGGAATGAGACTCTCAAGGAGGAAAGGCTCACAATCAACTATTCCTCTTCCTTCCCATTTCCACATACTCCTTGAGGGAAGTTACTTATCTATCTCCCCATGTGGTTCTATATATACTATAGTGAATGATAGCATGGTATCATGGTGCTTTACTTTGGGAGTCAGGAGATCTGCTTTGGAATCCTAACTCTGCTGTTTCCTAGTTAGGTGACCTTGACTTAGCAAGTGACCTTGAGCAACAATGTTCTCCCTTTCCTGGGCCTCAGTCCGTCTTCTAGAAAATAAGGTTAGACAATATGACCTCTAAAGATCAAGTCATTTTACCACTATGGGCCTCAGTTTCCCTATCTGTAAAGGTGAGAGTTGGACAGTTTAACTGGGAAGATCCTTTCCAGCTCTGAATCCATGATTCCAATATCCTATTACTCTGGATCTGACTTTTCTTCAGGCATACCACAGTTTGGCCAGTCTGATCCTTATTTCCAAACCTCTGCATTGGATTTCCCATTCCTGGAGTGCTTTCCTTCATTATTGTTTCCCAGAATCCTTAGTTTCTGTCAAGGCTCAGCTCAAGCTTCCACACTAGGCCTTTATCTATCCTCCCACTACACCGCATCGGCTAGTTCCTTCCCCCCAACATCAGTTTATATTTTGTACCCATTGTATATAGGTGTACCTGGTCTCCCCTAGGAAGAATATAAGCCTCTTGAAAATAGGGACTGTGTTTACTTTCTTGTATCTCTAATGTCTAAGCACAGTGCCTAACAAATAATATTTAAGCAATGTTTGCTGAGTGACGCGTGTGCCTCAGTTTCCCCTTCCGTAAAGGGGCTGACAATTTTTATACTTCCTCCCTCAGAGGGTGGTTGTCAGGGAAGTGCTTTGTAAACCCTTCAGGTTTCTGTTACATAAATGTCAGCTACGATTCTCTTCCTCAGTTCCATCTTCCCCACAGCATAGGCCGGCACACAGGAAGCTATCAACTAATGACTGATTGATTGATGGAGAATGAAGAATCCGCCCAGTCCCAGCTTAATGGATCTGTGATTGCATGTGTGTGTGCGCTGGGGGAGAGAGGGGAGAGGGATACAAGTCAGGGGAGGGGAGAGGAAGAGAATCATCTGGTGCCAGAAAGGTAAATTTCACCTGAATGAAGATGTGCAGAGCCGGCGATCGATGAGAGATTGTGGGCTTAATAAGCCAAGGGGCTTCCTTCCCGCAGCTCTTGCACATTAAGAATTATTCGACTTGCAAACAAATAATTTGCAGGCTATCTGCCCAGTCCTAAGTGAGTGGGGCACCTCCCGTTCATCCTGGATTAATCGCAGAAGCCATCTCTCTTGTTTCAGTTGCTTCTCCATCTCTTTCCTTTCTTGAGGGATCTCCCTCCCAGTTCTGAGGGATAGTGAGATTGGATTTGGGGTCAGAAGGACTCCTATACCTGCTTCCTACCTTTGTGCTCTTAGATAAGTCACTTTTCTGTTTTAAAACCTCAGTTTCCTCATATGTAAAATGAGAGAAATAATTTCACCTAGGGAAGAAGCATGGAGTAGTAGATCAAAACAGTCCTTGTTATAAGATCTTAAGCAAGTCATATTGTCTCAGTTTCTCCAACTGTAAAAAAAAAAAAAAAAGCATAATAAAAGTAGCTACTTCCCAGTGTGTTGTGAAGATCAAATGTGGTAATATTTGGAAAGCACTTTGCAAACCTCAAAGTGCTATTTGAGACCTAGGGTATCCCAAAAGTCTTAGTGCAGCTCTAAGCTCTAAGCTATAAAAATAATAACTTAAAACGCTACTAAGACATTTGCAACGGCCTATGTAAATGCTAACCATCATCATAAGCCATATTAGTAGTATTATCATTATGGTGATGATTATGATCTTTAATCTCTCCCTTTTCTTACACACCAAATCATCATTAAATCTGGTTAATTCTCCTTTAAAATGTCTTTCCTGCCTCTGCCTCTGTCTCCATCCCCATTTCTCCCCTCTAAGTCTGGACCCTTCTCCCTTTAGATTAGGATTCCTGGTGTATTACAAGACCTGGTCTTGGGTTCAAAACACCCAAGTCTAAATCCTATCTTTAGAATGTGTGACTGTGTAATCTTGGGCAATTTGGTGCATCTCTCTGAGCCCAAGGTCCTTTCTGTAAATTGGGGGTAATAATACCCAAAATATTCATCTCCTGAGACTGTGAGAAAAGCTTCAGGCATGGGAGTTATTCTCACGAACAATACCACAAAATCAAAATCTCTACATCTCCAGTCCCAGGTTCCGGAGCACCATGGAGACCTCCTGGAATGAGGGGACTTGGCTTTAGACCCCAGTTCTGCCATTGATTATAAGTTTGTCCTTGAGCATCACTTTACTTTTCAAGACTCAGTTTCCTCATCTGTAAAGTGAGGAGAGTAGATTGTATGACCTCTAATTTCTCTTCTAGCTTTAACTCTCTGATTTTTTGATCCATTCTACAGAAGCTGCACATTTTCCTAAAAAAAAAATTCTCATTCCATCTTTGCTCAAGAATCTACAAAAACTCACAAATGCCCAAACCATATTCTATGGATTTATAGGATTTAAGGGCGGAATGGGACAAAAAGATCAGAAAAAGAGTTCAGAAGTCATCTGGTCCAATGCTATCCTGTTGCAGTGGAGAAAATTCAGACCCAGAGAGCTTTGATGACTTTTCCCAAGGCCACATAGGTACAGGGACCAGCACTGAGATTCTCCCAGAATCCTCTGATTGAATTCAGTACACTCTCCCCCAAAGGAGGCTTCCCAACTGTATAATGGCCCAAATTATATCATGGCTACATCTGGGAGCCACTGTGCCGGAGGGAGTGTGGAGGAGATTGGGAAATGGGGAGATCTTGGAGCCAGGGAGCCCAATCCCTAGCCTAGTGTCTGCCACCAATGACTTGGCTTTTCCACTTATCACTGGGATTATGAACTTGCTACTTTATTTCTCCAAGTCTCAGTTTCCTGATCAATAAAATGTGAATAACCCTTAATTTTAGGGGTAGTGTGTTAGTAAATAGAAAGACCTGAGTCTGGTCACGTTCTTCCTCTGACATATTCTGCCTCCATGACTCTGGGCAAGTGTCCTCAGAGCCCCAGGGAACTTTTTAAGATGATGTTGGGGATATGTATCGAAGGAAAGTGTTTCCATGATCCAGGTCCTCTATACCGAGGAAATCATGGGCCCAGATAAAAACAAACCAGTGGATCGACATCTGGCCTAAAGATCTGTGGCTTTACTGGTGTGGGAATGTCATTCACTAAGGCAAATCTGTGTCCATCCAGAACCAAAGAGTCTTAGAGAGTCCTTTAAGATACAGAGGTTAAGGGCCACCCCCTCCCCGGTCACAGGTAGGATTTGCACCTGAGTCTTCTTGATATAATCTGAGCAGTATTCCACCCACACTGCTTTGGGAAAACCTCAAGACACTATGGAAAGAGAAGTTATTATTATTCTGGTCCCTCCTTGCTACCAGGCAGGAATCACAACCTGTCTGGAGACCAGCCTACCTGCCCGCCAGGGCCCTGGGATCTGGCTCCCTCCTCCTGCCCCACCCCACCCCTGTGTGTCACCCTATCCCAATTAGCCTTCCAAACACAATCCCATCCTCTGGGAGAGACGACTGGAGAGTGAGTTGACCTTTCAAAGGGGCTGGCCTCTCCCAATTCAATTTATTTACACAGGCAGCTGAGGGAGCGGCAGCCACATCACTGCAACTGTGATTTGAAAGTAGGACAAGCCAGTGAAAGAGAAAAAAATAGAAAGGGGAGAGTGATGGTGGATAAGGGAGAGAGAAAAAAAGGAAGAAAAAGCAGGTGCAGACTATATAATACTTTCTGCTGGCACAATTCAGCCCTGGACAGCCAAGTCGTTCATTATTCCAGTCTCCTTGAATGACCTTGGAAGGGGTGGGGGGTGGGGCAACCCTGGGTGCCTGCCTGGAGGAGAAGGGGAGGAAGAGATGAAGGGAAGGAGAGAAAGAGAGAGAGGTAGGTCAGGCAGGGATTGAGGTGGTGGAGCTGGGGCAGAGGGAGACAGACAGAGCTCTGCCTTGGTGCTCTCCTTGTAATTAAATTCTGTCCTTCCTCAATGGCATGAATCCATCACATCTTGAAGGAGGAGCTACTGGCAGCAATATCCCCCTCCTCTTCTCTGCCGCTCCCCCTCCTTGCAGGTTGGTCTCTTGGGCATCTTTTTGCATGTGAGAAAGCACCAGAGTTGGGAAGAAGCAGGGGAGGAGCTGGATTCAAATCCCATTTCTTTTGCTTTCTCTGCTGACCAAGCCTTGTAAATCTCTCCTCTCATCTGAACAACCTCTGATTTTTTCCAATACTCTGGCTCTGATGCTGGGAGATCAGTATTTCTGTGGCTTCCCTTTCCCTTTCCTGATGTTCAACCCTTGTCTCTTTCCTCCTTCCCACCCCTTAGGAAAGGCTGTAGAACTGAGAATTAGAAGACACAGATCCCTTGATTAAAATGTCACATTTTACTGATGAAGAAATCAAGTCCCAGAAGAGTTTAAGTGACTTGCAGCACAGCTAGGATCCTGATCCAGGTTCACTGGCTCCCACTGTTGTATAAATTGGCCTTCCTTCTGCTCACATCATCTCTCCTTCTTTCTCATGGTGTCTTCATCACTTCCCATGCCCTTTTTTTCTCTATTTTAGCTTCATCTCTCTTCCCTCTACCCTCTTTTTCCTTCTTGCTCCCTGCCTATTCATCACTGTTAGGGCTGGAAGTGACCTTAGAAATCATGTGGCCCAGCCCAGTTTTAAAGATGAGAAAACAGACTCAGAGATGTGCAGAAGCTTGTTCAATGTTCCTCAATAAGGGAGAGGAAGAGACCAGTCTGGGGCTGAATCTCCACAGTTGTTGCTCTGTTTGCACTGGACTGGCTCTTTCTTTTTTTTCCTTCCCTCCAGTACACTGCAGATGTCAGACTGGGGCTTTCTTAGGGCCCTCTAAGGTAGAAGAGCTCAAATACCATGATGCAGTGAGCATTAGCTCCTCTGCATCCTCATCCCCTGGCCTAGACTTCTTCCCACCCATCCCCTTCATGAGTCTTTCTACAGCTCCTCTTCTCTTACTTTCTTTTCTGTTTCTTCACACATTTGGTTTTACCTCCTCACCCTGCAGACAGCCTTTCTCCCCTGCGGGCTCCTAGCAAAGGCTGGAGGCTCTGAGGAGGGTGAGACTTGGTCTCCTAGGCAACAGGGCAGCACAGGAGGGGAAGGGAAGGGAGGGGAGGGAAAGCGGATTTCTACAGGACTGGGGCCACCCAACAGAAATCGTGAAAGGAAATGTGAAGTTTGGTGCAGAGAGGTAGCCACACTAAGCAGGCCTTAGCCCCCTGGACCATCAGAAAAGAAAGGATCTTCCATTGTGGAGAAATGGGATTCTAACCTAGGAGTTCTGGGGATTGTCGGTTGTCCCCAGTGGGAATTGAGTATCCAATGTATTCAGGACTCTAGGGAGGAGTTAATGGATCCAAAAGACAAGATGGATCCTGGGAGAAATACTAACTTGAAAGAAGCACACAGTAGGTTCTTAATAAATAGGGGTAGAGGGGACGAAAGTTTCCACCAGGGAAGGAAGAGAGGGAGTGAGGAAGGGGAAAGGGATGGAAAATAAAATTGAAGGGAAAGAATGAAGAAAAGAAGGATGTAAGAAGAGTGAGATGGAATAAGAAAGAGAAATGGAGGAAGAGAGAAAGAAGTGAAGTGGAAGAAAGAAAGGAAGAAAAGAAAAGAAGGAAGGAAGGAAGGAAGGAAGGAAGGAAGGAAGGAAGGAAGGAAGGAAGGAGGAAGGAAGGAAGGAGGAGGAAGGAAGGAAGGAAGGAGGAAGGAAGGAAGGAAGGAAGGAAGGAAGAAAGAGGAAGAAAAAAGGGAGGAAGGAAGAAAAGGGGAGGAGGGAAGGAAAGGAAAGAAGGAAGGAAAAAAGAAAGGAAGGAAAGGAAGGAAGAAAACAAAGGATAAAAGAGGGAGGAAAGAAAGCATTGTACAATGGAAAATATGCTGAATTTGCAGTCAGAGGACTAGGGTTCAAATCACAGATCTGCTACATGTTACTTTGTGACTTTAGTAAAGTCACAACCTCTCTGGGCCCCAATTTCTTCATATAAAAATGAGGGGATTGGACTGGATGCCTTCTAAAGTCCCTTTCAAATCTAAAGCTCAGATACTGGGAAATGGGGGGGGGGAATAGATCAACAAATGGGAATTGAAGTAAGGGAGATTTTTCATTGATTAAAAAATCCTAACAAATAATATGAAGCTGTATCCCTTGAGTGTGGAGTCTAGAAGAATTGAGCTGGACTCTCACTGCACTACTTACTGGTTCTTTGCCCACAGATCCCTCCCGTCACTCAGCGAGCCTCAGCTCACTCATTAGCAAAGTTCAGACCTATCACACAGGAATGCAATGAAGTTCAAGTGAGATAATGCATTTTATGCTCTTTGAAGGCCTTCAGAAGGACATGGACACATCCCCAGGTGGGGCAGAACTCACTGACCTGGGAGGTATGAGATCACTGGAACCACAGATCCCATAAAGTCCTTTTTCAGCATCACTTTGTCTGGGGCCTCTGGTTGAACACTTAAAATGGATTTTGCAGACATGGTCACTCCCCACGAGAGGCTTGTGATCCCAGACAGACCCAATTAGTCATGATACCCACTGATACAAATGTAGATAGCCTCTAGGCCATGAGCAAACAAGTGATACATAGGACTGGAACTGCAGAATCAAAACATGAAAACTGGGAGGGACCTTCAAGATCGCTTAGTCCGACCCTTTCGCGTTGCAGGTGAGGAAACTGAGGCCCCAGGAAGCCTGACTGGCCATGTTCTGAGCCTCTGGAGCATGCCTAGAATTTGCTCAGGGTCACATAACCAGTCACTGGTGATGCTAAGACTCCAAACTGGGTTTTCAGATACCCGAGACAGGGCTCCTTCTACTATATCACGCTGCTTCTCATAAATAAGTTGGACATGTGGGAGGTCATGAATGGAGAAAAGTCACATGAAATATGGGTGAGAGTTGAAAAAAGTTATCCCCGTCCTTGGATCAATCCAGAATGTCTTTATAGATAAGCTCAAGAAAGAGGGCAGGGAACGAACTTGTTTCTAGCCTAGCATCAATCAACAAGCATCCGTACTGCATAGAACTGTTCTTGACATTGAAATACAAAGATAAAAAGTAAATGGTACCTACTCTTGAGATACTTCTCTTCTCCTAGGGAAACAATCACTATAAATGTAAGATAGAAATTATATAACAGCGGGGACAGAGGTGGAAGCACTGGGACCAGGGGAGGAGGGGAGAGATGAGAGTGGAAGTGATGAGTATGAGGAAAAACAAATCTGTTCCACTCCATCCCCTGCCCTAGCCCCAGTCCCACTCCTTTCCCAACCCTGGGTCCAATATCTTGACATCACCAGTCTATAGGACATTCCCCTCCAATTCTCCATCCCCAGTTATATGTCGACATCTCTATTCCCGTTGCTACTAATCCCTTCTCTGGAAGTGATGACAATATGGAGCGTCTAAGCAATTGAAATCATTCCTCAGAGAAGCTCTACATCTCATTTTGGTCTCCAAGCAACTCCAAAAGAGCTTGGATCTCCTTCAGGAAGAGAGAAGGAGCAGCAGAGCCTAGATATATCTAGGGATAGAGAGGGAAGGCTCAACATGCTGTGCACTTCTGTTCTTCCCACTACAGGGAACCAAAGGGTTCTCCTCTTTCTTCTTTCTTCATTCATTCTACAGTTAATTAATACTTACTGTATATAACAGGCTGCAATTTCAGTGCAAGGAATTCCTTCTCCCCCTGCTTGGCCCCTCTCTTCTCTCCTCCACCTTTCTTTCTCCTTTCTCCCACCTACCTTCCTTCCTTCCTCTCCTTCCCAGCTCTCCTTCCTCCCTTTCTCCTTTCTTCCCTCTCCCAGCTTCAGTTTTTCTTTACCTCGGCTTTCTGGCCTTCACCTCCTTTTCTCCCTTCTTCTCTCTTTCCCTCACCTGCCCCTTCTCCTCCCCAGCCTCTGCAGCTGGCACCCTGGCACTCTTTTTCTCTCTCCCTGCCCCTGCCCAGTCCTGTTATTATTCAGAAGAGCCTCCTGATTGAAAAGGCCCCTAAGGCATTTCGCAAATAAAAATCCTTTAATTGGGAAGTTGTTAACTTCTCAAAGAAGAATTTTAATTTTGTTCTCAACCCCCTCCCATTCTCTTCCCCCCAGACCAAGGTAATAAATGCAAAAGGCTAATAGTCAGATATTCCATGCACCCTATGCTGTCCTCCCCCACTCTCCCCTCCCTTTCACCAGAATTCAAAGTTCCAACAGCTAATGAATATTTCATCGAGGGGCAGGACCAGGAAGCCTCGCCAGCCTCTGGCCCTATTCTGTTACACACAGATAAATTCTGTTTCATTCAACAAACATTTGTTAAGCCCCTACTATGTGCAACAACCTGGGAATATAAAGATACCAGTCCTATAGTCAGACAGCTTAAAACTAACAGGGCCTGGCTGGAGGGTCAGAAAAGAAGCACAGAATAATTATACTCCAAGGAGCATGAGATAAATGCAATGGGGGCTCAAGCGAGTTAATAGGTAAAAAAATTTAAAGGAGAGATTATTTATCAGTAGTATTATTATCAATAATAATAATTTTATACTGTGTTGTTGATAACTTATTATCAACAGATCTATTGTATTTAATATTTATTATTATTTATAATAACAACAATAAAACAGAAGATGCATAATTAGCTTCTCTAATCATATATCACCTCATCTGATCTTCACAGCAAGCCTGTGTGGCAAGCACCATAGGTATTATTATCTCATTTTCCAGATGAGGAAACACAGGTGAAATGATTTGCCCATGGGGACATGGCTAATCCTGTCAGAGGTAGGATTCAAACACAGTTTCTACTGCATTCTACTACTACTTTGCCTGGACCCTCCACTGTACTTATTTCATGATCCCTTGTAATATAATTTTTCTGTGCTTGTTTTCTGACCAGCCAGCCAGACCCTGTTAGTTTTAAGCTTTCTGATTATAGGACTGGTGTCTTTATAGTCCCAGGTCATTACACATAGTAGGTGCTTAACAAATGTTTGCTGAATGAAACCGAATTTGTCTGTCTGTGACAGAATAGTCAAGAAGCTGGCTGTGCTTCCTAGATCTTTCCACTGAGCCACACTACTGCCACATGAAAGTAATTATGGAGGAGCTGGTGCCTGAGCTGGTCCTTGAAGGAAGAACCTTCCAACAGACAAAAGTGAAAATATTTTCATCATCTTGTCATTTAAAGACCAAGCTGGATCCTTCCTCCTCCCCATATACCTCTCCTCCCCAGTGGCCAAATGTGAAAGGAGAAAGAAGAAGAAGAAGAGGAAGAAGAAGAAGAGGAAGAAGAAGAAGAGGAAGAAGAAGAAGAAGAGGAGGAGGAGGAGGAGGAGGAGGAGGAGGAAGAGGAGGAGGAGGAAGAGGAGGAGGAGGAGGAAGAAGAAGATGACAACTTAGTAGAAATAGAAAGTTTGCAAAATGTTTTGCAGATACTTAGAACCACCATGTGCTATTATTATCCCCATTTTACAGATGTGGAAACTTATGTGCCTTTCCCAGCATCACCTCACTAATAAGTATCTGAGTGGTCTGATCTTTTCAAGCATCAACATTTACTATTCCAGTTAATCAATAAGCATTTATAAAGCACCTACTATGTGCTAGGCACCAGGGGATCAAAAATGGCAATAAAACTGTCACTGAACTCAAGGAGTTATAAGAGAGAAAATGTACCTCTACTCACAGAAAATGCAGATCCTCTGGGTCCCCTGATCATGTGAGAAAAGCCCTAAATTTGATAGAGGTCAATTCATTTCCATAAGCATCACCAAAATGCTGACTGTGTGAACAATCCTGTGCTAGGGACTAGGGGAGTTGGAATTTGGGTGAGTAAGGCTTGGTCTTTGCTCTCCCTCCAAGCTCGTAGTTAGAGGGAAAGACTTGCCCTCTAGTCCTGGATTTGCCATTCTCCAACTTCTCTGGGACCTCAGTTTCCTGATCTGTCCAATGGGATGCTCTTCTGTCCTCACAGGGTTATGTGAAGATTAATGAGATATTAGGTGTGAAAGCACTTGGGAAAGGAAAAGCCTAAAGGGATTCCAATCCCCCCATTCTGCAGACCTCGTTCCAAGTCCCGCCTGCCCTGGGAAGCCTTCCCTGACCACCTTAGCCTACGTTCTGAATTCCCTGAGCCCTCATGGTCTGAGTCTCTTCCAGATTTTACACTTTGGATTAATGTCATACTGGGAAGTCTCCTTTCATGCCTCTGAATCTCTTTCTCCTCAGTGAGAGGGGGAGGGCCCCAAGGTAAAAGTGTGGGGTCTTCTCCTTAGGTGTCTCCCACAGGCTCTGAAGCAAAGCTGGGCATCCAGAGGGGTCGCAGTAAAGACTTGCTCCACACTGACACCTGCTGGGATATGCCGGGATTGCCTTTGTGTCCTCTTCCCTCTTTCCCCACCTCCCACTCCCCCCATCAATGATCTCCCGGACCAAGATTGACTCGGGGACCCAGAGCCTGATCCTGATGCCCTGGAGGGAAGCAGCAAGAGCAGGAGAAAAATGTTTATTCTTCATCGAGGCTGTGCCGGGATCCAATTTATTTCCTCAGAGTGCTCATTAGCACTGATTGGGCCTCAAGCCCCGAGCCAGCTCCTGGAATAAACCCTCTTCGTCAGAACCTGCAGGTTAGGAAGCAAACTTGGGGAGGCCGGTCTTCTGCTCTAGGCAGGGTCAGGGCTTGGGAAGCCACAGAGCTCACCCTCCATCACTACTAAATCTTCCCTACTCCTCCTTCCCTGGAGTCTTCCCTGATCACAAGTCCCCTGGGTTCCCACAGCACATCATAGCATGCCAGAGGCTTAAGTTAAAAGGAATATTAGAGATCATCTTTATTTGACAGGGAAAGAAACTGAGGCCAAAAAAGCGAAAGGAATTGCCCAAAATAGAAGGCAGAATTTGAACCCAGGACTTCAGATTCTAAATCCCATGAGCTTTCTACCAAAGCTATAACAATGTCAGAGGGGAAGGGGACCTAAAACCAAGTAGTTTGATCTCTAACCTTTAATCTTTCACCCATCTCTGTAGAAACACTTCCAGTGATGGAAACCTCACTACCCAATTTCTCAGCCCATTCCATTGTTACATAATTGCACAGACTGTTAGGATTTTTATTTGGGGGGAGGGGGGGAATGAGGCAATCAGAGTCAACTTGCTCTGGGGTCCCACAGCTATTCAGCGTGTTTGAAGCCACATTTAAAAGTCCCGAATCCAGAGCCCGTCTCCAAGCTGCCCCTAAGAATTTTATCGATACATAGTACCTTGCCTCATCTTCTACACATTTCCCATTTTAGTGTTACATTGTTTTAATTAAGTTTCTCTCCCAATCAAAGTAGGAGCTCCCCAGGGCAGACACTGTATTTACTCCTCTTTCTGTCTCCCTAACCTGCTACAATCCTGAAGTATCTCATACAAAGAAAAATAAAAGAACACAGCTTGTGGTTACAGGGATTCAAATGTGGCAAGGGCACTGTCTGGAGGCAAAGATCCCGGTTCCGAGCGTGGCTCTGCTACTTCCTATGGGACCTTGGGCGCCACTTCTAGGGCCACGTTGATTCCTCTGATGGTTTCTGAGTCCTATCGTTGTGTGTTATTGTATGGAGCTATTATAGCAGGTCCTCATGGGCCTGCGTTAATGAAGAGATGAGAATGATCAGTTATCGTGTAAGTATTTGTTTGTATATAAATGAAGCCAGTAAATTGTGTATAAAAACAGCTTGTTCCCTCAGGTAGGTTAATGCTCCCTCGCATGTTACTTATGCATTGTGTTAATAGTAGGTTAATAAATATTGGTTGAATTGATGGTGTCATGCAAAAGGTCTGGCAACATCATTCCCCTTCTCAAGAGCCCTCAGCCGTTTCCTGCTCCTCTCTGAGACCATTGTCTCTGGGAGGGATTGGAAACTCATAGGTTTAGCATTTAAGACCTTTCAAATCGGACTCCCTTTCCAAACTTATTTCAAATAATCCACCCCCCACCATGACACAGCCAACACGGCATTCCTGCTGTTCCCCAAACCCTACATTTTGTCTCCCATTGAACGTGCCTGGAATCCCTCTCTCCTCCTCTCCTCCAACTAAAAACCTCGTCTTATTCCTTTCTCATGAGTGCTCTCCTGGAACTTAGCATGGTACCTGGCGCATAGTAGGTACTTGAAAAACTTACCACCTAAGTGACTGTTTTCTCCTCAAATTATCTGGAATTTATTTTTGCAAATATGTTAGAACCTCCCCACCCCCATTACCATATAAGCTCTTCTAAGGCAGAGATCATTTTTCATCTTTTCTTTGTATGTGCACAGCACATAGTAGGCATTTACTGGATTAGACTGGACTGCATTTTGTGCGTTTGCACAGTTATAGAGAGAGGGCAGTGAGAGAGGAGAATAATGGATCTCTGAGGTCCTTTGTGAAAACTACAAACCACAGTACAAATGAAATCTATTAATACTATCTAAGAAGATGACCTTTGAGCATCATTTTCCCCAAATCTAAAAGGGAAAGGGAATATAGGCATTTTTACAGCACTGTCTGTGTAGTTAGTTAGGCATTATGATGAATGTTGTACAAATATTATCTCATTCGATCCTCACTCCAATCCTTCAAAGTAGGTGCTATTATTTGACATTTGGGGAAACTGAGGCAACCAGTTAGGTGACTTACTTTGGAATCATAAAATTAGAAAATACCTGAATCTGAATTTGAATTCAAATCTTCCTGATTTCAGACCGAGAAACTTTATTCACTGTACCACCTACCTGCCTGAAAATGGGAATCAAATGAGACTATAATGATGTTTGTGACTTTCTACTCCAGATAAGAGAATTGCACCATAAGTGGAACATTGGAACTCAGATCAGAGGCTCTAGATTTGAATTTTCATTCTTCCATTCCTAGAGAAGATTGCACCATAAC
Organism: Antechinus flavipes; assembly: GCF_016432865.1. Classification (NCBI taxonomy): domain Eukaryota; kingdom Metazoa; phylum Chordata; class Mammalia; order Dasyuromorphia; family Dasyuridae; genus Antechinus; species Antechinus flavipes. The sequence continues at coordinate 654,109,911 of NC_067399.1, forward strand.
TAGAACACTGTAACTCAAATCAGAGGCCCTAGATTTGAATCCTCATTTTTGCACTTACTAGAGAAGATGGCACCATAAATAGAATATTGGAACTCAAGCCAGAGGCCCTAGATTTGAATTTTCATTCTTCCACTTCCTGGAGAAGATTGCTGCAGAAATAGAACATTGAAACTCAGATCAGAGACCCTAGATTTGAATCTTCATTCTTCTACTTACTAGAGAAGATGGCACCATAAATAGAACATTGGAACTCAAGTCAGAGGCCCTAGATTTGGATCTTTATTCTTCCACTTACTAGTGAAGTGACCTTGGACTAATTCCTTTTTCTGATCTTTGCTTCCCTCAACTCACTGCAGAGTGAGGGGTCTAAATTAGATGATCTAAGGTCCTTTTGATATTGGATCAACTGGAACTCAGTGAATGCATGTGAAAAGTTTGGTAAATCACAAAACACAAGAAAAATGTATTGTTAAGATTGTTGAAAATATTATAATTTGAGGGAAAGACAATCAATCAAATATTTATTAAGCACTCACTATGTGCCAGGCACTGGGCTAAGCATTCATGTTACAAAGACTGAAGTTAATAATAATAATAATAACAACAACTCGCATTAAATAATAACTAACATTTATCTAGTACTTAATGTATGGCTGTTTGATTTGACTTGTGAAATAGACTCTAATGCTATCACCATTTTACAGATGAGGAAGTTGAGGTTGAGTGGTGTTAAGTGACTTGCCCAAAGTCATCCGGTTACTAAATATCTGAGGCAAGATTCCAATCCCAGCTTGCCCCGCCACCTAATTATCCCTTGACTTCTCTCCCCTTCCATCCTGGTCTGAGCAGCATCTGTACCACACCAAGGTTGCTCCTTGCTCCTAACTTGGCTTCGACCCTGGCTCCAGCTTGGATCTGCCTTTTCAATTCTGTGACATGTCCCCAGATGTCCCTGGCTGTCTCTCTGTGGCTCAGACTCCCCTCCCTCTCTCCCCAAAGGAGGGAGGAAAAGATGCTACTCAGGGGCTAATGGGAAAGGGGCCAATTGATCAGCTGCACTGATTTAGAAGTTAATAAATGTTAAGAGCTGCTCTATAAATCACAGACACACAGAGAGGAAGTGACCTGGACAGGGGGCTGAGCGAGTTAGCAAAGGGGTTTTATTTAAAAGCAATTTATCTCTGATGTGCTGTTAGGTGCCACCCGCTAGCAGTAGTGCCTCCCAGAGAAACAACCTGCCTTCCCTCCTCCTTTATGGTCCCTTCCCTCTGCCATCGACACTACACTGGAGGAGATGTAGGCAGAAAACTGGATCGCCAAGTCCAGACCCACAATTCTTAAGGGCCATTCTCCTTACCCGTCATTCAAGCCTTTCCACTCAAGTCAGTCCAATCTACCATTCCACCCTGAGGATCATGCAATGAAGGTTTGAAGTTGCAAGGGACCTCAGAAACCATTTAATCGAACCCTTAATTTTTTCAGGTGGAGAAACTGAGACCCAGAGAAAATGTAGAAAGTTAGTGATGAAACTCGTACCAGAACCCTAGATTCTGGGTTTCCAATGAAAAGTAAGCTGGCCAACCAACCCCTTCCCTCCAAGCCCTGGATTGCCCTTGCAAAGTTCAACCAATCCACTGATACTGAACTCCAATCCCACCTCCTCCAGGAAGCCTACCCTGATCTCCCAGGACTGGATTAGGACTTCAGGAAAGTCATTTTTCTTCTCTGAGATTCAATCTTCTTTCTTTTCTCTATATTAAGGATATTATTACCTGATCTACCTCATAAAAATAGGGAAGCATCATAATATCTTTTCCCTCAGTTTCCTTACTGATAAAACAGGGAGATGGTTGTAGAACTGTGAGGGCTCTTCTGTCTCTAAATCTATTATCTTGAATCCTGTGATTCAGGGTCAAAAAACGGGATTCAAATCAATATTTTGGAGACAACTAGATGGATAGAGAAATATACCTGCAGTCAGGAGAACCTGAGTTCAAATCCAGCCCTCAGACGTGAACTGTGTGACTCTGAACAAGCCACATAAGCTACTTCTAAGCCACTTAACCTCTGTTTGTCTGAGTTTTCTCATTTCCAAAATGGGAATAATAGCATTTATTTCCCAAGGTTGATGAGAAGGTTAAATGAGATATTTGTAAAGTATTTCGCACAGTTCCTGACACACAGTAGAAGCTATATAAATGTTAACGATTATTATCATTACCCCAACTCTAACCTTTCATTGGCTTATGTTACATTAAACAAATCATTCTGGCCCTCTGAGGTTCCGTTTCCTAATCTGTAAAATGGAAACATTTATAGTCTCAAAACCGCAAGTCAAAAAATTGCTCGAGAAATGGAAGCTAAGATTATCTGTGTTTGCACTAATTGTCGGGAGAAGTAGGATAGTTTTCTCTAAACAGTGTACCTCCTCAGCAGCCAGCATCATCCCTGCAGGTATTCTGGAAGTGTTTGCTGCTTTGAATTGCATTCAGAGACAGTGGGAGTCCAGGAATCGGTCCTGGAATCCCGGATCTAGCACTTCCTATCTGCGAGGTCTTGTAGCAGTCATTCTCTACCTCTGGGGCCCATTTTCTTCCACCTCTGTAAAATGATGGGATGGGGCTAACTAATCTCTCAGGTGATTGTGCAGCTTCGATATTCTATGAATCGAAAATTCCAAACTTAGCTGGTGCCGCGGGCAATGTCTCGCTGGGGACTCTGGCTTGACTTCCCTTCATCTTCGGCCAAATAATCTGGTCCTACCTCACCCCTCTCCCACCGGTGGCTGAAGAAATGCCTCCGGGTATCAGTTATGGGTTAAATTGGAGGGACTAATTATTCTGCCTGGGCTACCCAGGAGTAACTCATTAGCAAGAATATTTTAATGGGGATAACAGGACTTCAAAAAGCAAATAGAACTACCCCGAGGTAGACAACTCAAGAGGCCTTTCCTCTCCATGTCCTTCAACTTCCTTCACAGGCACCAAAATGGAGGCAAGGCCCCCCTAGTGGGAACTACAAGGAACCTGTCTGATCTGTCTGCATTTCTGGACCAAGATGGTACTTCGTCTGCCAGCTCATGGGATATGTCCAAAGGGGACCATGCTAAGAAGTAGAGGAACTGTGACCTTCCATCCATCCATATTCCTGACCCACATCACCTTTAGCTCAAGATGAGCCCCTAAGACTTCTACCTTGCCTGAGAGTCAGCAGACTTGGATTCAAATTTTGCCTCTGCTCTGACTGGATTGGGACTTCAGGAAAGCCATTTTTCTTCTGTGGGATTCAATCTTCTTTCTTTTCTCTACTTAAGGATAATAATACCTGATCTGCCTTGGAAGGGTTAGTTTTCCTAAAGACTAAGAGACAAAAAGCACTTATTAAATACCTAAGAAAGACAAGACACCATGCTAAGCACTTGATGAGTGTTTTCTCATTTGATCTTCACAACAACCTTGGGAGTTAGATGCCATTATATCCCTATTTTACAGATTAGGAAATTGAGGCAAACAAGGTAAAGTGACTTGCCCAGGGTGACATAGCTAATAAGTGATGGGAGTGAGATTGGAATTCAGGTCTCCCTGACCCAAGAACCAATGTTCCATTCGCTGCCCAGGGAGGGAGAGGATAGTTAGGTAACCCCAAGCTGACCGAGCACAAATGATCTTAGTGTCCTAAGATACCCTTGAGTAGATCTGAATGGTGAATCCAAATCTAGAAGAACATTCATCCAACTTCCTCATTTAACAGAAAAAAAAACTGACGCCCATTTCAGGGGAAGTCACATATCCATGGTCAATGCAGAGAATTATTAGATGAGTTTAGACCAGAATATTACCTTTCCCTATATCATGCCATTTTTTTCTTTTAATTTTCTTTATTTTTTGTTGCATTTTATTTTTCCAATTATATGTAAAGATAGATTCCAACATTCATTTTTGTAAGATTTGGGGTTCTAAATTGTTTCTCTTTCCCTCCCTTATCTTTCTCCTCCTCAAGACAGCAAGCAATCTTATACATGCACAATTCTTTTAAACATATTTCCATAGTAGTCATGATGCCATCTTTTAAAAACTAAGTTCTTCTCCTAGGCCGAGACTAACCAGGTAATTGAGCATTTACTTTGGGACACAGTTTACTTTGGGAAAACTAAAAGGGAACTCAAGGGTCCCTCATTTTTACAGATAAAGAAACCCAGATAGAAAAGGCCCAGTAAGATATGACCATGTTCAAGGTTACTCAGATAGTAAGGGACAGAGTCAGAAAATGAAGCCAGGTCCTCTGGCTCACATCCTAGAAAATAGCAGCCACTCTACAGACACTATGACCTCACTCAGATCAGCTGACTAGTGGCAGTAATATACCTTGACCCATGAACCCACTTTCTTAGATACTTAGCCCTTTCTAACTTCTTTTACAAATAAGGTTTAACAAACATCAGCAAACATGAACATGTCAAAAAAAAAAAAAGGTTTTTATATGAAACTATGGACTTGTTTTATTTTTAATCACATATTAAATTTAACACAAAAGTGACAAAAATTGTCCTGTTTGACTATGTCCCCTTTTGACCTATTTTCTTGCTCATCTCTTGCTGACCCAGACTCCCCTCCGGACCCTTTCTGAGTCAATGAGGCCCATGTTACCAGAGAAAAATTAGGGAAGCCACTCGTCCTCCCCAGCTTGCCTGAATAGCAATACCTTCTTCCTTAAAATGCCTCAATACACCTCTTGGCTTCATTTTGAAGGGGCAGACATGGCCATTCTATATGGGGCCATCCCCATTGAAGGGGAGACCAGCTATTTCTCTTTAAATCCCTCATTAATGAGTTTTCTCATAAAGAACCGGACCACTTACCTTTGACTGGAGGGCAACTGGAAGGCAGGCAGAGAATCCTTCTTAATTTGTTCAACCCAGACGCCAGTCGATGCCCTGGTCACTTTCCTTCCTGGGCCTCCCGTGGTTGAGGGCTCAGGGATAGTGGGGGCAGGAGGCTGTGATGAGAAAGTGGAGAAGGGGACTCAGGGGTGAAGGCTATCAAAAAGGCTTCCTGTGGAGGCAGAGGGTCACTCCCCCTTCCTTAGCCCAGTGCAACATAACCCAGAAGGGAGATTGCCATTGAGAGTCAACCTGCCCCTGGGAGGTCTTGCTGACCTGAAAGAATCACTTGACCCCAGTCTTTGAATGACAAACACCTCCCAATTAGCACCTAATACACAGACAGCAAGTAAGTCGCCCAGTCCCACTCCACCCTGCCCCAAGTGCACACACAGGACATCCATATAGTTGATTCAATGCATAGCATTCAAAGCTGGAAAGGAAAAAAGAAAGGCCCCTCTGAGGCAATGAAATACAGTCATCTTGTTTTACAGATAAGGAAACTGAGGCCCAAGGTCGCTCATAATTATAAAGAGCACAGTTGGACCCTCTACTACACATTACAAGGCCATCACTGCCTGGAACTTCCCTTGCACAAGCCCTGGTCATCACATGCTAGTTTATATGGCTTGTCTGCATCCGTAAAATGACTTTTTTTTGGTCAGGATGTCCTTCCAAAATCACTTTCAGTCTCAGAATGTAAAGAAATGTCCCCGAATCTTTCTCTCTTCTGCTTCCTACTGCCTTTCTAGGTCGCCTTGGGCACTAGCCTCCCTGGCCTCAGTTTCCTTATCTGTACAATTAGAGGATTTTACTAAAAAGTCCTGAAAGTTCCCTTCAGGAGCAGTTAAGTGGTGAAGTGGATAGAGCACTAGCCCTGAAGTCAGGAGGACCTGAGCTCAACTCTGACCTCAGACATTTAACACTTCCTACCCTGGGCAAGTTACTTAACCCCAAAAGCCTAATTGTAAAGTTCTCTTCAACTCCAGGCCTATAATCCCATAATTCTTTGAGTCTATGACTTTCTACCATAGCTGCCAAAAGTCTTCTGGACCTGATGCTGGAGAACAGGTGCTCCCCACACCCCTTGCTCTCCGGGCCTTCCCTTAAACCAAGATATCAAAAGATGACCAAGAATGTCACTGGAAAGGGGAAAAAAAATCAATGTGTAAAGTTTGAGTATTTTTAGTTCACTTCTGTAACACATTTAACCCTCACAAAGACTTTGTTGGGTAGCTATGGCTCTTATTGTTATAGTTCTTTTACAGATAAAGAACCTGAGGACCAGGGCAGTTTACCCCAGGAGAATCAATCACCACATGGTAGGGCCAAGATTCAAACCCAAGCCTCCTGATTATTCACTGAGTCTAATCCATCCTCTTGTGTCTTCCTATTTCCATACCCAATACCAGCCTCCCACAGGAAGGAGTACTATCATTTACCTCACCATCAGTCATTGGAGACAATAATTAATCATCATCCTCATAATCATCATCCTCATCATTATCCTCAATTTTCCATGTTTTCATCATTTTAATTATTTTTATTTTTTACATTCACATTATTAATAATAACCAATATTTTTCCAGAAATTTAAAATTTACAAAGAGGCTGTTGGTCCTAAGAATATCACCCTTAGGATACTTCATGATTTGACCATGACATTGCCTCACCAGGTATCCTTAATGTCTCTTCAGTATAACATACAAATTCCTGAACTTAGCATTCAAAGCCTTCCACAATATGACTCCACTTTTTCCAGCCTTCTTTCACCCCGCTTTCCTTGCTCTCTTCCTATTTCAATAAAAAGCTTCCCCTGCCTCTACCCTTTCACTCAGACTTTCCCATCTCCCCCATCCCTGGAAGGCCTTCTTTCTGCATCCCTACCATTTAGAATTCTTCCTTGCTTTCAAAGCCCAGCTCAGATGCTCTCACCTTCAGGAAACATTCAGATTTCTCCATCTAGAAGGAAGGTTTCCTTTTATAAATGTCCCTTGAGCATTTTTTCTTTATCTCTTCTTTTGTATTCTATCTTATATAAATTCCCCCTTCCCTCCACCATACACACACACACACACACACACACGCACAGAGATTTGTGTGAATGTATATGTATATGTATACACACATATTTATCTCAATCCCTCAAAAGACATGTCTCCTTGAGAGCAGAGACTGTGTTTTAATCTCTTTCCCTACAACCCAGGACAGCACAGCAAGTCAGGACTAAATATGTTTCTTTGTGTTATTGCTACTCTAGTACCAAGAATGAAAGCCCCATGAGAGCAGGGGCTATTTTATTTTTGTCTTTCTACCTAGCACCATGTCTGGCACAAAGTAGGTGCTTAGTTGATGCGTGCTGATGAATGAATAGTAATTATAGCAATAGCTAGCATTCTGGTGGTGTCTCGAGATTTCATTTGAATCTCATAAGAATCTTGGGAGGTCGATACTATTATTATTCCCATTTTGCAGATAAAAAACTGAGAAAGAATTGAAGAAGTGGCTTGCATAGGGTCATATAGCTAGTAAGTGGTTGAGACAGTGTTCAAAGTTTGGATCTTTGTGGCTTTGGATCATAATGTGACTTAACAACTTTCCAATCCTGTCTGAGCATCAGAGAAGCTAATGACCTCTTGGATAAGAGTGACTAGTAGAGGCTTCATGGGATATTTCAGCCAGGTGAAAGTGGGGATTCTGTTTTCATGGGGAACAGCCTAAACTCAAAGGATGAAATTTTGGAAAAAAAGTCATTTAACTTTAGCTCTGGAGTTTGTCTCTGTTCAGAGACCTGGCTCTGCCATGATGGAGTTGGGAAAGTCATTTTCCTTCTTCAACCTCAGTTTCCCCGTTATCAGACTACATAACTGCTATCTATGAAATTCATTTCTTTGATCAGCAAACATTTATTAGGCATCTACTGTATGCAAGGTTCTAAACTAGGTACCCAAATTAGGGACTCTTTCCTCAAAGAGCTTATCTGCTACTGGGTTTCCATGACCTCTGACCTGAAAATACTCTAAGGGAAAAAAGGAGGGCTCAGAAGATGTCATTAAGGGCTTCGCCTCAGCTAACCTTGTAATAGCAGTCTTCATAGACAATTCTCTGTGGTGTTCCCTGTGCATAAGACCTAAGGAAGGTAACAAGTACAGTCTGACACACAGTCCCCGCCCCCTCCATCCCAGGGGAACATTCATAGCCCAGGAGAAACACACCCCCAGACCTACGTGGAAGGACACCGGGGGACGCCCAGCAAGCACAGTCACAGAGTTTTGCCATAACAAGGGTTTAGTTGCCCCCTGTTCGCGGGTCTCTGAAGATTCTCCTGTTTTGCACCAGCAGTGTGATTAGGGCCAGGCCCAGAAACACCAGCGTGGAAACCTTGCTTCTTCTCTCTCCTTATGTGGATTGGCTGCGGGTGTCCTAGATGCTCAAGAGAGATTTATGCTAATATACGAAGCTGCTGCGTTTCCACCCCCACAGCTCAGCTGCCCCGCTTCCCTCACTGTGCTAACACTAATTCTCCATTCTTCCAATGAGGGAATTTCAGGCACCACAACAGGTTAGTGGGGGAGATATTTTTGGATGGGGTGGAGAACAGTAGCGTACCCTCCCATCACACCATGTGAGCAGTTGCCTACTCCGTGGATGGGGAGATGCTGTCCTGAAGAGGAAGCATTGAAACCGGTATTGACAGCTGCCAAGGATCATAGGATTTCATGCTGGAAAGGATCTTAGAATCACCTCATCAGGTTTTCTCTTCTTATAAATGAGAAAAATGACTTCTGTGGAGAATTGACTTGCCTCAGTTCTCTGGGATTCAAATCCGGGTCTTCTGATTTCAAATTCAGACATTTATTCACTTTGCCTTGCTGTTTCCTTGATGGGAAGCTTCCATTGACTAGCCCCAACCCCAGCTTTTCCACTCCCACCTCCATCCCCAAATCATGTAGCCTAGAATCTGTCTGCCGCAGGCTTGCCTCCAATCCCTAGGGTCAGTCAACAAGAATTATTTATTAATTGCCTACTGTGTGCCAGACACTGTTCTTGTTCTCCCCCATAGAGGGAGCATGGAAGGCATGAGCCCAAAGGGGCAGAAAAGTGGGGCAGAACATTCTAAAAGGCCTAGAGCCAACTAGGGACTCGCTGACTGGAGGCAGCTGCAGGCAAAGACACGAAGTCTCACCGTTCAGGGACCAGTTCAAGCCCTGGGGTCCACGGCCACCTTTCTCTCTTCTGGCCTTCTTCAGACTGACATATGCCGGTCTAGCTCTGGGAAAGTATGACGTGTTCCGTCCCACGCTCCCCTCCGTACGACCTAGCACACAACCCTCGAGCCTTTCTCTGCAGAGACAAGTTGCCCCTGAACCAGCCTTGTGTCTCCTCCACAAAAGCCACTCCCCCTTTTTCTTTCTCTCCCCCTTAGAAAAAAATCCTCAGAGGCCACATGTCCCTACCTGTCCCCAGGGCTCCTGGATCAGCCCAGCAGCCAGATGCTCTCTTTTATTACAAGATAATTGGTTTCAACAGCTTCCCTCCAACCCTACCTCCCTTCTCCCCCCACCCCCAAAGTATCCTGAAGCTACCCGCTCTCCTCTGACATCACAATGGGTTGCCATGGAAATGGGACCACAGACAGAGCATAAGAATGATTTGGGGAAGGGGTGGAGGGAAAGGGAGGAGGAGGAAGCAGCAGGAGCTGGTGAGCAGCTCTACAGGGCAAGGTGGGGGGATCTCGGTGCCAATAGCAGGAAAGCGAGCGAGATCTCGGCTGGAGAAGCCAGCCAGCTCCGGGGCTGCCGGCCAAAGTAGGGGATGCTCTGCGGCAGAAACAGGGAGGTGGGATGGGCCACCACGCCTTCCCTCCTGTCTACACGCAACTTGTATCTTCATGGAATCCTCCCGAGTTCTGCACAAGTGGAGCGTGCATGTGTTCCGTGAGATCCGTGTACGATCTGTGGAATCTTCGGGGCTCGACGGAGTCTTCCTGGGGGCTCTGGAGGCCAGGCCTCGGGAGCCCACGTAGGTGGGTTTATATGTTTGCTTGATGGCAGGGGCCCGTGAACTCATGATCGTGGTGGAAATCATTTCACTAACTGTTTCACCATAATTGGTCTCCTTTACAATTTTATTGTGTGTTTTAAAAACATGATTCAGAGAAGGGTCTGTAGTCTTCACCAGCCTGTCATCAAAGGGGGCCGTGATGCACATCAAAGGCTGAGAACTTCTGCTGTGCCCCATAGGGAAGCCCATTACTCTTGCCGTCCCAGCCCCTTTCACAAATGGAGGATTTCAGCAAAACGCTTGGCAGTGGTTTAGTGGGAAGAGGCTCTGGATTCGTATCCTGCCTATCAGGCCACATGACCCCAGCCAAGTCAAGGCTTCCATGACAGGGTTAGATGGAATGACCCCTTCCAGACCTGGCTCCATGAGTCTGTGATCCTCTGAAATCTCCCTGGGTCCCAGAGAATCCATGTGCATGACAGAACCTATGAGCACCAAGTGGGGATGAGGAGGAGGTGTTCCTTTCCCTGTGGCGATCAGTAGGTCAACAAACATTTATGAAGGACTTACTGTGTGCCAGCCCTATGCTAAGTGCTCTTTACAGATATCTCCTTTGACCTTCACAACAAACTTTGGTGCTATTATGATCCCCATTTTACAGTTGAGGAAACTGAGGCAAACAGAGATTAAATTACTTGCCCAGGGTCACACTATGTGTTTATGAGGTGGAGTTTGAACTCAGATCGCCCAGATTCAGCGAGGGAGTGGACATAGCAATGGCTCTGGAGTCAGGAAGACTCAGCTTCCTGTGTTCAACTATGGGCTCAGACACTTTCTAGCTGTGTGACCCTGTTTGCCTCAGTTTCCTCATCTGTAAAATGACCCGGAGAAAGAAATGCCAAACCACTCCAGTGTCTCTGCCAAGGAAACTCCAAATGGGGTCACCAAGAGTCAGATGTGACTGAAAAATGACTGAACAAGAACTTCCTGACTTCTAACACCAGCTGCTTCTAACAGGGGAGGAGAGGTGGGGAAGGAGCACACATTTATTAAGGGATTACCGTGTATACCAATTATTTGTGCTTTGCACTTTACATCTGACCTGATGAGGTAGGTGCTATTATTATTCCTATTTTACAGCTGAGGAAACTAGCCAAGGTTACCCGGCTACACAGCCGGCCACTATCCAAGGCTGGATTTGAATCTTGCTCTTCCTGACTTCGGACCCAGCACTCTATCCACTATACTACCCAGCTGCTTTTAATGATTTTAATGCAACTATCTATGGGTACTTTCATACATACATATATATGTTACATACATACATATGTGTGCATAGATATATGTTTGCATACATAGATGATAGAAAAATAGTAGATGATATATTGGTAATGGCTAGAGAGAAGATGGACCGTCACACACACGGATGATGGATGGTATACATGAAGGGCATCTGGAAGGGGGAAACAATAGCATCTGGGGGTGCTGGGAAGTCTCCTACAAAAGGTAGGTGGGACTTAAGGACTCTAAGAGCTCATCGTAGATACTTAATAAATACACTGGTTGGTTTGGGTGAGTGTATGAGCATGCTCAGAGACTGTCAGAGTGAGAAGGCCTTAGAGACCATCTGGTCTGTCTGCTACACTTGACAGAGAAGGCCTAAGAAAGGAGCACACCACACATTTTTGAACTAAAACTCAGGTCCCCATCCCTAATTCAGGACTCTTTAAGCTAGCTGCCTTATTGGTTAGGACTAAGCTGGGGATGGAGACAGAAGAGTTTGCCCTCTGCTAAGCTGAGGAACATATGGAATTTACAGCCACAGTCTCATTAGCATCATGCTCTAATCACTGAGCTCACTGGCCCAAGTCTCATGCTAGAAAAGACTCTCTTTCCCAGAATTAGGAGCAGCCTCAAGATTCAGGAAGGGCCTATACTTCCTACAATTCCCAGCATTCCAAGGATGAGATGGACCCTATTTGATACCTTCTTCCTCCGAGAAGTGACCACATCTTGACAGAGTTGGAGAGAGCTAGACTATACTTGAATCAAAAATTTGGATTCGAATATAACTTGTTAGTTATGTAAACTTGGACAAATCCCTTCCCTTCTCTCAGACTCAGTCTCATTATCTGTAAAATGGGGATAATAGCACTTGCCCTACCACCTTTACAGGAAGAAAATATTCAATTGTTCAGAAAAGGGGGAGGCAATTGGGGTTAAGTGGCTTGCTTAGGTCACACAGTTAGTAAATGTTGTGTGTAAGACTGGATTTAAACTCAGGTCCTTCTGACTTCAAGGCCAGCATTCTATCCACTGTGCCATCGAGTTGCCCAGAAAGTATGCTTATTATGGAGTATGTGGTGCTTCAACACTGGATACATTCCATGGCCTCTCTTGAAATCCCTGTGGTCTAGTTGACTCGTCTCTGTGATAACTTGGAAGTTCCTTGAGGACAACGTCCAGCCACATGTAAAGGCTACACTCCCCAAAAGAGGGTTCCTTCTCTATCTTGTTTTCCATTCTGGCTCCCTTACCCTTGTCAACACTCAGAGGATTATTCCTTTCTGTTAACTTCTTCCCTCGGCTCAATTCATTGTCAATCCATCTTCCACACAGCTACCAAAGTTTTATTTCAAAGGCTGCTGCTCCCTAGCTCATTAAACTCCTGTGGTTCCCTATTACCTGTAAGATCAAATACAAAAACTCTCTTTGGTATTTAAAGCTCTTTACAACCTGACTCCTATATTTCTTTCTTTTTTTCCTTTTTTTTTTTTTTTTTTTTTTTTTTTTTTTTTTTTTGCTGAGGCAATTGAGGTTAAGTGACTTGCCCAGGGTCACACAGCTGGGAAGTAGTAAGTGTCTGAGGCCAGATTTGAACTCCTGATTTCAGGGCTGGTGCTCTTTCCACTGCCCCTTGACTCCCATATTTCAAGATCTAAGACAAATCCTGCCTCAGACATTTTACTGATCATGTAACCCTGGACACCTAAGTCACTTAACCTTCTTTCAATCTCAGTTTCCTCATTTGTAAAAAGGGTATAATTAGCATCTACCTCATAGGGTTGTCATAAGGATCCATGAGGAAACATGTATTTTGCAAACCTTAAAGCTTTCTATGAATGCTATCATCATCATTTTCTTCATCATCTTCATCCTCATCGTTATCACAGTTTTGTATACTCCACACCACAGTATTTTCACTATTGTTCGTACTCAGCATTCCCTCCCTCCTCTCTTGTGTTTTCCTTGACTGTTTCACATTGGTGGTGTGTGCGCTCCTCTCCCATCTCAGAGAATCCCTAGCCTCCTTTCAAGCTCTGCCTTTTATAAAAAGAAATTCCCAATTTCCCCATTTGCCAGTACCTATTCCTATAATTGCCTTGTATTTATTCGGTATATATTTATATGTATATTATTGTTTCCCCCAAATAGAACGCAAGCTCACTGGGGGCAGATATTGTTTCTTTTTCCTTTTTTGCCTTTGTACGCCCAGTAGGCCAAATGGCACGGTTGTCTGAGCGCTCTGTAAACCTTACAATGCCATACAATTTGTCAGCCCGTATTTTGATTCTTGTGATTGGTTGATGGAGAAAATATTCAGTTCAACAAATTTTCACGAAGCCCTCACTGTGCGAGCATTTACCCAAGTCTTCTGACTGTAATTCCAATGTGCTTTGCATCCACCAAAGTACCTTCCTGCGAAATCCCCTGGGTCTGGACTCTACCAAATCCCAGCTACTTGCGGTTTAATGAACTAGACCTTGTTAGGTCTGTGGGCCTCCACATTAGCAAATCTGCACCCCACAGGCAGTAAAGGGAAGGGCCATTTCTTCACAAGCCCCCCACAATTTCCATGAGCTAAACAGCCTAGAAGGATTTACAGATCCTAGTTTAGAGGAATCTAAATGGGAGGGCTAGTTAACCAACCTAGAAGGATGTACAAGCCCTAGTTTATAGAGAATCTGAGAGGGGAAAGGCTAGCTAACCAGCCCAGAAGGATGTACAGATCCCAGTTTTGTAGAGAATCTGAGAGGGGAAAAGCTAGCTAACCAGCCTAGAAAGATGTACAGATCCCAGTTAAGAGGAGTCTAAGGATGAGGGCTAATTAACCAGCCCAGAAGGATGTACAGATCCCAGTTTTGTAGAGAATCTGAGAGGGGAAAAGCTAGCTAACCAGCCTAGAAAGATGTACAGATCCCAGTTAAGAGGAGTCTAAGGATGAGGGCTAATTAACCAGCCCAGAAGGATGTACAGATCCCAGTTTTGTAGAGAATCTGAAAGGGGAAAGGCTAGCTAACCAGCCCAGAAGGATGTACAGATCCCAGTTAAGAGGAGTCTAAGGATGAGGACTAATTAACCAGCCCAGAAGGATGTACAGATCCCAGTTTTGTAGAGAATCTGAGAGGGGAAAAGCTAGCTAACCAGCCTAGAAAGATGTACAGATCCCAGTTAAGAGGAGTCTAAGGATGAGGGCTAATTAACCAGCCCGGAAGGATGTACAGATCCCAGTTTTGTAGAGAATCTGAGAGGGGAAAAGCTAGCTAACCAGCCTAGAAAGATGTACAGATCCCAGTTAAGAGGAGTCTAAGGATGAGGGCTAATTAACCAGCCCAGAAGGATGTACAGATCCCAGTTTTGTAGAGAATCTGAAAGGGGAAAGGCTAGCTAACCAGCCCAGAAGGATGTACAGATCCTAGTTTAGAGGAGTCTAAAGGGGAGGACTAGTTAACCAGCCTAGAAGCATATACAGATCCCAGTTTATGGAGAGTCTGAGTGGGGAAAGACTAGCTATCCAGCTTTGAAGGATGTACGGATTCCAGTTTAAAGGAGTCTAAAGGGGAGGGGCTAGCAAAAGGGAATAAAAGAAGATAAGAATTCACTTGTGGTCTGTGAGTTATTCTTCTAGGTACCCATCTGTCTCCTTGAGATAGGACAGAAACGACAGTCCCCTAGGAGAGTTAAATCAAAGAACATTAAATGGACATTTAGGAGGGAGGTAGAGTGATAGACCCACAGTCAGGAAAACCTAACTTCCAGTTCTCTTTGTGGAACTTATTAGATCTGTGTCTCTTGGCAGATCACTCCAGTTCTGAACCTCAGTTTGTTCATCTGTAAAATAGGGATGATTATACCTGTCAAATTGGCTCACAATACCATAAAACCTATTCTCGTGAGTTTTATGAGGCTCAAATGGTGTAATTTATGCAAATTGTTTTATAAATTTCAAAGCATTATTTTTTTAGACCAGCAGGAAACTCTTTCAACCAAAACTTACAATTCTAAAAAGTTGCCTGGTGTCCTGAGATATATCAATGTCAACTCTTATTTTCACAGACAAGCCAAATCCCCTCTGAGCCTCAGTTTCCTCATCTGTAAAATAGGGATCTGTGATAGTTCTTCGATATGTCTAAAAGGAATTGTTTCTAGGAAGATATTTCGCACACTCCATAGAGCAATAGAAATATGAGTTGTTATCATGCTCCAGAAAAAATACAGTCCCTGCCATCATCAGCTCTCGGTGTGGCCGAGGAACCAAGCTAGAGACCATTGGTGTGGTCACAGATTCAAAGCTGAGGGGCCATGACAATCATCTAGTGCCATCCACCTATTTTACAGATGAGATCACTAAGGATGAGAAAACTCAGGTGACTTTGACACAGGATACACAGGTAGACCTGGGATTTGAATTCAAATCCAATCTGCTTTCCACTATCCCCTGCTGCCTCCCACATGGGACAGTAATAATACACCTCTAATATATATTTGGTGCTTTAAGATACGCAAATGTTATTTCATTTAATCTTCACAACCACACTGGGAGTTAGGTGCTTTTTAATTACTTCCATTTTTTAGATATGGAAATCAAGCCTGAGAAAGATGGTAGGGTTACTTAACTAATACATTTTCAAGGCAGGATTTGAATTCAGGTTGTCATGACTTAACTGAACTACTCAGCACAATGGGAGGATAATAGAAATTGATACTAGTTCAGATCCTAGACTGAGTGCAATCAACCGTAAAGTATTTTGTTAAATTCTCTGGCCAGAAAGTACTCTGAGGCTTGAGACATATTGACAGAGTCCAGAATTGCTGGCCTGGACAGCCTGGGCATATGGCATACTCTCCAGACAAAGAGAAAGTTAGGGAAATATTGGACAAAACAGAGGAAAATTCAGCCTGATTTCATGCCAAAAAACCTGCTGCATATAATCAGTATTTTTAAGCACCAATAATTTTGTTTATTATTTTTGAAAAGGAAAATATCCCTAGCTGTGACAGTTTCTCATGAAACACAGGATACCCCCTCCTGATTTTCTCAAGAACTTTGCCACCTTCAAACCTTTCCTCTTCACTCTTTCTGCATGTGTACATAATGAAGCCTTGGGTTCTGAGTCAGAGGATGTAAATCTGAATTTCATCATTCCTATCTATGTGATCCTGGGCAACTCAGTTGCCCACACTGGCTTCCTCTGAGAGGATCAGACTAGATCAAAGATTTAAACCCAGAGAAACATGAAGGATCCCCAATCTCTCATCACATCTTGCCAACACCATTGTAGTGATGTTGTTCAGTCTTTTCAGTTACGTCCACCTCTTGGTGACCCAATTTGAGATTTTCTTGGCAAATATATTGGAGTGGTTTGCCATTTCCTTCTCCACCTCATTTTACAGTGGAAATCATTGAGGCAAACAGGGTGATGTAATTTGCATAGGGCCCCAGAGCCTAGTAAGTATCTGAGACCAGATTTGAATTCAGTCATCTGGGCTCTAGGTCTGGTGTTCTGTGCACTGTACCACTTATTATTATTACTATTGTAATAGCCTCCAAACAAATAGGTCTCTCGTTGCTAATCCCTCTTCTCTCCAATCTATCCCTCGTACAACTGCCAAAATAATCCTTTTAAAGCTTCATTCCAACTACATCATTCCTCTATTCAAAATCCATCAATGACTCCCCAATATCCACAGAATAAATGCTAGTTTTCTTCAAGAGCTATCTCAAGCACCATTGCCCACATGAAACCTTTCCTGATCTCCCTGACTGCTTATGTCCTTCCTTCTTGTTTTTCTTTCCTATATACTTGGTATATATTTATTCATAACCATTCCATTTCCAAGAGGAGGTAAGTTCTTTGAGGGCAGGGACTGTCTATGTATTATTCCCAGCACCTAGAATAAGGTACTCCCACATCATAAGCATTTATTAGTAATGCTGATTGACTCAGAAATTGAAATGGCCATAGAATTCAAGGCCCTTTATAATCCAGCTCCTTCCTCCTTTTGTTTTATGAAAGCAAATGTAAATTCACAAAGGCTGATGAAGTCAAAGTATGGGCTTAGGGAATGGTGGATTCTGAGTAGACTGGACACATACTCTAGTTTCCACCCAAACTGGAACACTCAGCTTCTCCCCTATGCTAACTCAGCTTCTCCTCCTATTTCAGACTACCTTCTTCAGTCTTTTTGAGTTAATGTTTATGTATGTCATCTCTCATGCCTGGGATGCACTCTTTCCTCATTCTAGCCTCTGGACATCCTTTTTAGTTTATGTTCAGCTCAGGTGCTTCACTCATGAAGCTTTTCCCATGATTCCCACTCCCCTCCCTGGGCTGAAACTCCCCTCTCTCTGTCACTGTCTGTCTCTCTCTCTCTCTCTCTCTCTCTCTCCTCTCTCTCTCTCTTTCTCTCTTTCTCTCTCTCTCTCTTCTCTCTCTCTCTCTCCTCTCTCTCTCTCTCTCTCTCTATATATATATATATATATATATATATATATATATATATGTGTGTGTGTGTCTTTCTGTGTCTCTATTTCTGCCTCTGTGTCTCTCTGTCTCTGTCTGTCTCTCAATCTCTGTCTCTCTGTCTCTCTCTGTGTCTCCTTCCCCTTGCTCTTTTACCTTACCACAATCTTCTTTCTATTATCATTTGTGTACATGCTTTATTCCATTTAGCAAACTCAAGGCTCCCCAAGGGCAGGAAATGTGTCATTTTTTTCATGTTTGTACCCTGAGGCCCTCCAAAAGGGCTTTGCACATATAGTAGACAATTAATAAACGTTAATCAAAATTAATCAGATATAATCCCTCTTCGCATCCCTTTTATATAGTTTGGAAAATGCTGTAAGACACAATAAATGAGGGGTTGCTAAAGAGAGAAGGTCATTACAGGCTAGAATAGTCACGGAAGCCTGCTTGGAGGAGGCAGGGCTTTGCATTTGGCAACCTCCCCTGGAGGCTTTTCCAAAGGCTGCTACCTAATGGCTGAGCACAGGCTCCCCTGGTTGTTTGGTGGCGCCTGCTGTTCCCTACTGCCTGTGTTTCTTCTATCCATGGCCCTGGGAACTTAATGCCCAAAGGTATAGCTCAGGAGCAATTAGCAGGCAGCCCATCCTCCTTCCATCGCTCCTACCTCAGCCCCCTCCTTCGTTCTGCTCAATAGGCAGCTGCTGTTTCACCTTCCTAATTACCTCTACCTGACTAAAACACTCCAGTGGGGAGAGAGGCAGAGACCAAAAAGGAAGAGAGACAGGAAAGAGAATAGGGAAGAGCAGAGGAGAAAATGAGAGAAGAACAAAGGAAAGCAAAGCAAGGGGGAGAGAGAGAGAGAGAGAGAGAGAGAGAGAGAGAGAGAGAGAGAGAGAGAGAGAGAGAGAGAGAGAGAGAGAGAGAGAGAGAGAGAGAGAGAGAGAGAGAGAGAGGAGAGAGAGAGACAAGAGAAGGAGCATATGTGTGCAACCAAAAAACAGGTCATAAAGAGGCAGAAACAGAAGCACAGGAAGAGAGGAAGGAGACAAGAATGGGAAAAAAGAAAAGGGAGGGAGGAGATGAGACAGAGAAGAACAGAGAAGAGGAAAAAAGAGAGAGATGGCAGATGTAAGAGAGAGGAAAGAAGTGCTAAGAGAGAAGGATCAGAGATGGGAGGAAGCAGGACAGGAATGGAGACAGATGGATGGAGGAGGGGCTCAAACAGCAGCCAGTCTACCATGCCCCTCACCCACATGCCATGGCTTAGTCCCCTGGAAATCCTATAAAACTCCACAAAGCATATGTCTTTCAGGACCAGGTCCTATGAAGCCTTTGACCTTCAGCCTTCCCAGAGGGCAAGCTTGTTCCAGTCCACAGCATCAGAGGATCATAATATTAGAAAAGAGAAAAGAGTGTCTGATTCAGCCCAATCCCCTCATTTTACTGAGAAGGAAAGTGGGCTGCAGAGGGGAAACTGAATGGATCTTTATAGTAAAGGGGGATTCTGCATTGATGGAGGAAGTTCCTCATGGTGAGCTCTCTTAGCTGATGAAATCAGCTCAATTTGGTTTGGTCTGTTTTACACAGTAAGTAGTAAGAGTCTGGATTCAAATCCTTCACTCTTATAGCACCTTCAGCACCCCAAAGCTGGAGAGCGTCTTCTGGGCAGCCTGGGGAGGATGTAGCCTAGGGTTCTCCCTTTCCCATCTTATGGGCAAAGAAGGCACATCTGAGCTACTCTTTGCCCCCACCTCAAAGCACAACACTGGGCTGGCCCAGGCCTAAACCCAAAGATGCCAAATTCAAATTCTCCATTAGGGCCAACTATCCACATCCCAGTCCTGCTCCTCAACTGTATATGAAATGAGCTGCTGTCTTCATCATGATTTCAAAAAGACCAGATAAGTCACATCCCCTAATGGATCCCCATCAGTCACATGACTACTCTGGCAAGTTTAGTGTGCCAGCTGAGGTCTATTCTGCCCGCCCTGTGCTTCCTCCTTGTCTATCCCAGATACAAACTCCATTCTTTGTGTTCTTTATATACATATATTTATATCTCCTCATGCATGCATTTTGGTTTTGTCTTTGTATTATCAGTTCCTGGAGCGGTTACTGGCATTCAAAAGATACTCAACAAATGTCTATCACAAATTCCTAGATGATGTGGCCACGATGTTCAATGTCTCCAACATTATTAGGAAAGTTCCAGCTCCCAAAGTAGGTCACACATCCTTGAGTTTTCTGCCTTGAAAATATCAAACACATCTCTTCTCTAAGCTCTCCTCACCTTTTCCATTATTGGATACTTTTTTTTATTCAGGCCCCTCATTATCCTGCTAACTGGATGCACTCCAATTTCACAGAATGAAGCGTCTTCAAAAATTTTAGAACTGAACAAAATGTCCCAAGTGGGTCTTACCAGTATAACTGTCACCTCTGCTTCTGTTAAAGAAATCTAAAATCCCATCGACTTTTTTGCCTGCCTCTTCACACTGAAGATCTACATCAGTCTTGCAGTCCACTAAGACCCACAGTTCGATTTTTCCCCATAAGAACTGTTTCACAACTAATTTTTTAAACTTGTGATTCCATTGGTATAGGGAGTTCCCAGGGAGGAAACTCTGGGTGGTTTACCAGTGTTTGTGATTTTTGTCTTGCCACTGGATTTCTATGACTGTGGAGGAGAAAGCGAGGCTGGTGACTTTCTACAGCTCTACCTCACAAATCCAATTTATAAGCAAGTCAAAACATCATTGGTCCTCTCTGAGAAGGAAGGACAAACAACAAATTTAGAAAATTGCTTGGGGAGCACCAAAGGTCTAAATGACTTCCCTGCCCAGGGTCACATAGCTCATACTATTAAAGACATAAGCCTTGATCTTCCAGATGCTGATCGTGACTCTCTTTCTACTATACTTCCCAGTTCAAAGACCTTGGTTAAAATACAAAGTTTCCTGATAGGACTACATTTTAAGCTGCTCTCAGTCCCTGAAAACAGAGTTCAAAGGAGTTTATAAAACCTCAGAAGTATTCAATGAATGAACCATGGTGCACTTATTATAGATGCCTATTTATGAGGGAGGATGAGAAAGATCAGCTAGAGAGCACTACCTGGAGGGCAAAGGAAAAGGCCCAGAATTGAAGACAACCTTGGAGAAAGAGCCACACTTCTCTATTATCTGCTTCCATTTCCTAGCACAGGAAAAATGGGAATCAAGGTCTGACCCTCCACTTTTTCCATTCTTCCTTTCAGCCCCTAGGTCTACAAACCAGGCTTGCCTACAACTGTCAAGCTGAGGAGAAATGAAGAGCTCTGATCAGCTGTGCCCAGTCCCACTCCATTCCCTCTCCAGAGGGAATGAGGTGATTTGTATTCATTTTGTTGCCAGCCAGTCACCCTTTGCCCACTTCCTCCTCCTCCTCCTCCACTCAGCCGCCCAGAGAGCAATCCCCATTGTTTGTCTCTTCCGAGTTTTTCCTTCTGCCCCCTCACATTTTTAGACTCACAGATTGTCAGAGCTGGAAGGTTCCTTAGAACATGGATTATTAGAACTGGGAGAGACATTTGAACGTAGAATGTCACAACTAGCTGAGGTCTTAGAACACAATCGGAGCCTGGAGAAAGGGACCTTAGTACATAGAACACAAAATGTCTTCTAGAAGGGAGAATTTGAGAACGTGGAAGAGCCTTAAAACTTAGGATGTCAGAACCAGAAGGGCCCTTAGAACATAGAATGTCAGTGCTTATAGGGAGCTTAGAGATCATTAAACTCAAACACCTAATTTTATAGAGGCAGTTACATTGCAGGACATAACATGCTTGAAGGTAATTTAGAATATATCAAACAGCAATCATCCAAACTGGAAGGGAGGTTAGAGATCAATGAGTTTCTCTCCTTTTCCCTCCCCCACTTTACAGAGATGAATCTAAGAGTTAGAAAAGTAAGATTTCCCCAAGACCCCACAATGTGTTTCTGGAAAAATGGGACCTCGTTGCCAAGTCCCCAAATCCCAGTTTCCTGCTTGCCCCACTATAGGCTGATATAGATATCAGCCTGACTCCCCACATCCCTCACTGTAGTGTGACACAAGATCTCAGTCTTCTGAACCTCAGGAGATGGGAAGACTCACAGTCCCAAAATGTTACCATAAGAATTGTTCTACTCCAAATCATTCTGCTTTTCTGTGAATCCAGAGCTCTTGGTTTAGTACTGACCACACTTTATCATTAGTATTTAGTATTTAGCCTCTATACTTCCTCTGCCCTGTAAAACTCTGAGCTCCATGAGGTCAAGAACCAGATCACCTTCATATCTCCCAAAGCTCTTAGCAAATGACTTCATGCTCAAAGCTGGTGGATATGGATTTTTGAGAGAATCACAGAATCTCTGAGAAATTATCTCACCTGACACAACCTGAAGAGGAATTCTTTCTACTTGCGAGCTCTTTATCTTTTTGATGTTCTGCCTCAAGGGCAGTCTAATGAAGCCCATGGACAGACCCATTTTCAGAATAAAGCTTGTAAATGTATAAAATAAAATACTTGGAGTTACAACCCAGTCATCACCTATCCAAGAGAGTACGTTTGTGAACCCTAGATTAAGAATACTTGCTGTACAATATCCCTAACAAGTGGTCATTCGTCCTCTATTTGAAAACCTCCAGAGATGAGGAACCCACTACCTTTTTTAAAAACTCACTAGCTCTTGAGTCATTCCATTTACATCCCATATTGGCCTAAATGTGAGCAAATTCTCCCATGAATCAAACTGAAATCTACTTCTCAGTAACTCTCTCCCCCTTGCCTTAATCCTCTGGGATTAATTTCTCTTTCATAGGTCAGTCATTCAAATATTTAAAGGTGATGATCATGTTCCTCCAGTACCTTAAACTTTTCAAGATAAACATCCCCAAATCTCCAATTCCTTCATTCTATTCTCTCGTGTCATCATCCCAAGGTCCTTCATTTTGGTCTCTTCCTTTATCCATGTTCCAGCTTATCAGTGTTCCTCCTAAAATGCAATGCTGACTGAATACAATGTTTCAGATGTGCTGTACCCAGTACAGTGGACAGCTATCCACTGTCATGCCTCCCTTGTGCCAGACACTATCTTTCTTTTAATAAACAAGTGAGTATCCAGCAGTGGGCAGAAAGTGACTCTACCATCTGAGGAGCAGCTGAGTGAAGAGGGAGTGTTAGAGATGGGGATGGAGAGAAAAGACCAAGAAAAAGAGAGACAGAATAAGAGAGAAAGAAAAAAAGAAAAAGAGAGAAATGGAGCAAGAGGGAAAGAGACAGAGATAGAAACAGAGGAAGAGAGAAAGAGACAATTGAAAAAAAAGATATACATAGAGATAAAGACAGAGGAAAAGACACGGGAAGAAACAAAGAAAAAGAAAGATGAAGAGAGAGGAAGATAAGACAGATAAAGAGAGGGAAAAAAGGGAGAAAAGGACAGAGCAATAGACATAAAGACAGAGACAGATAACAAGAGAGAACAGAGAAAGAGAAAGTCAGAGGAAGAGAGACAGAGGAAAGAAGGAAGAGCTGGGAAGAAAGGGATGGAGAAAGATATAGTGACATAAAGACAGAGACAGATGAAAAGAGAAGGAGAAAGAGATAAAAGAGGAAGAGATAAAGATAGAGGAAAATAGACAAAAATCTTTTAACTTCAGACTGAGAGGAATTTCAGCACATGGGTATACGTGCATATATAAAGAGATGGAAGGATGGAAGAGATAAAACTGTGGGGAGTACTTGTATGTGCCTCTGGGAGAAGGCACTGAGAGGCCATGGGGCTATAAGAGGGAGGACACTGAGTTATGTATATTAACTGAAGATTGATGTGTGGAGGTAAATGTAGAGCTTAAGTGTAGAGGAGAGTAGTGTGGGATAAAGGAGCATAACAGAAATCGTGTGTGTGTGTGTGTGTGTGTGAAAGAGAGAGAGAGAGAGAGGAGAGGTTCCAGCAGGGAGATTGTAAACTTCTGTGAGTCTAAAAGGGATGGACACAGTAAGGTTATCTGTTCTTCTTTGGGGAGAAAAGACTCAGTTGGAAGTGTGTGTGTGTGTGTGTGTGTGTGTGTGTGTGTGTGTGTGTGTGTGTTTGCAAACTGCTGACAGAGTGGGGAGCCAGCCCTAGCAAAGCGATTGTATGCTTTAAGGGGAATGGGAAGACACAGTAGGCGGCTCTGTGTGTGTGTGTGAATGAGGGGTAGGGAAAGGGAGGGCACAGCAGGGAGGAAACTCTGTGTATGAGAAAGAGAGAGTCTCCAGAGCTGGAGAGAGCCCAGCCCAGCAGGGACACTATGTGTGTGTGTCTCAGGGGCCCAGCACAGCAGGGAGACAGGTGCAGAAGAGGAGCAATAAGGGCAGGTGGATGTTTGCAAACCACAAACCCCGTCATCCCAAGAGCCTCCCCAGAGACAAAGGGAAGAGGAGAAACCATTGTCCCAGCTCAGCCCAGCTCAGCTCAGCTGCAGAAGCCCAGAATTACACCACGAAAATTCAGCCTTACCTGCCTGCATCCAGGGTGGAAGCCATTCAGCATGGCAAGCAGTGGAAACAACATGATTCTGGGGGCAAAGGAACTGGGTTCAAATCCTCCCTCTGCCCCTTCCTGCCCATGTGACCGCAAGCAAGTTACTTAACTTCGCTAAAAATGAACAATATGCCTGACATTTACAGCCATTTGCAATCTGGCTTCAGGCTTCATTGCCAGGCTTACTGAACATTGTTCCCATCCACATGGTTTATGTGTCAGCCAGATCAGTCTCCTCTGTAGTTCTCCAAGCTCAGTGCCCCATCTCCTGCCTCCATTCCTCTATACCCGTTGTCCCCTGCGCTATAATACGCCTCTCACCTCTGAGAATCCCTACCTTCTTTCTAACCTCATTTCATGTGCCATCCATTAAAAGCAAAGTTTTTCCCAGTTCCCTAGATATAAATATATTCACCTAATTTCTGAAATGATCATGTATATTGCAATGTATATGCAACGTAGATATGTATATTGGTATATTGGGCCTAGGAGTTAGAATGATTCATCTTTCTGAGCTCAAATCTAATCTCAGACACTCACTAGCTATGTGACCCTGGGCAAGTCACATAAATGCAATTTGCCTCAGTTTCCTCATCTGTAAAATGAAATGGAAAGGAAATGGCCAACCACTCCAGTATCTTTGCCAAGAAAACCTCAAATGGGATCACAAAGAGTTGGACACAATTTAAACAACTAAAAAACAATTAAAATTTTATAGATTTATGGAATTTCTAGAATATATAACTCCTTAATGTCAATATCTATTGAGAAATCTGGCTCTATATTGCCAGTGCCTACACATAATGAATCTTGAAAAAATATTTATTGTATTAGATTGGACAAGAAAGTAGAGCAGGCTGATTAGGGATATGGGGAAACCCGTGATCTCTTAGCCCCTCAGGGGGCTTTCATAGTAGCATCATGAATATATGGGACTACTTGGTCCCTATTTTAAGGCAAATAAGATGTCAAGGTAACTGCCTAAGATTTTGGTATATTTCATATATTTTTTTCAGTCATGCCATGTTTACTAAAGATAATAGGGAAGTGTACCATAGGAGAGGTATTGTAAAAACTAGGACTGCTGGAGGGGCTATGAAAAGATAGAAAGCTAACTAAAAAGTATTATTCTTAGTAAAGCTATGAATTGAAACTGATTTGGAAAATAATTTTTTGTTATTCAAGAAAAGGAACGATTTATTCCCTTTGAAGCAGAAATCCCAGTATGGGCTTATATCCCAAGGAAATCCAATATTGAAACAAAAGTCCCATATCTACCCAAATATTCATAGCAGTCATTTTTCTAACAGGGAAGAGGAAAAACAACCCTAAAAACAAAAGAGGGCCCCATTGGTTGGAAATGGGCTGCACAAATATATTTGGAAAGCTAGCGATGTCTATGAATATAATGGAATAGTATCAAATCATAAGAAATGGCAAATTTGGGGAATTCAGAGAAACACAGGGAGACGTGTTCTAACAGATGCAGATATAACAGTCATATAATTAAATTTACATGGAAAGGCAATTCAGACTAAATGCAATGCCCAGTTTGGGTCCTAGATTTCAGGTGAGAACACACACTTGCCTCCTCTCAGTAAAGAGGCACTGGGCTGTGGAGTGGAGCATCCAGCTGCAATCACTGTTGGCCAGTTTTACTTCTTTTTCTTTTTTCTCTTCCTACAAGAGAAGATTATTTGGTGGAAATTGGATCTCAGTTTTCTCATCTGTAAAATGAGGGGGTTAGAAGGTCTCTGAGGTCCCTTCCAGCTTGATGGCTATGACTCTTATGGTTCTATGACTATGGTAGAAGAAGCAGAAAGAGTCAAACTTTAAAAAAATAGAGTAGGAGGCCTGCTTTCTGGGCCTGGCTCTGCATGTGACCATAAGTGAGATCCTTCCTCTCCAGGGGCCTCGATTGTTTCATCTGTATGTATAAAGAGAAGCTGGCACTAAACAAGCTAAGATGTCTTCTAGTTCTGACTTTCACTCTGTGAGTCTAGGGCCAGACACACAGGGTGCAGCTGATGTGACTGGAGTCATTAACAAAGGGCAGATGCGTCTGTAGCCTTCGTATCTGGGGCCGGTACACATCTCTGGCATCATCGCACTCCCCCTCCTCTGTACTCCCTCCAGCAATAGGGGGTATGGAAAGAGAGCCATCTCCGAGCAAGGCCTGGCCCCAAACCCATGTTCCTTTTAAGTGCTCTGGGCATGGTAGCAGCCAGCTTCCTCAGACACTAAAACAACTCATGAAAAACAACAGAATCAGAGAGAGATTTCATTATAGTTTTGGGCCTCAGCCAAAGAGAGCCCTGAGGCTGCACTCATGCGGGAGGGAGTTAGACATGACTCTTTTCAGGGGCCAGGGCTCGCCACTGCCTCAGCCCCCCAGCTCTGGGATTATGGGAGGGAGAGAAAGGTACCCTGCCGGCCTTTCCCCAAAGGGTTGTAGGGATAAGGATGAGGGTGAGGGTAGAGGAGAAGAAAAATGCCGGGCGATGTATAGTGGAAACCACGTTGGTTAAAAAGTCAGGGGCCCTTGCTTCAAACCCCTCCTTTCTCATCAACTATCTGCATGACCTGGAGAAAGAAATTTCTCCCTGAGCCTCAGTTTCTCATTTGTAAAAGGAGACGGGGCTGGTTGATAGCTCCCTTTAAGCTTTTAGTCACTCCGAGCTGGAGGGATCTTAGAATTGTCTTGTTCAACTCATTCCTTTGACAAAGGAGGAAACTGAAGACCAAGGACAGGAAGACCTTGTTCAAAGTCATAAAGCAAGTTACTCGTAAATTGGGACTCGATTTCAATCTGGAACTCTTTGAAACTTTGTCCCTGTCTCTAGAATGCCAATCAGGACACGTCTACGTGTTACCCTGACATTAATCCATCAACGCTATTAGCAAGGAAGAGTTTGTCGGAGGAGTTGTGTGAGCCACCAAGAACAAGACACGGAGAAAATAGAAAACAGGGTGGATACGTGTCGATAAGAGAAGCCGGGGTGCAAAGGAGACATTGGCTATTCAACATGTCCTCAAATAATACCACCGTGGTAGGGAAGTCTGGGCATCCCTAAGGACAGAGATGAAGGGGAAATGGAAAGGAATAAGCATTTCTACTGTACCCACTATGTGCCAGGCACGGTGCTAATCACTTGAAGAATATCACACAACAGCTCTGGGAGATAGATGCCATTATTATTCTCATTTTATAGTTGAGGAAATTAAGGAACCAGAAGCTAAGTGCCCAAGGTCACACAGTAAGTTTCTGAGGCCGGATTCGAACTCAGATCTTCCTGCCTCCAGACTCAGTAGCCAGACCCACTACAACACTAGTTGCCTTCTGTCTCAGACTAAAGAAAAGTTAACCCAAATTATTCTCACTTCTCACCATCCTACACAAGCTCCAGAAGACCCAAAGATGGGATTGGACGAATGATTTCATTGATATAAGAAATCCTTAGATGAGGAAACTCCCTTCTACCAGAGCAAGTCAGCACCTTCTCTGAAATAAATGCTGTTAGACATTGCCCATGGCACTCAGTTAAGTGACTTTCCTAGAGTCACACAGCTAGCATGAGTCAGGGGCTTGCCTCACACCTACGTCTCCATTGCTTCGAGGCTACCTTCTACCTGCCATGCCATTCCGACCCTCCGCTACTTGACTCATCTTCCTAAAATGCACCTTCCAGGAACAGCACTTCTCCACCAAGAAAGCTTCAGGAAATCCCCATTGCCTACTAAATAAAGTATCAGTTCCTTCGTCTAGGGTTTCCACAATCTAATCACCACCACCTTTCCAGCCTTAGCTCACATCACTCAGCTTAATGCACGGTCCAGTGAAAGTGGATGCTCAGTGTTCTCACTCTTGCTCATTCCCATACAGCTCCCTCCCATCTCCCCTTCATCGATCCTAATTGATTGATCCTAATAATTATCCTTGTAATTATTATCCTAATAATTCCCACCCCACCTCCATGTCTGCCTGTCGATATTCTCCTTCTTCAAGGGTAACTCTGGTACCACTTCCTCCCTGAAGCCTTCCTTGATTTCTTCCAGTTAAACATGAACCTTCCTTCCCTGTCCAGTTTCCCCAATTTTCCATCTGATCTCTGCCCATACATTCTAATTTCTATTTTAGTATTGTGTTCTTGTATTGTCAGAAGCGCTGTCTTGTGGGTAGAGATTGCCTTTTTAATCTTCCCCTCTGCAGAATCTCATACAAGACTCTGTGAGCAGTAGGTGCTTAATAAATGTCTATTGCCTTAAACTGAATTCCAAGGAACTGGATTAGAGTAGAACAGATACTCAAGGAGGACCCTGAACTCTCCTTCCTTTAGTAGCTTCCCAAAGAGAGACTAGAGATAGGGGTAGAATAGAAGCTGGAGGACAAGAACTTGGTACAAGGAAGGTAGCTTGACATGAAGAGCTTTGCAGGCAGAAGAACTGGGTTCAAATCTTGCCTCTCACACTTACTGTGTGACCTTGAAGAAGTCACTTAAATTCTCTGGACCTCAGTTTCCTCCTTTAAAAAGAGGGGTTTGGATTGCTCCTGAGATCTCTTTCAGACCTTTATCTCTAATCCTATGGCTCTATAGTGTGGCTCACTGAATTGCAAGTTCCTTAGGGATATGAATGATATTTTATGTTTGTATTATCAATGCTTTGCAATTTTTTTTTGCCAAGACTGGGATTTCCCTGATAGAGAACTTCCAGAGAGGAAATTTCTTATACTGACACAGATTGCAATTATATTTCTTTTTATTTGTTTGTTTTTGTTTTGTTTTGTGTTTTTAGTTGAGGCAATTGGGGTTAAGTGACTTGCCCAGGGTCACACAGCCAGGAAATATTAGTGTCTGAGACCAGATTTGAACTCAGGTCTTACTGACTTCAGGGCTTGTGCTCTATCACTACACCAACTAGCTGCCCTGCAATTATATTTCTAAAGATCTGCCTGGTACACAGACTAGTTAGATAGTTTATCCAGAGAGCATTCCTTAGAAGCAAGAGGCAATTAATAGTCACTAGTTAGATGAGAATGGAGGGGGTGGGGCAAGATAACCTTTGAAATCTTTGACACCCATGTTAATGTCTGTTATTTGCTAGGGATCATAGATACGAAGATGAGGGAGTGTGCCCTCAAGGGGCTTACCTTCCTACTGCAGGGATACAGCATGTTCACAGACATATATATACATAGTAGATACCCCCAAATACATAATGATTGAGATGAGGAACAAATGGGTGAATTGGGAAAGGAAGTGGCCCTTGACAGAAGGAGAAGGCTGATATTTGGGGAAGATGTAATTTGTTCTCTTTAGGAGTCTGATACCTATGTGACTCTCAGGGAGAGATTTCTAAGCACATGAGATAGAAAACTGAAGCTCAGGAAAGTACTGAAGGCTGGATATGCAGATTTGATAATCAGCTTCATATAAATGATTTGTCTGGCATTCAAAGCTTTACAAACCCTGGTTCCAACTATCTGGGATCTGAGATCATATACATTTAGAGGAAAAATTAATAGGAGGATGTGGACAAAAATTGAAGAAAAAAAGCACAAAGGGGTGGATGCTGTTTGAAGGGGGCACACAGGATCATCAAATAATCAAAATATGACTGAATCAGCACTCCATATTGAGTCATTGAATTTATATTATGCACAGACATCTGCTTTTCTCTTTCTCTGTCTCTGCCTGTTTTTTTCCTCTCCTCTGTTTCTCTATCTCGCTCCCTTTTTCCCTGTCTCTTCTTCTTTCTCTGTCTCTGTTTATCTTTCTGTCTCTCTATTCACTTTCTATCTCTGCCTCTATTTCTCTCTGTGTTTGTATGTACACATATGTATATATGTATGTATATATTTTGGACAGTGGTCACAAATGGATAATAAGCTGAGTTCATAATTAAGGAGAAGAGATAGACTAAATCTCTTGGGGTTTGGGAGTCTTTACAACTTTTAAAAATTATCTAGGAATCCACAAAGAAACAAAAGAACTTTTGTTCCTTGGATCATATCTAATTTTTTTTTACTATATTTGAAGTTAAATATTTTAGTATTATCATGAAAATAGTCCTGACCTCATGAAAACCTTGAAATGGTGTAAGAACCTTAAAGGTTTCTGAATCACACTCTAAGAACCAGTGGGTTAGAAGATACTTGGAGAACTGTGTAAAACTTTTGATGATCTCAAAATATTCATTGCTCCCTAAAGTCCATCTTTGTTTCACATTAATGTGCTCCCTGTGATGCTGAGTGGCTATAATAAGAACAATAATAATTCACATTTCTTTAGAACTCTAGAGATTACACAAAAATCCCTGTAATAATAGCCCAATGAGGCAAGTGGTACAAATATTATTATTCTCTTTGAAATCTAAGAATGAAATTGAAGTTTAGAGATGTTAAATGACTTAACTAAGATCACTTAGTATGTATGGGAACTAGAATCTGAAGGAAGTGTACTGTCTCCAAGTCCATTGCTTTTCCCCACTATATCAGGCTACAAATCAAAAATTTCACTCTCTTGAAAGAATTAAAATGATGACCCAAAGGACAATGCGGAAATGTCTGCTGTGTGTAAAGAGGCCTCAGTAGAGCTGTCCCAAAAATCTCAGTGCAGGTTGAAACTTTAATTCCTTAAGACTTTAGATTCCCCCTGAATTTTTCCAAGGATTACCTGATTTCCAAGGAGTACCAGAAGTGAAGTAAGAGACATCAATAATGTCTATGATGAGAAAAGGAGGCAGGACAGTCATGGAGGGAGACTAAGACAAGAGATGGATGGCCTGAATATGACATTAGTACTCCTAAGATATTAAAAGGACCAGATGAAAGTCTCTAGTGCATTAAATGGATTGTATGATCATACATTTGGAGCTGAAAGGGACTCTAGAGCTAGCTAATCAAGTCCAACTGTCTCATTTTTTAATGATAGGTGTTTTACAATTATGGGCAGCATTGGTGATGCAATGGAGAGAGTGCTGGGCCTGAAATTAGGTAGACCTAAGTGCAAGTAAGACCTCATATACTTATTGTGCAACTCTGAGCAGTTATTTAAGCTATAAATCATGGAACATAACAGGCCATACCACACAGAGTTATTGGGAAGTAAAATGAAATATTTGCAAAAGATTTTGCAAACCTTCAAGTATCGTATATAATAGCTATAGTGATGATTACGATGATGAAGATGATGATGGTGATGAAATCCAGAAAGAGAAAAGATTACAATTCAGAATTGGAGAGGACCTCAGTCAACATCTCGGTTGGTATCAAGAGATCCACCCCAAGGAAATCAGTTTAACGAGAACCCCAATCCCACAGTTTTATTATTATTCTGTACTTAAAGGGGTTCGAGGATGGGGGGAAAGAAGAGGTGAATGGAGGTTTTCCCAGGGGGAGTGATCAATGCTGTTAGCAAGTTAGAAGCAAAGGGTTGGAATAAGCGCTGACCGTGGTGCTAAAGCTACCAGCTCTTTGACATCTGCCTGCATATCAAAGACAAACCATGCCCCCTCCCCAACAGGCAGAGGAACACACTCACACACACTCACACACACACACACTCACACACATAGACAAACACACACACACACACACACACACATAGACAAACACACACACACACACACTACCACAACAGCACAGCTATTGTCACCAAGGGCATCAAACTGGGTACATGTTTCACCTACCACAATTAGACATCAGCCAATAGTAGCAAAAGAATTACAATTGGATACGGAGCCGGACTCAGAACCTGGCTGATTTTTATACAAAGTTGTTGGCTTTTCTAGGCTTTAGTTCCCTCATCTGTAAAATAAGGAGAGGAGCTAAACTAAATCATTTCTAAAAGCCCTGTTCTAGTTTGTGGCCCTAAGATCCAGCAAAGGAACCTCCCCATTGGCAGCCATTGAGCTCACTAGCTCCCCTGCGTTGAGAATATACATATTCAGCGAGTGCCTCTCTAGAATTGTGCTTTTGCACAACCTGACCTACCAAGGAATAATTTATTTCAATAAACATTTTGGTGTGTACAATGGAAAAAAAAACAGCAGAGTTAGAGCCAAAAATATTAAGAGAACCGCAAGCAGGCTCCAACAAACTATGAGACATTAAGAATGTTAATTCAACTCTCTGAGCCTCAATTTTTCAAGTGCAAAATGAGAGTAAGAAATAAAGATACTCCCTCTCCCTCCTTCCAAAAAAGACCGAAATGGGAATCACAATACTTGAGCCACTTAACTCATGGGGTTGTTATAAGCATTAAGTGAGATTCTGTATGCAAAGCATTTTGAAAACCTGACGGTGTTCCATAAATATCAGCTATTAGTATCCTTATTAAACAGCAGCAATGTGCAGGGCCCCATGCTCAGCACTGGGGAGATGATAGTTACTGAACAGACCCTGCTCTAAAGGAATTTATCTACTTACAAGAGACAAAAGACAAGCATCCAAATAATGATTACAGAAACTCAGAGCAGAAGATAATTCAGAAATCACCTAATCCAATCCCTTTATTCCACTGAGGGATTTTCCCAAGGTCAAAAAGCAAGTCAGCGTTTTCCACTCCCCCAGAGAGCCTCCTATCCTACTAATGCAGTACATGGTGTTTGTCCTTATATTCCTGTTGCTGTGAGATGTGAGATGTGCTTTAAAAGCTTGTTGTTGCTCAGTCCTTTCTAACTCTGGGTGACCCCATTTGGCATCTCCTGGCAGAGAAACTAGAGTGGTTTGCCATTTCCTTTTCCAGATCATTTTATAGATAAAGAACCTAAGGCAAACTGGGTTAAGTGACTTGCCCAGAGTCACAAAGCTAATATGTGATTTGAAGATGAGTCTTCCTGACTTCAGATCCAGTGTGCTATGCTCTGTCCCACCTAGCTGCCTTCTGAGAAGAGGTGCTGTTCTTTCTGAGTCACGTCTGACTCTCTGTGACCCCATTGGGATTTTCTTGACAAAGATACTAGCGTGGTTTGTCATTTCCTTCTCCAGCTCATCTTACAGATGAGGAACTGATATAGACAGCGTTAAGTGACTTGCCCAGGATCACCCATCTAGAAAGTATCTAAGGTCAAATTGGAGCTCAATAAGATGAATCTTCCTGACTCCAGACCCAGTGATTTAAAATCACTGCTGCTTGGCTGTCCCTCTTAAAAGAGGAGCACTCGTCAATTGTCCATGTTAGTTCTGCTTTGTCTTCCGTGTATTGGGGAGGGCAGGTTTTCCTTACTGATCCCTGCACTGTGTATTTTTCTCTATAAAGCTAGAAGGAAAATTAATTTGGTTTTGAGCTGGTTAAACTGATAACAGCTGAATGACTTATGAGGAGAATTGCCCATCTATCCTTAAATGCCTGTGTTAAAGGCTTGAATGTCACCCATCACTAGAGAGTATAAAGTCAGGGAGTGAAGTAAGATAAAAATATCAGCTATCACAAGAACAGGGAAAATCAATCACCCAGTCACCATGCATTTATTAAGCACCTCCTTTGTACCAAACATGATGCTAAGCACTAGGGAAACAACAAAAAAATAATAATATGTGTCTTCAAGAATCTTATATTCTAAGGGGGAAGTTTTAGCATACTCTAAACTATTTGAGATCTGCATGCTGATCCCAGTTCTTTCACTCATTCAATTAACAAATATTTGTTTTGATGTGCTAGGCACTGGCAATGCCAAGAAAAAAATGAAACAATTCCTGCCCCCAAGGGCAGAAGCAACACAAATACACATAAGTCAGATAACATGTAAAACATTTCACAAACCTTAAAACACATAAATAATAAGTGTTATTATTAAGAAACACATAGTCTACACAAGGGGTTTTAAGAAGTAAAGACACTAGCAGGTAGGAACAGGTTAAGATAACTTGAAGGATAGTAGGCATTCTACAAGAGAATATATGTTTAAGAACCAGAGACAGCCCTTGCAAGGTACAAAGTCAAAAATGAAGTTCTGAGACAATTTTCAGATGAAATTAATG
Organism: Antechinus flavipes; assembly: GCF_016432865.1. Classification (NCBI taxonomy): domain Eukaryota; kingdom Metazoa; phylum Chordata; class Mammalia; order Dasyuromorphia; family Dasyuridae; genus Antechinus; species Antechinus flavipes. The sequence continues at coordinate 654,144,069 of NC_067399.1, forward strand.
TCATTTCTAGTCATATAAAATATTCTGAATCACTTTTGATTAGAGAAATGAAAATTAAGACAACTCTGAGGTACCACTTCACACCTCTCAGATTGGCTAAGATGACAGGAAAAGGATGATAAAATTGGAAGGGATGTGGGAAAACTTGAACACTGATGCATTGTTGGTGGAATTGTGAAATGATCTAATCATTCTAGAGAGTGTAATTTGAAATAATACCCAAAAGGCTATAAAAACTTTGCATATTCTTTGAGCCAGTAGTGTCTCTATGGAGTCTGGGTCCCAGAGAGATCATAAAAGAGGGAAAGGGACTCACATATGCAAGACATGTTTGTAACAGTTCTTTTTGTAGTGGCAAGGAACTGGAAATTAAATGGGTGCCCATTAGGTGGGGAATAGCTGAATAATATGGTATATGAATGTAATGGGATATTATTGTTCTATGAGAAATGATGAGCAGGCTGATTTCAGAAAAGCCTGGGAAGACTTACATGAACTGATAAGTGAAGTGAGCAGAATCAAGAGAATATTGTACATGGTAATAAGATTATGTGATGAGCAAGTGTGATGGACTTGGCTCTTTCAACAATACAGTAATTCAAGGCTGTTCCAACAGACGTGAATGGAAAGTGCCATCCACATCCAGAGCGAGAACTATAGAGACCGAATGTGTATGGAAGCATAGTAATTTCACCTTTTTTGCTGCTGTTGTTTTCTCTTTTTTTTCATGATTTTTTTCCCTTTTGATCTGATTTTTCTTACACAAAGTGACAAATCTGGAAATATGTTTAAAAGAATCGCACATATTTAACCTATTTCAGATTGCTTGCTCTCTTGGGGAAGGGGGGATAAGGAAGGGAGGAAGAAAAAATTTTAGCATAAGGTTTTATAACAATGAATATTGAAAACTATCTTTACATGTATTTGGAAAAATAAAATATTATTAAAATGAATTATTGTATATGAGCAACAGCAAATGGGTCAGTTTGGCTGAACTATAAAACTGGAGTAACATATACTAAGATATTAAATTGCTTTGTAACCTTGAAAAAAATCCCTTTCCTTCCTCAGTTTCTCCTGTAGAAAGAAATGGAACTTAATGATCTTGGAATTATTCTCAAGCTCTGAGTTTCTGTGATTATTTGTATAAATGTCTTTTCTCTGCTACAAGATAGTAAGTTCATATTTCTTTAACCCCTGACACTCCTGAAAAGGTCAGTGAAAATTGTTCAAGGTTACATGGATACCCAATTCTAGTACCCAAGTCTTTGAAGTACAGATCCATTGTTCATGTGGGATGATCGTACACCATGCCCCCTCCCTTCTCTCTCCCCAAATCCACTGATTGGAAGCAGGGCTCTCACCTGGAAATCCTGGGGCCCATTGGAGGAAGCACTGGTTAAGACCCCGGGTAAGCAGACAGCACAAGGGCCTTGCCCAAGCCCCAGCACTTTCTCACCATTTTGTCTCTTTCTGCCAGAACAGCTTTCTTTCTGATGTCTGAAAAGCCCTCCCCCTTTAAAACCTTTGAGGACATAGAGAAAAACCCCCGGTAAAGTCTAGCATCTCAATTACCCAGTGTCCTACGGGTCCACATCCCATTTCTCCCTGAAGCCCATGGACTCCGACTCTATCCCAAGAAAATCTGTTATGCTTGGTGACTGCCGCTGATGGTGAGGGCCTCATTGAAAAGAGCTTTCCTTTGGCCAGGATCGTCTGGCCAGGGGAAGGCTTCCCGACAGATTAAGAGAAATGCCGGCCTCAGCCTCATTCGTATTCCAGTCGGGCTGGCGGCTTCAGTGTGGCTGAGAAAAGCAAGAGGAGAGGAGGCCCTCAGAGAATGCCGAGAGATGATTCCTCTCCGATTCCAATTTATTTTCTATCATTAATGCCTTTGAAAAAACCCACATGCTCAGCAAACAGAGAGAGCACAGTATATGGGAGAAAAGGGCAAAATGGAGGGACCACAGAGTCCAGCCAGGGCTCGACCATGAAGCACTACAGACCGATGAGGAAATGCCAAGATTGGGAGGAAGACACCCAGATTCAACTCTCATCCCATCCCTTTGGTCCCTTGGGCTTGCTTCCTCTCTTATAGAATGAGAAGTTTGGACTATGATCGCTAAGGTCTCTTCCAGATGCAGCTAGGTGGTCAAGGGTCTGAATCAGGAAGATTGAACCCGAGTTCAAATCCAGCTTCAAACAACTAATTAGCCTTATAATCCTGGACAATGCACTTAGTAATTGTTTGTCTAAGTCTCCTCATCTGTAAAATGGGGATAATAACAGTACCTCTCAGGGCTGTTGTGAGGATAAAATGTAACATTTGTAAAGTGCTTAGTATAGCATTATAAAAACATTAGATAGCTATTATTATTATTACCATTACAGATATAAATAGTAATATCCCAACACTTTAGACATCTACTGGTTGTGTGATCTTTAGTATATTTCTTTAACCTCCTGGGCCTCAGTTTCCTTATCTGTTAAATGAAGAGATTGGATTAGGTAGCCTCTGAGGTCCCTGATGTCCATATGCTCCTATGACCTTGTGATCCTATAATGTGATTCAGTTAAATGTCTTTACTTGGGTCTCCTCTAGCTATCTGGCCCTAGTCACATCACATGACCTCTAAGAGCCTCACTGAATCAAAGAATTAGAGATTTGGAAGGGACTTCAGTAGCCATTTCATCTAATCCACACATGCAACTTACTATACAACTCTAATTCACTATAACCTACCAACAAATGTCAGTTTCTTCATCTGTACAATGGGAATAGTGATAAGTAAGACCCACCCTGTCTACCTCACTGAACTATAATTGAAAGTATTTAATGAGGGAAAGAGCATGATGACCAATGGCATGTCTATTGCCCAGAGAATAGCCTGGCTAAGCTTAGGGAAGCTCATCATCAGTTGGCCCCAAGGTGGTGAACATTTTTGGCTCCTGTGCCTCTAAAGAAACATTTAAGCTACAGAGGAAGCATGATCTGGGCTCATGAAAGAATACAACCAGTGATACAAACTTTGGATATATCGAAGAAGCAAATAGAAGAACAAACGTAAAAGTGCTTTATGAAGCTTTAAATATGATATATCTATGATGGCATTGATGAATGTCAAGTCCTTGTGAGGAAAGATCTTTTCATTTTTAGTACTTGTACTTGGATAGAGTATTGAACCTGGAGCCACGAAGATCTGAATTCACTTGCTAAATGTGTTACCCAAGTCAAGTCACTTAACCCCTATTTGCTTCAGCTCCTCATCTGTAAAATGGGAACACACTGGAGAAGAAAATGGCAAACCACTCCGGTATCTTTGCCAAGAGAACCCATGGACAAAGGCCATAGAGTCATATGGAGTTTGACACAACCAAATGATTAAACTACAACACTTTTATCTCCAACGCCTGGGGCAGGGCCTTGCAAACAGTAAAGGCTTCAATACTTGATGATTGATAGCTATAGATTTTTGTTCATTTTAATATTCTCATCAGATCATCAGTTCTGGTGTACAGGGCTCTTTTCAACAATGAGCTGATTCAGGTCAATTCCAATAGCTTGTGATGGAAAGAGCCATCAACATCCAGAGAGAAGACCATGAGGAGAAGAATATGGATCACAACAAGATATTTTCACCTTTTTTGTTATTGTTCACTTGCTTTTTTGTTTTCTTTCTCATTATTTTTCCTTTTTGATCTGATTTTTCTTGTGCAGCATGATAAATGTGGAAATAGGTATGGAAGAACTGCACATATTTAACATATATTGGACTACTTGCCATCTAGGGGAGGAGGTAAAAGGAAGGGGGGACATTTGGAACACTGGGTTTTGCAAGGGTGAATGTTAAAAAAAAACTTTATATTTTGAAGAGAAAAAACTATTATTTAAAAATATTCTCAGCAGAACAAAATTAACTGTCAAGTGATGATCTTTTTAATTTCACTTTTTGGCCACCACAGCTCTTGGGAATTTCTACTAAGGAATGGAGACTCAGTTCTCAACAATGTCAGTAGAACCCCATTCTTACCTCTGCCCTCAGCAATGAGGGTCACTGATTTAACTGGTTCTAAGGTTTGAGTTATAGAATCATCTATTGAAATCTAGAAAGAACCTCAGAAGCCATTAGGACAACTTCCTCATTTTACAGCGGAGGAAACTGAGACCCAGGAAGGGTAAGTTGTCCAAAAGTCATATAAGTAGTGAGTGACTAAGTCAGGATTTGAACCTAGGTAATTGAACTTCAAATAGAGAAGTCCTTCCTCAGTATCATGGAGTGGGGAGGGAGAGGAGAGGAGATGCTCATTAAGGAAAGATTAGCATAATGGAAAAGCATTAGATTAAGAAGCAAAAAAATCTCAGACCAATCATTCAAAAAGCATTTATTAAACATCTACTCCAGATTAGGCACTACACAAAGCCAAAAATGAAACAGTCTCTGTCCTCAAAGATTTTACATTCTATCAAGGGAGATAATGTATATGTATATGAGACTATATATTATATATATATGTGTGTGTGTGTGTGTGTGTACATACATACAAATCCTGACTATAATACTATTAATATTAATAATCACCAGCATTTAAATAACACTTTAAAGATTACAAAGTGCTTTACATTTGATCTTTACAATAATACTAGTAAATAGGTGCTATTATTACCTCCATTTTATGGATAAGGGAACTGAGGCTCGAAGTGATTAAGATATTTGCCCATGGTCCTATAGACAGAAAATATCTTAGCTAGACTCAAACTTGGGTTTGGCCGAGTTCCAAGTCCAGAGTGCTCTGCACTGTACCATCGAGCTGCTTTTATCACTTAATACCAGAGTCACCTTGGCCAGTCTATTCACCTCCCGAAACTTCAGCCTTTTCTCCCTGTAAAGGAGGGCTGACCTAGATGGCTTCTGAACTCCGTTCCAGTTCCAAACCCATCATGCTTTGCAATTTTGACATAGAATACACTTATTAATATTCATGGTATGGATGTAACCCTGACTTTCCCCAAGGCTATGATTGTGGGGTCTGAGTTTTAAATGTTCCTACCGAGTTAAAAAGATCCTACCAAGCACTGGAAGGCTTTATATAATTGACAACCAAGTGCAGAGAGGTAGTTTATAATAAATATCTAGTATTTATGGAGCTCTTTATCATTTGATCCTCGCAACAACCTTGGGAGGTAGGTACGATTACTATCCCCATTTTAAAGGTAAGGAAACTGAGGTTAAAAGAGGCTAAGTGACTTGTCCAAGATCAACATAAGTAGAAAATTTCCGAGGCTAGATTCCTGACTTCAAGTCCAAAGCTTTATGCATTTTTAGCCACTTAGAGGACTGACTATAGTGACTTATGAAACAACCTATTAGGATTTTGAACATGGGGCTTTGGAGGGGGTCTACACAGACCTTCAAAGTGTTGATGTATTATTATCCAGAATGGTGGAGGGGGTATAGTGGGAAGAATACTGCTCTTGGATTCAGAAGACCTGGGTCTGAATATTGGTTTTGTCATTAATATTTGTATCATATAGGCAAATCACATCATTTGGCTAGCCTTTGTTCTCCTTTTTGGCCTCTAGATCTGAGACCTTGGTCCTATTTGGGTAATCCATAGTTCAAAATAGCTGTGATAACTCATATTTCAAAGGGGAGTTACTGTGGATGAAATACTTTTCCCATAAAAACTCAATATTGTGAGTACTAACCCAATTTTACAAATGAGGAAACTGAGGCTATGAAAAAAGCTCACATTGATCATTCATATCAGAGCTGGGATTGGCACTGGAGACCAGAGTGTATTTTTCTCATCTCATCACATTGCTTTAATATGTCCTAGTTTGCTGCAGTCTTTCCCTACCCCTTTCTGGGTAATACTCAGACAAGAACTATTCTAGGAAACCAATGATAGGAATAATGTAGTAGTCCAGATCAATCTACCCAAATTTTAGTCCAGGAATTCTTAATCTGTTTTTGTCTTCTGGACCTCTTTGGCCATCTGGTCAAATCTATGTACCCCCTTCTCAGAATAATGCTTTTACATGCATGAAATATATAGAATTACAAAGGAAACCCATTATATCAAAACAAAAATGTCAATTTTTGGTCCCTATCCAAGTTTATGGAGCCCAGATTAGGAATTCAGGAGCAAGAAAATGCCCTTGAGCTTCTTAAAACATTTTCCCGTCCACTGACTTTTTTTAAATAGAATTTTTCCTTAGAGAGAGATGTTAGAGTTCATTTGAACCCACAGAGATGCTGGGAATTAGGTCTGGCAGATCTTATCATCCCTATTTTAAAGGTAAACAAACTGAGGCCCAAAGCAGGGCAGTGATTCATCCATGATTACACAGCAAGTTAGTGGCAGAGTGAGGACTCGGCCATTCTTCTTTATTCCCAGTTCAGGTGGTTTCTTCCCCTACCACCCTCTCCCTGCCAAGATATTAGCAAGAAGGGAGGGAGTACTCCATGAAAAGCAAAATGAGAGGTTGAAGAGAAAAATAAAACAAGATAGATAGATTTTTTTTCTTTTTCCATAATGTAAAGAAAATTGCTTTTAGTGACTATCTGCGGTTTTAAAAGCAATTACAGTTTTTGGAGGGAACTTCCTCAAGATGGAGCAAAAGTGACTAGGAACAAGGTGCAGAAGGGGTTTTTTGTTGTTGTTAATAATGTTAGCATCAAGCAAAGGCAAAAGGAGAAAAGACTTTAATGACAGCAATTCCTGGCGGCTGAGATTGTGGAGATAAAATATTTAGAGGCCCACTGGGGGGAGAGCTGGGAACTGGAAGCCGGCGCTGGACAGGGCCCCCAGTTTTGCAAGGGAGTCTGGGGAAGGTGGACAAGGAGTCGAGAGGGAGAACCACCTTCTCCCCATCAACCAACCAGACATAAATATCAGAAGCAGTCTCAAGCATCCGAGGGGCTCCAGCTGTCTGCGGTTGGGAACAGGTGTGGGAGCTGATGTTAGATGGAAGAGAGAGAAGGAGAAGCTGCCCGGGAACCAGAACCAGAGCCCCAATCTCAGTTTTTCTGCTCCTTCAGCTCAGCTTCAAACCAGGCTGAGAAAGCCAGTAGATGCAATGGAAAGGAGGGCAGCATGAGCCTTGGGTTCAAGTGCTGGAGGTGCTACTGATTTCCTGTATAAAGCTGGACAGCTCCTTTCCCCACTATGGACTTCCTCTTCCTCTTCTAGATATTGAGGACTTTGGACAAGATGATTTTTAAGGATCTTTCCTGTCCCGGGACCTAAGAGAGGCCATTAGAGAATTCTCATGAATGCCCAGCAGCCCTCCCCCCCTAAATCACCAAACAGTTTGACCTTTTATTTTCATCCAAACCCTGGATCATGGGTGACAGTACTTTCTAACGAGGAAACTCACTAGAGTTTAATCAGGGCATTGGGGCTTTCTTAGGGCCAGACAACAGGAGTTCGATGAAACTTGAATCCAAGACTTTCAGACATTGAGACAGGCTCTTTATTTACAATTTATTACCTTTACTTTTTTTTTCAACATATTGTCTATAGATACCAGGCAAGTAGGTAGCACGATGGATAAAGTGAGTCTGGAAGACCTAAATTTGAATCCCGCCCCAGACAGTGAGTAGATATGTGATCCTGGGCAAATCTCAACCTCTGTCTGCCTCAGTTTCTTTGTCTATAAATGAGGATAATAATAGTATTTATCTGCCAGAGTTGTTATGAGAATTAAATGACATAATAGTTATAATTTTTATAAAAATATATGTATAACATGCTTTGCAAACCTCGAACATTGTATAAATGTTAGCTATTATGATTTTACTCATTTGTGTATGTGGATAGGTTGCATTCCCATTTTGCAGATGAGAAAACTGAGGTTTATGGAAATTTGCTAGCCTACCTATCACCATGTACTCAGTGAGGATCAAAGCTGGGAAAAAGCACCTAGCAGAGAGCCTGTCACATGACAGGTGCTCCATAAATGTCTCCTAAATGGAACTGAATTAAACTTTGGTGATGTTGTTCAGCCTGCCTCTCACTCAGATTAAATGAAAACAATCCCATCCTTTCAAGGTGGGAACAAAAAAAAAAGATGGAAAACCTGAAAAGTGTTAGGAAAGGAGGGACAATCATCTCCAGCTCCCTGAGGTCTGACCACAAAGAAAACATCATGGCGGGGTGGGAAAGCCCTGAACTGGAAACCAGAAGAACTAGATTGGAGCTATGGCTTTGAGAATAATTTGCTTCAAATAACTGTATGGGCATGTATACATATGTTGTATTTGATTTAAACTTTAACTATTTAACATGTATGGGTCTACCTGCCATCTGGGGGAGGGAATGGGGGGAAGGAGGGGAAAAGTTGGAACAAACGGTTTTGCAATTGTCAATGCTGAAAAATTACCCATGCATACATCTTGTAAATAAAAAGCTATGTAATAATAAAAAAGAGAATAATTTGCTTCGATTGTTCTTATCGTTGTTGTTGTTGTTGCTACTACTGTTATTTGTCCTTTGTTCTCGAAGACAAACATGATGTGAAGGAGGTGATGAAATGCGAGTGAATTGGATTTGAGGGAGGGAGGGCTCACACTTTCTCCTCCAGAGCCAGGGGGTGCAGTGGCCAGATACAAATAAAGACAACTGCAGAGGGCCCCAGATGCAGTGGAGAGCTTGACCTCTTTAAGCTAAGGTCTTTCCCAGGTCTCCAGGGAGATAATGGCTAAGGTCCTTCCAATTCAAACATCCCATGACCCTTTGGTCTCTCATCTATATCTATCACTGTGGAGGCTTGGGCTTGTGTCTTCCCCTCTTTGGGCTCTTTCCTGTTCTTCAATTAAGGGAACCAGACTAGATGACAGAGAGACTCCCTATGAGATCTAGAACCCTATATCTTCAAATTCAGATCTTAAATGCAACATATCCAAACTGGAATCCATGATGTCTCTCCCACAGCCAATCAGTCGTTCCCTGCTTCTATCCCGGGCACTAGCATCCATGCTCATCCTTACAGGCAACTGAAGTCCTTCACACTAAAACCCTTATTCCAATGAACTACCAAGTCTTGTCAGTCCCCTGCTTCCTTCACAGGCATCCCCTTCTCTCTATTCATACCATGACCAAGTCCAGAACTACATCACCTTTCACTTAGACAGTTGGGTCAGTCTCCTTTCTCTGGCTCCATCATCTCTCTTCCCTGATTCCTGCTCTCCACATCTGCCAAAGGCCGTTCCTAAAGTAACCTCATCACTCCCTTGTTCAAAATGGCTCCTGATGCCCTTTTTGATAAAAATATAAAGACTTCCTCAGTTTGGCATTGAACATCCAACATGATCTGGACCTTTCTAGGCTTATTACATAGTACTGCATTTCATGCACTCCTTGGTCCAGCCACACTGATCTACTGTTCCTCCCACCTCCAAGCCTTTGCAAAGGCTGTTCCTCATACCGGGAGTGCCCTCTCTCATCATCTCCACCCCTTGAAATCCTTAGCTTCTATCAAAGTTCAGCTCAGTTATCTCATAAGGAGGAGGATTCTTCTGATTCTTCCAGCTGCTAGTACCCCCCACTACCATTAACTTATTATTAACTTTGTGCCTGTTATCTATATGGTTGTGAAAAGCTGTCCCATCTCCTTCCTCCCCCACCTGCCTTGAGTAGTAGAATTTAAAGTAAGCTTTATAACTCGGGGACTATTTTCTTTTTTGTCACCGCATTCTCCATTACCTAGCATTGTGCCTGGCCCAGAGCAGGTGTTTAATAAAACTAAGGAATGAATGAGTGAGTAAATGAATGAGTTAATTCTCTGACTACACGTACCTAAATGGATTGAAAATGTGTCTTAACTCCCCCTCTAGGTCCTTGATTCTGTCTGTCTTCCCTCTCCTACACACACACACACACACACACACACACACACACACACACACACACACACACACACGAATCCCAGAAGCAAGCAAGCAGCCAAGCTCAAACACACGGAGGCACACAAACCTACTTCTCTGCCTTCCACTGCCTCTGTCAGGCACTGAGTCAAGAGGGCTGCTGTGGAGATAGCGCTACAACACAGACCAAACACTATTCCCCACATGGGGCCTGAAATCCACTCATTTTGTGATGTTTATGTAGGATTCGACTGTGAGATAGTAAGACACAGGCTGAGCCCTTAAACCAGCCCAGGGATAGAAGCAAGGTGGAAAAGCTGAACCCACAGGCTTCTGGGAAGCAACTCTGCTTCCAGCAACACTTCCATGTCCTCCAACAATGTCCTCCCTCCCAGAAAAGTCATTCCCTTCCCAAGCCTTAATCCCTACCTTCATTTATTCATTCATTCATTCCTTCATTCATCCCTTAACAAACATTCATTGAGCATCTACCATGTGCCTGGCACTCTGCTAGGCACTGGGGATACAAAGACAGACAGTCCCTGCCCTCAAAAAGCTTACATTCTACAAAGGAGACAAAAAACCTTCTACCTGCATAGATCTCCCACAAGAGTTTTCAGATCCTAAGGTAAGGGGAGCTGTCCTGGCTGGTAGAAAAGGCCCTGGTCTGAGTGGACTCCTTATTTACATGGAGCTTATATACTTTGGAGGAAATAACCAATAGACAGATGATTGACTACCAAAAAATACACAAAGAAAATCAGGGAGGGCATCCAGTAGGAAGAGGCATTTGAACTCAAAGAAACAAGGGTTCCCAGAATCACAGAATGATATAATCTCAGGATTTGGGAGTTGAAAGAGTCTTCAGCAACCATCTAGTCACACAGACATGAAAAGAAACTCCACAGACGACCATAGTACAGACTTAAGTATCAAGAGGAGGATGGATCTTCCAAGTGGGAGGGACAGCCTATGCAAAACCTTGGAGGAAAGACATGGAAGAGGATGGGGGAAGGCTGGAACTGTATTGTGAGGGAGACCTTTGTGAAGCTGACCTGGAAAAAAAAGTTGGACCTGAATGGTGAAAGATATGCAATGTCTTAGTTTATTTTATTCTAGAGGCAATAGACGGCCACTGAAGCTTGTAGAGGAGGAGAGTCAGAGGGTCAGAGCTGTGTAGAGGATAAAATGGAGAAGCTACTAGCAGGCCCTGCAGTCAAAAGAACCCTGAATTCAGATCTGGTCTCAGATACTTAGCACTTGCTAACTGTGAGACCTGGAGCAAGTCACTCAATCCCAATTGCCTCAGCAACAAAATAAATAAATAAATAAAATAACAATATAAGTAAAATAAAATGGAGAAAGGACAGCCTTGTGTGGGTTTTACGTGCATGTTGGGTGTGTGTCAGTGAAGGGTGAGGTGGAACAAGGAGACAGCTCCCAGCAGTCCAGACAGCCAGGCTCGATGGCTCCTCTCCCACAACCAGCTATGATGGAATGGACAAATTGGTCAAGCCCTGGCTCAGCCTAAATAACCTCCCCTGAGCCTCATTTTTCTCACCTGTAAAAAGGGATATAAGAATGCAGGTACTATCTAGTTCCTAAACACAAATGACTCAGATAAGGAAATAAATATTAGATATATGGTCCTGTAAACCCTGTCCCTTCCACCTAGGCAAAATTAGAAACTCAGCTGAGCAGAGTCTTACATTCTCCTCCTTTCCTTTTCTTTTTTTTTTCTTTTTTGGCCAAAGAAATTGGAATTAAGTAAGTTGTCCTGGCTTATACAGCTAGTGTCAAGTATCTGAAGTTAGGTTTGAATTCAGGTCCTCTGACTCCGGGGCTGGGGTGATGCCCACTGCATCACCCAGCTGTCCCTCCTCCTTCCCTTTTAAATAAGAACAAAGAGCCTTCAAGTGTTAAAGGGGGATTTTGAACCCAGGACCTTGCCATTTCTAGCCTATAACATCATTCACTACTTCTTGTGCCTCTTCTTGTCCTTATAACCAACCTTAATCTGCCTCTACAACTTCCACCCATCACTCCTAGTTCTTCTACCTGCATTTTAGCAAATTAAGTCTATTCCTCTTCTCCATGATGCTCCCTCCAGTGCTTCCAGCAACTACCATGTTCTCTCTTCTCTAGACTAACTCTACCCAGTTCTTCCAACCAATCATCAAGTAACTTAGGCATCCTCTGAATACACGTCAATTTTTCCATGTCCTTCCTAAAATAAGGTTCCCAGAGCTGGATACAATGCCATATGCATGATCTATTTGAGGAAAAAGATAACCGGACAATCCCCTCTTCATTCTGGATACTTTTCTCCCTTCATTGAGCAACCAGATGGTGCAATGAGTAAAGTCCTGGGACTAGAGTCAAAAAGAGCTGAGAATAAACTTTGCCTCAGTCATCCCTAGCCATTCTTTATCCTTTATCTGTCTCAGTTTTCCCATCTGCAACATGGAGACAGTAGGACCACTTACCTCTTAAAGTTTCTATAAGGACAAAAATATAAAGTATTTTGCAAACCTGAAGGTGCCATATAAATGTTAGCTATTTCTATTAATAAGGCAGTTAGATGGCCCTGCAGTGGATGGAGCATCAGGAGTCAAAAAGACTCATCTTCGTAAGTTCAAATCTGGACACTTCTTAGCTGTGTGACCCTAAACAAGTCATTTAGCCCCTTTTGGTTTCAATCTTCTCCCCTGTTGTTGTTTGTCCTTCGTTCCCAAAGATCAAAAAATCATCAGGGAGATGATCCCGTGACAGACAAGTGAACTGGATGTCACACCACTCCAGCATCCTTGGCAAGAAAACCCCAAATGGCCACAAAGAGTCGGACGCAATTGAAAAATGACTGAACAGCAACAACAAATGCTCATTAATGTTATCTAAAAGTACATTTGCGTAGTGATTTCTGTACCATAGTGATGACTCAGTTGGACCTTGCCATCTACTAGTACCCTATCCCCGCCGTGTTTTTTTCCACTCAAACCATTAGCCTTATCTTAAACGTGCATTAAGTTTGAGAGGCGATGGGAAGAGGGTTACTTCTACCTTCAAGCTACACAATCCCCAAATCTAGTCCAACCCCATCTTTTATAAATGAGACTACAATGCAGACGGGGAAGAGGACGCCCAAGGCAAATACAACCCTCCATTAATGTGGCTCCTTTTGGGGTCCCTTTGTTTTCTTTTTCTTCTAACAAATGCAGTGCTGTTATCATTTAATCCAAAATGTAGCCTTCCTGAGAAGGATCAGAAGAGAGTTTGAAGTTTCTCACTGCCTCTCTTGCATGCAGCTTTCTCCCTGGAGGGACACTCACCACCCTCACTGTTGGAAATTAACCCAACAAAGGAACCCCAACCAGAAACTTGTCTTTTCTAATTATCAAGAGAAGAGTCCATGACTGGTCTATCCATGTTCTGAGCTGGATAAAAGGGACAGCTCTTTGCAATCCAAAGAGTCTACGGTTTATGAAATCCCAGCATCTCCGAGTCATAGGTTTAAGGCTAGAAAGAGCCTTCAACATTGAATTAGTCCAATATTTTCATTTTATAACTGAGGCAACTGAGTCCACCTCCAAAAATCATGACTTGCCCAAAGTAAGTAAGATTTGAACCCAGATCCTTTGACCCCAATGCTGTTTTGGATAATGGGATTTTGTTGGCCAGATAGTCTCATCCAGAAGATCCTTGACAAGGGATCATGCAATCTTTGCTTAAAGACCTCCAATGAGAGGGCATTCCAGTTCCACTTTGGTATCCCTCTCCTGATTGGGAAATTGTCCTCACATTGAACTGAAATCAGTCTCTTGGTAGGTCTTCTCATTGCTCCTCACAGCCCTTCATATACTAAAAGATAACCATCATCCCCCAAGCCTTCTCTTCCCTAGGTTAATCACTCCCCTAAAGGAATTCTTATCCAGAGGGGGTTACTAATGTGCCCTGCCCCCACCCCCAGTTTGTCAACATCCTTTCTAAAATGTAGAGCCTAGAATGGAACAGAATCTGAGGGATCTCGATTTTCTAGATAAGGGAACTGAGGCTCAGAACAAAGAATTTTCCCCAAATAACACAAACCTCCTCTTCCTCTCAGACTAAAGCAGTCCATGTAGCAGCTTGGGGATAGCCTGCCAAATGAGAACTCGGGGATATCTGGGTTCAAATTCTCCTTTTGATATTTATTCTTCGTGAGAACAAGCAAGACTTTTCGGCTCTCTGAAACTCAGTTTCCTTATCTGTAGAATGAAGCTGGACTCAATGACTGTCTCTGCAATTCCCAGCTCTAACTTTATGATCCTATTAGGTTTCAGCTCTGTCTTGGGCTATTACAGCTGGATAGGATCTAAATGGTCATCTAAAGCAAATTACTCATTTTATAGACGGGGATGCTAAGTTCCAGAGACAGAAAAGGCCACATCTGGTCCTGGGGTTTTATCTATAAGCAGGAAGAGCCCGTCTCCAGATTCTCCCAGAGCCCCCAGGCTGGAAGCACTTCTCTCCTTCCCTGTCCTGACCCTCCCCCTCCTGCCACCCAACTCCTCCCTTGACCCTGAGCCAAAGCGGCCCTGGGGGTGAGGTGCAAGAACGGTTGGACTCGATCCCTCTTTTGAAGGATGGCTGGCTCGTTATCTGTGCCCACTCTTGATGGTGGTAATTGAGGCATGAAAGAGATCGCCAAGATACCAGTGTTTATTAGACAGGCTATTGAGGGGGGAGACAAAAGGGAAGAAAGTGAGCTGTCAAAGACCTCGGTTTGGAAATCCATCTCGGCTATCCCGGGGGAGATGGAGGAGGGGCGGGCTCAGCCAGTGGGGCATGTGGATGCAGGGAGCCCTTGTGCTGCCAGCCTTCCTCGGCTCCCAGGATGACTGGCAATTCCCACAGGTTTTCCCTTCTTTTCTTCCATCTCCTCTCTTCCTGCCCCGTGGAGTTAGTTACTTGCCTCAGAAGAACTTAGCTGGAGTGTGAAGGGGAAGAGAAAAGACTAAGATGATGCACCTACATGGTCCTGTTTGGATGCACTTTGTGATAGAGTGTAGAAAGTCCTGGACATGGGTTCAAATCCTGACACATGCTATCTATGTGACGTGGGGCAGGTAGTTGGACCAGATGACTTCTTCCAACCCTAAATCTGTGATAATCTGGGGACAATTTTGTTGCCAGTAAATCATTGTGTAGAGTTACGAAAGTCATTTCTCTAAGCTCAGCTTTCTTTCTCTGGGTCTCAGTTTACCTATCTGTAAAATAAAGCAGTTGGACTAAATGATTTCTTCAGCACTAAATATTGTGATACTATGGGGACAATTTTGTTGCCAGTAAGTCATTGTGTGGATTTACAAAAGTCATTTATCTAATCTGAGCCTTGGTTTCCCTCTCTGTAAAATTAAGATATGGCATCAGGGAATAGTGAAAAGGGAAGTGAGGATGGGAAGGTTTCAGTACTAATTCCAAACTTTATTGCTATCTCAATTGTGATCTGAAATAAGTCTTCTCATCTCTATGAGCCTCAGTTTCCTTATCTGTAAAATGAAAGAGATGAACTAGAACTTCTCCTCATTAACCATTGAATGCAAAGGATGTTAGGATCATGAATTGAGTGCAATACAGAATAATCATCAACAGACGCTCTATGAGGTTTCAGGAGTAGAGATTTAACAGATGAGAAAAAGCAAGCTAGACTTTTTGGGGGAGGTGAGATTGGGTTCCAAAGGAGTTAAGAAGGAATTTAAGTCCTCCTGCAGACACTGCCTTGCTGTGTGACCCTGGGCAAGTCACATCCATAAAAGGAGGTTAAAATAAATGGTGTCTGAGACCCCTTCAAGGTCTTAATTTATGATCATTAGACCCTAAGTCTTCTCTCCCCTGCCTTAAATATGTTCAGCTATTTCAACAGATCCTTGGATGTCAAAGTTCTGTGTCATCCTGACCTTCTCCAACATGGTCCTCAGTTTGTTAATGGCATGGCATTTTCATGAGTGACTGACTCTCCATTTGGGGTTTTCTTGGCAGATCCTGGAGGGATTGGTTATTTCCTTCTCCAGCTCATTTTACAGATGAGGAAACTGAGGCAGAAATGATTAAGTGATTTGTCCAGGGTCACACAGCAAGTAAGTGTGTCTGATTTGAACTCAAAAAGAATCCTGACTTCAACTCCATTGTGGTATCTGCCACTTAATAATGGCACTAGACTGAACATAAGAGACTTTAAAATTTTCCTGATTTCTTTACAAAGGAGCAAACTAAGGCAAAGAGATGGTTAGTGACCTATTTGAAGTAACTCTTGCTTTTTGCAACTACTTATTAAGGTGGGGAGCAGCATCTTACTTAAATATTATACTTCTCCCAGTCCCCTGCAAAAGATTCTACAAACAGTAGTCACTCAATAAATGTTTGAGTGAACTAGAATAGAATGTCTGTGATAGCAGGGACTTAGCAACAGAGACTTAAGAGACATGGAACATGGAGCAGCAGGGATGGGAGATTTCCCTAGATTACCCAAGGAGCTAGAGCCCAAGGCCTCTGGCTCCCCCATCTCTCTTCTAGAGTCCTCAGAAATCTCTCCCCTAACTTTTCTTCATTTTCAGTATCTCTCTTCTTTAATCCATCCTTCACAAAGCTACCAAAATAATCTTCTTACACCATGTTATGAGTTCATCACCTTCCTGCTCAAAAGCATTCAAAGGCTCCCTATTGCTGATAGGATAAAAATGCCAAGTTTTTGGTCTGTCCTTCAAGACCTTCCCCACTTTCTGGTTTGACTCTTCTTTTCTCCAAATGAAAAGATAAACTTTTCTGTCTTTTCCCTCTATGCCTTTGCATAGACCAAAGTTCATGCCCAGAACACACTATATTCCCTTTTAGTCATAAGACTTGGGTTCGAGTACCAACTCCGATGCTCATAAGGACGTCGCTTCTCTTTGGGCACTCTCAAGCATTATCAATGTCTTTCCTAAATTAAAGCATGTGGAACCAAAGATGGGACTCCATATTTCAAGTCTTATGAGTGTTAAGCTCAAATAACGTCAATCCAGACTTTGACAAGGAGGATCTAACCAAGAACCTAAGAAATGGGAGGAGGCAAGGGGCAGAGAGTGTAGCTGAGAGAGGGAGGAGCCAGGGGCTTCACTGAGGAAATTACTCTAGAACTGGGCCCGAAAGGTGGGAGAGGATGCCAACAGGCACAGGTGGGAGGGAGGGAGCGATGAAGGGAGAAGAGCATCCCTTTCGGGCACAGGGCTGAGCCCTTGCACGAAAGGAAAAGAAGGCAAATCCAGATCAGAAAACAGCAAACCCAAGGATGGGAAGAAGAGCCAATGATGTTCACATCTAGTGTTTTCAGGTTGACAGAGACATTTCCTTTAGAAATCCCTGTGAAATAGGTCCAGGCATTATTCTACTCCTACACACACACACACACACACACACACACACACACACACACACTTTTTGGTGCACTGTCATTGCTATAAGAAGTTCCTGGGAAGGAAGCTCACTCTATCAATGCTTTCCTGTGATTTATAATTTAAGTGCTTCTTGGGGCACTCAGGTTCACAGACTTGCCCAAGTTCACAAAGCCAGCATATATCAGAGCAGAGACCTTGAACCCAGCTCTTTCTGACTATTTATTATTCCACGCTGCCTCTCCTTTATGAGTGAGAAAACTCGGCCTCCTAGACCTGAGGTCATTCGACAATGGCGGATGGAGGTTTGGGACCCTGGGCTCCTGAGTTCAAAGCCCTTTTTGTGAAGACAGACTCTTATTCAGTGCAGGGCTCATAGAGTCTAGCCAGAAGGGTAGGACCTTTTACCCACCTCCTGCCAAGAAATCCAAACCTTGGGAACTCTGGTCCCTTCTTCCCTGGTCAGGGGCTCTTACTTAAGCCATCCAGCTTCCCTTTCCCTAGAAGCCCCATGACTGAGAGCATCCCCTGTCATTCAAGAGTAAGCAGAGAGTCTCCCTGACACTGCAGAGTCATTGCCATGGCAGAGACAAAATAATTATCCATAGAGAGGCTTGCTGCTTAGAGATGCCCAAAGTGCCAGGCTTTCCCCAGCCTCTGAAGGGACCAAGAGCAATGCCACCTGGTGCTCTGCTCTCTCTACCTCCCCTCCTCTTGGTCACTGGCCAGTCCAAGACTGGGCATCAAAGATCCAAGGACAATGAAAGGGATATGAGACTAAGAATTGGGGGTAGGAGGCCTGGCTGGATTCTAGTCCCGGCTATGAGACTACCTTACAACTTGGTCTCTGGAAAATCCCTTCCTCTATGGGTTTCTTTCTCACCCAACCCCCCCCTTCTGCAGGAGGCTTTTCAAGTGCCTCCCCCACCCCAAGCCCGATTGTAGACAAATCACTTCACTCTGTGTGCCTCCATTTCCTCATCTGTAAAATGAGCTGGAGAAGAAAATGGCAAACCATTCCATATCTCTGCCAAGAAAACCCCAAACAGGTTACAAAAAATCAGACACAACTGAAAATGAACCCACAGCAAAATGTACCTGTTGTCTCCTCCATTATAACATAAGCTCCTTAGGGCAGGGACTGTTAAGCTTTTTTTCCCCCTCTTCAAGCTGCACAGTGCTTAGCAAACAGTAGGTGCTTAATAAATGTTTGTCCATCAAATCATTCTAAGGGTTCTCTTTTTTTTAATTTATACATAAGAACCATATTTTTTGTTATACATGTACATTCATTTTTGGACCTATCCTTATGAATCATGTTGGAATCAGAACAAAAGGGAAAATCCACAAGAGAAAAAAAACAAAAGAAAAAAGAAAGTGAACATAGCATGTGTTGATTTACATTCCTTCTCCATAGTTCTCTCTCGGATGTGGATGGGATTGCCTTGGATCATTGAACCACTGAGAAGAACCAAGTCTGTCATAGCTGATGATCGCGCAATCTTGCTTTTGCTGTATACAGTGTTTTCCTGATCCTGCTTGTTTTGCTCGACATCAGTTCACGTAACTCTTTCCAGATTTTTCTAAAATCATCCTGTTCATCATTTTTATACAACAATAATATTCCAGTACTTTCATATACCATAACTTTTTCAGTCATTCCCCAATTGATAGGGATCTACTCCTTTTCCAATTCTTGGCCATCACAAAAAAAGCTGGTACATTTTTGCACATGTGGGTCTCTAAAGGCTCTTTTCTTGCAAAGTCTGTCCTTGACAAGAGAAGTAGTGAGACCATGTCGGTGTTCAGCCTCTCTTTTGTGCCCTGAATCTTTCCTCCTTTCTAACAACACCTTTCTATCAACCAAGTCCTTAAAAGGGCCTCTCCAGCTGCTCCTGACCTTCCTTACTGGGAGACACTTTCCTGGCAAAGGCTTTGCCCCCACCCACACCGGGAGTGGGAGCAGGGGGAGGGCAGATAAGTAACACATTATCCTGGAAAGGGATGAATGTTCACAGGGAGTTGAAGGCCCTGTGACAGGGGAAAGCAGAAGTAACTTTAGGCAGGGCAACCATCCCTCATTCACAGTGCACCAAACAGGTGGCTTCATCTTCTACGGACAACTAAGGCAGGATTTCAATTCCAGGCAAGGAAACAGAACGAGCACACGTAGGTGATCAGATATTGGGGGGCATAAGTGTGAATTTAATACCCTTTGTAAGGCATCCATCTTAGCATTATTGAATGTCATGGCTAAGAGATAAAACGATGTGTCCAAGGGTTACCCTTAGACTCCAGTAAAGTATCTGAGAACATAGAATGTCAGAATTGAAAAAGACTTTGAAACACAGAATATAGAACAGAAGACCTGGAAAAGACCTTACGATTTAGAATCTAGAATGTTTGAGTTAGCAAGGACTTTAGAACACAGAACAAAAAAGGTCAAAGTGAACTTAGAACATGGAATATCAGAGTTATAAGAGACCTAAGAAATTTGAACCTAACATAGGAGAGCTGGAAGGGATCTTGGAACATAAGGTACAGATCTCAAACGTCTCTCCCACATGATGATAATCATCATGTCTTCTCCACAGTCAATGGAGAATATTACCAATAATATTATAAAAAGTAATATTACCAGTTCCTTCCATCAATCTCTGTATGAGTATACAACTTGGTTTCCATTTCAGTTGTTTATCTGGTTACTCTCCAGTTTACCAATGACCTTCCCGATCTATGATACCCAGAACTCAAGGCAATACTCTCACTGTGTCCTCACCATAGCAGAGAACATTGGACTCCCCTTTCCTTTGTCCTGGACCCTCTGCTTCTCACAGTTTAGCTTAGTGTCATGTTAACTTTCTTGGTCCGTATCAGGAAGCTTATATTTTACTTGGAAGAAACAACTCACACAGACAAATAAATTTATAAACACACACACACACACACACACACACACACACACACACACACGCATACTGTTGATTCATACTAAGCTTGGAATCCACTAAAAGTCAAGCTCTTTTGCACACCAACAGCAATGTAGCCATGCCCCACTCCCCAGTTATAATGTATATATGAAATGAATTTTTAAACCAAGGTTAGAATTTTAAATTCCTCTTTAATGAATTTTTTCTGCGACTCGCTCAAGGTTATATCATGAGCCAGTGGCAAACCCTGAACTTGATCTCACATCCCTCCAACCTTCTAGGTCTTTATATTGCTCTGATTACTCTCATACACACAAAGCAACCCCACCCACGCCCACTGCCAAATATTATTATACCGAGGCCCTCCTGGGCCTGCTTTGAATCCCTTGCAAAGGGCATATTTGTAATTAACTCCATCTTTGTAGTCTTGTAGCTTTCAAAGCTTCATTGGCTCCCCATTGCCAACTCTTTTTTGGCATTCAAAACTCTATGAATTTCACCTCCTCTTTCATCTACCTTTAAACCTCATCATCCAGGCTCCCCAACACTGACCCTCAATTCCAGCCACGCCACTCGCTGTTCTATTCCCAACAACTGTCCTCTCCCTCCTCTGCACCTTTGCTCGGGCCATCTCCCTAAGAGCTCAACGTCTTTCCAAAACCGAAAATTTCAAGAGCCAACTCAAGTCCCATTCACCTCCAGGAAGCCTTTGACAAAATGGCGGCCCAAAGGAACATATCCCTCCTCCAAACGCCTAAAATATGTACAATTCATACCACACACAATGACCATTAGTATCCATTTCATGGACCCTATTACTTTATATACTTTCTCATAGATTTCCTAAATTTTTCATGGAGATAATTTAGTTTTTTCCCAACAAAACTAGATGCTCTCATTCACATTTCTTAGGGCTTTAGGGTTTGTCCAAGGCATTCCTTAGAACAATCTTGGGCCAAGATAGCTTTATTTACATGTTAAAGATAGGGGAAAAGCGGCTAAATTCATTATTTACTATGTGCTAGACACTATAATAGGTCCTGGGGATAAGAGAGCAAAAACAAAGCCTTCATTTCCCTCAGAAAGCTTACATTTTACTTGGAAGAAACAACTCAAGCACACAAATAAATTTATAAACATATACATAAATATACACATATGTATACACACATGTACACATATATGCAAATGTATTATACATGTGAGTTTCTGTCGAGATACAGATTAGACAAATATATGTAAGTGTGTGTGTGTGTGTGTGTGTGTAGATAGATAGATAGATATAAATATGTATAGATATAAGTATAGACAATAGATACAGATATGGCATAGGTGATAAAGAGCTGGCCTTATAGTCACAAAGACAAGTTCAAGACACCCTTGGCTGTGTGTTTCTAGGCAAGTGTCTTAACTTCTCAGTGCTCTAAAGTCTAGACAACAATCTCTTCCTCCCTCTTTTTTCCCTTTCCTCTTATATTTTCCTTCCCTTTCCCTGTAAGTTGCAGAGAAGGTGGTATATGGTGGCGGAAATTCTGCACCTGGAATTTTCCTGTACCAAGAACAAGCCACGTCCATCTCTAGCCCTAAATATAAAGTCCTTTGAAAGGTACAGGAATCACTTGGTGAGGGCCTCGGGGACTCGTGAGAAAGACCTTGAAGGGAAAGAGATGTAAAAAACTTGTTTCAGGCTCCAGAAAAATCAAAGAAGAGAGCTGGGATTCTCACCAAGTCTTCTGACTTAGAATCTCGCTCCCTCTCTCCTGCCCCACACCGATTTCTTCTGAAAGTCTTTGGCCAGATTTTCTGGTGATGAATAAATAACTAGATTCAGCATCTTTCCCCTCCGGGCCCCACTGGTCTGATAGGGTGCTGGATGGAGCCTCTCCTGATCAATAATGGAAGAGTTATCATTACCTGGAATAATCAATCGCTAATTGCCAAATGCCAAGCAATTTATCTAAGGAGAATTATGTGTGGCCAGCTGGTGAGGTTGTGGGCCCGAGGGCCCTCCCCCAGCCCTAGCCGGAGGGGAAGGGTGGCTGAAGTGCGGTGAGGCACCTCAGGAGAACGCCATCCATAATCACTGAGGCTTTGGAGGAGATGGCCTGAGCTTGTCCCACAATCCCCCAGGCACCCACTACCCAGCCTGGGAAGGCAGCTGCACTCACACAACAGAAGAAAGCTCCATTCGGGGCTCCGGAAGGCTCCCCTCGGTGGTGCGAGTGATCCCTTCAACAGGAGTTTGGAATCAGGGTAGACCCTGAGCCCGAGATTACTTCTTCACGAGATACTGTGACCAACACAGACATTACTGGGTGATGGCCAATGTCCTGACCGCGAGTCCATCTGAGCATGGCTGGGCTAAGACCACTCCCTGATGCCTCATTCCTGTGTCCTAGCTTGCCTTTCCTGGCACAATCCCACTCCTCCCTCCCACTCTGATCCAGCTCTTCCCTTAGCTCATACCCCACTGTGACCTTATTAGCTTATTCCAGCATCCTCTTTTTCTACCCTAGTTTCTCTTTTCTCCAATCCTTCCTGTACCATTCATCTCTTCTTTTCTCTATTGGTCTTCATCTATCTCAATCCCTCCCACACCATCCCATCTCCTTCTGTCTCCTTCCCCCTTTATCTCCATCCACACCTGATCAATTAACTGAACTAATGAGTCAGGTGGCCTGCAGCCCCTGCCTTTCCTTCCCTAATTCCCCCACTTTATCCTAGGAATGGCCAAGTGATTCTGGGCAGATAAGTCCTCTTCTTTAACCCTCAGCTTCCTTATCCAAAAACATTTAATATTATACCTTTAGGGATACATCAACACGAGTACCATCTACACGAAGAGAGATCTCAGTAGGCTTCTTAACTCCTCCAGAGTCAATGAATCTCTTGAATTGAGCTAATCTGGTCCTGGGGCAATAGACACGTCATCAGCCCTGCAAATAAACTTTCTGACTCTGAGTTTGCAGCTCTGTCTGTGTCTCTGTCTCCGTCTCACTTGGTCTCTGCCTTTCTCTGTGTCTCTGTCTTATTGTCTGTCAGTCTGTCCAAGTCTCTGTGTATGTGTGTCTTTGCTGTCTCTCTCTGCGTCTGTGGTATCTATCTCTGTTTATCTGTCTATCTCTGATTCTGTCCTTTTATTTCTCTCTCTCTGTCTCTGTGTATATGTGTGTCTCTGCCCCGTGTCTATCTGCCTCTGCTTGTCTGGGTCTCTATTTATGTCTGTGTGTCTCTGTCTCTCTTTGTCTGTGTCTTTGTCTTTCTAGCTCTGTCTCTGCGTGTCTGTCTGTCTGTATATCTCTTGCCTATCTCACTGTCTTTCTATTTGTCTCTGTATGTCTCTGTCTCTGTATACATGTATCTGTCTCTGTCTTGTATCTTTGTGTCTCTGTCTCTCTTTGTATCTCTATCTCTGTCTCTGTATGTCTGTATATCTCTGACTGTCTCTCTATTTGACTCTGTGTGTCTCTCTCTCTGTTTCTCTATCTCTGTATACATGTATCTGTCTCTGTCTTGTGTCTTTGTGTCTCTATCTCTCTCTGTCTCTGTGTGTCTGTATATCTCTGACTGTCTCTCTATTTGTCTGTGTGTTTCTATTTTCTGTCTCTGTTTCTGTTTGTCTCTTTGTGTCTTTGTCTGTCTCTGTCCCTCTTTCTCTCTCTCTCTCTTTTTTCCATCCACAACTTCACCACAATAAGACTTAAGAGGAAACTTCACAGGAGTCTGGAGGCCAGGGAAGCATGAAATCATCGACTTCTAAAGCCACAAGGGACTGTGTCTCCCAGCAGGTAAATGATTAAAACAAGTGACTCCTTGAAAGCATCTTTGGCTGTAGACTTCACAATTCTTATTTTCTGCATCCAGAGTGGGATCTCTCTGGGGGGTCAAGTTCTTTCAGGAAAAAGGTCAGAGAACCATGGAATTCACTAGATAAATGACCTTTCCTACCCTAGGCACACACTTAACTTGGCAGAACCCATTTCCTCATCTGTAAAATGGGCATAATAATGTTTTGCCATATACCTCACAGGGTTATGAGGAAAGTTCAAGGGTGCCCCAGAAATAGGAATTATTATGCTGACCCAAAGCCATATCTTTGTCTCCCCAACAGACTACAGGTTCCCTGAGCGTGATGACCATCCCTCTTGCATTCTGTATTTGAGGGCTACCTGAAACTAGAACATGCATACTCCTTGATCAGCCCTGTGACTCCCCAGGACCAAGGATCATAGCTCATCCCTATTCTGTCTTTCCCCAAAAGTTTATACAGTGGACACAGAGACTGAAGTAAGGACTCCTGGACAGAAAGACTATGAAGACCAAAAAAAGTGAGGGCTATAGCAAACCTCCTCCCTGTCTCTTCTCAGTGGGATGGTGGGAAGTTTGGCTCACTGCTTGATGAAGACCTGAGATGTCATAATTTCTTCTTCCATCTATTTCCTCTTCCTTCCCCCTTCTCTTCCCCTTTGTCCTTCGCCCTCCTTCTTTGTTTCCCCCCATCTCCTTTTCTCCTCTTTCCCTGCCTTCTTCCCTGCTCACCTTCCCCACCGAGGCTGCAGGAGATTTGCCAAAGTTTTCTTGCTCATGCATGAAGCTGGATGCTCACTGCCTCATCTCCCTCCTCTTTGACATTCCCACATGCCCCTAGCCAGGAACTGAGAATTTCTCACAGTGACAGCTTTTTTCCTGCCAAGTAGAATAAGAATGCCATGTTGTAGGAGGTGATCCAGGGTCCCCAAGCGCATTTCAGATGGCAAGTTCTTTTCTCTCCATCCTGCATGTGGAGACTCAATTTGAAGGGAACGACACATGGTATGGTGGAAAGATTACCAATTAGAATAGGAGTCCAGAGCCCTCTGCCGCCATCTTGGTTCCCTTGACAATTGGCCTGTGACCTTAGTGAAGCAATTTCATCTCTCTGGATCTTAGTTTTTTGCCCGTTAAATGGGTTTAATGAGGTCTACTATACCCACCTTACAGATTTCTAGGAGCACTAAATGAGATGATGGGCGCAAGATTACAAATAAAGTATAAAACAATTAGTATGTTAATAGGAGTATAAGTATTGGGGCCTCAGGTTTTGGCAATCTGATGCCAAAAAAAATCAAAGAAGAAAGCTCAGGCAATCCCAACTCTAGTTCTAATCACTAGGCTTCACTGCCGTGCTGCCCTAGAGCCATGCACTGGATGCGTGCCAAGCTTACTGCCAAATGGCTCCCCTGATCCGTGCCTGCTCACTGCTGCTTTTCAAAGACATTGTATTTACATGCTGTTTCAAAATCTTTTTCTCCTAAAAAAAATAAAATAAGAAATAAATCCACCACAGGCATCTCGTGCCTATGCTGAGAGTTATTGCCCATCAGGGTCATGATATTGTGATTCCCTTTAATACTGTGTCCCCTTTCCCTCCAGCACAGTCCTGGTGGTCTGGATAAGAGAGATCTCCTCCCTTAAAAATTGGCTTAATATCTCCCCAAGCAGACTAGGTACAGCTTAAAGGCAAAGACTGTGTCTCCTTATCATAGAATCACCAAGTTCAAAGGAATCTCAAAGACCATCTAGACTAACCCATACCCCATCAAGTATGCCCTCTACTACTCCCTCAAAGGTGGATGGCCATGCAGCTTTGCTCAAAGGTGACAGAGACCTCCAGAGGGCCCTGTTCGTCCCTGGACAGCTCCAACTGCTGGCTTTTGGCAATTTTCACCCACTGCTTCTACAGAGCAAGTCTAATCAGACATAGAGCTCCCTCTGGACAGGGACTGAGTCTTCCCCCTTCAGACTAAAAAATCCCTAAAAATACTCTCTTCCCCTCCATCATATTGAGCATTTTCTGGATTGCCTTCCCCAAAGAAACTAAAACTAAATCAAGGATCCTTAACCTTTTTTATATCATGGATCCCACCGAAATTTACGGTTCCTAAGAACAATGGATAACTATTATTCTTTAAAAGTCTGCTAGTTTCTGGCTGTAGTTTCAGAATAATACTTATAAATTCATAAAATATAATATACAAGAATACAAAGAAAGTTACATTGCAAAAGTTATAAATATATTTGTTGGTGTTTTGTTAGTTCCCTGGTTAAGAACCTCTAGTCTAGAAGAAGCAAAGAAATGAAATCAGCTCTGTCCCAACTTGGGAGAGAAAATTCACCGGAGAATCCTGAATGGAGGCCAAGAAATCAAGAGCTATAAATTACCTGAGATTCTGGATTCAAACAACCCCAAGTGATGTGGGAGTGTTGTTGTCGCTGCTGCTGTTGTTGTTGTTGTCAGGCGCTAACAGCATGCTCTAGTAGATACAGGCAGCTAGGGAAGGCAGCAAATAAATGCGGCACTTGAGGTAAGGAAGCTGTCGTTCAGCCGTGTGTGGCTCTCCGTGACCCCATTTGGGGTTTTCTTGGCAGAGATACGGGCGTGGTTTAAGCATTTCCTTCTCTAGCTCATTTTACAGAGGAGGAAATTGAGGCAAACAGGGTGAAGTGATTTGCCCAGGGATAAATCTAATATCTGAGAATGGATTTGAAATCAGGGCTTGCGGACTTTAGACCAAAGGTGCTATTTATGAACAGCTAGAAAGATCTGAGTTCAAGTCCAACCTCAGACACTTACTCAGTAGGGGAGTTGGGCAAATGACTTAACCTTATGAATAATGATAATAATAGCAACTATATTGTCAGGGTTATTGTGAGGATCAAATGAGATAACATCTATAAACTGATTTGCAAACTTTAAAAAGCACTATAAAAACTATTATTATGTGAACATTGGAATCAGAAAACCTGTATTCACATTCAAGATCTGCTTCTTCCTGTTGGGTGATCTTGAATAAGTCATTTTCCCTCATATCTTCACTTCCTCACTTGTAGGATAAGTTAAGTGGCCAGCCCTATTTCCTATGATGCTATCAATCAATTAACAAAAATGTATTAAGCTCCTAATATGTATAAGGCACTATACTGAAGTCACAGAGGCAAGTTTCTGCTCCTGAGGAGAACATTTTACAAAGGGAGATAAATATATAAAGAAATATAAACTAAATCTATATAAACTAAAATTGAGGAACAGGACCCTCATCATTGAGCATTTTTAAAAGAGGAGAGATTCTAAGAGACTCATGATGGAAAATGCCAACCACGTCTAGAGAAAGAACTATGGAGTTTGAATGCAGAGAAAAGCATACAATTTTCACTTTTTTATTTCTTCTTTCTCATGGTTTTACCCTTTTATTCTGATTCTTTTTTCACAACAATTACTAATGAAATATGTTTAATATAATTGTATATGGGTAACCAGATTGCTTGCCATCTTGGGGGGGAGAAGAGAGAGGGAGGGAGAAAAATTGGAAATCAAAAGCTAATTAAGGTAAATGTTGAAAACTATCTTTACATGTAATTGGACAAAATAAAGGCTATTAAGTGGGAACGGAAGGAAGGAGGGAAAGAGAGAAGGAAGGAGGGAGGGAGGGAAGGAAGGAGAGAAGGAAGAA
The DNA here is from genome assembly GCF_016432865.1 of Antechinus flavipes. Taxonomy (NCBI): domain Eukaryota; kingdom Metazoa; phylum Chordata; class Mammalia; order Dasyuromorphia; family Dasyuridae; genus Antechinus; species Antechinus flavipes. The sequence continues at coordinate 654,171,767 of NC_067399.1, forward strand.
CGGAGAGAGAGAGAGAGAGAGAGAGAGAGAGAGAGAGAGAGAGAGAGAGAGAGAGAGGAAGGAAAGAACCTAAGATGTGGAGAAAGGTAGAAATGTTTTCCAGGCATGAAGGAAAGCCAGCCGAAAGACCCAATAGAAGAGGCTATGACTTGGATTTCATCTCTTGATTTCTGCTCACAACTTCTTCCAATGGTGGGATTATAGCCATTCCCTCTTCACTCCCATCTCTTCCATGGAGAGAGTAATTATCCTCTACCATTCCTGAGAGAGATCTACTTCATGTGGATAAGACATGGCATGGTGTTTTAGAAAGAGGATCTAGTCTCAGAGTCAGTTCAAATTGCAGCTCCAATATTTATTAGCTGTGAAACCCTGTAAAACCAAGTTTCATAGCCTGAGCCTCAGTAAAATGGAGCTAATAGTCCTGTGTTTACCCACCCCCCACAGTGTTATTTTGAGAAATATGTTTTTTTAAACCATTAAAGGGTATAGAAACCAGAGCTGTGATTTTCCTGTGGTCAATGGTACCTTAGTGGCTGGCAGTGCCAGCAGAGATGAGGCCAGAAGAAAAAGAATGCTGAAATCAGGCTGATCTTGAGCTATTTGGATCAGCTCCAGAGGCACTCACCTTATGTCCAGGGCTGGAGTTGGGCAAGCCTGTTGGGATATGGAGCTTGGATTCCGTCACTCCCTTGACCACCTTGTCTGATTGGATCCCAGTCACCAGGGCTTTCTTGTGCTGCCGGGGGCAAGGAAGGGCATCAGGTGGAAAATGGATGCTTCCCTGGACCGGAGAGTTGGCCAAACTAGAAATCATCTCCAAAAGGCAAATAGGGGACTTGAGCACCAGATGCTTCCTCTTCTACAGCGGACTGGGAAATTAGGCACCAGCCCTGGCCCCCTTCTGCACCCTCCTTCCCCCATTGCAGCCATATGGTCCCCATATGTTCTGTGACAGTTGAGAGGATACCCATGACTTCCCAAAGATGTCCTCTGCTCAGCCCACAGAACTCCTATCCACCTTTCTAGATGTCACCTCTCGTTCAGACAGGAGATTATGGAACCAGAAGCAAGGACACATGGCTTTAAGTCCTAATTCCGTTCCTGGCTACATATAAAACCTAGAACAAGGCCCTCTCTTGACTCCCACCCAGCTGCAATTTCCACCTCCCTAAAATGAGGGAGCTACACTTGCTCATCCCTAAAATCTCTCATAGCTCTGATAGTCTATATTCTGTCCTAATATTCTATATATATATATGGCTCTTTGCAGTTCTGATACTGTGTTCTGTGTTCTAAGATTCTATTATCAATAAGATTCCTTGAGTCTGTTACATTCTAGTTCTACATCTGAATATTCTTTATCTTTAAGGTCTCCTGCAGCTTAAACATTCTATGTTCTGTGTTCTAAGATTCTATTATCAATAAGATTCCTTGAGTCTGTTACATTCTAGTTCTACATCTGAATATTCTTTATCTTTAAGGTCTCCTGCAGCTTAAACATTCTATGTTCTGTGTTCTAAGATTCTATTATCAATAAGGTTCCTTAAATCTGTTACATTCTAGTTCTACATCCGAATAGTCTTTATCTTTAAGGTCTCCTGTAGCTTAAACATTCTATGTTCCGTGTTCTAAGATTCTATTATCAATAAGGTTCCTTGAGTCTGTTACATTCTAGATCTGTATTGGAATATTCTTTATCTTTAAGGTCTCCTGCAGCTTAAACATTCTATGTTCTATGTTCTAAAGTCCCTTTCATTTCCAATTTTTTATGTTCTATCTTTTAAGGTCCTTTGCAGCTTTGACATTCTGAATTCTGTGCTTTAAGGTCTCTTGCAGCTCTAGCATTATGTTGTAATTTTCTGCATTCTAAAGTGTCTCCTGGCTCCAACACTCTGTGTTCTGACATTCAATACCCAACTCTAAACATTCTGTATTTGTGGCTCTGTCTCGATTTCCTCCTTTCTAAAATGAAAGGACAGGACCAGGTAGTATCTGAAGTGGTTCCCAGCTCTAAGCCCATGGTCTAAAGCGCTGTCTTCATGAATGTGACAGGAGGGGGAGGGGATCATGAGGACAGTGTGCAAGGGCTTGGGGGCATTGCTGGCTTCCCATTCAATGAACCTGTGCTAGACGCCGGAGACCGCTGGCTTTTGAGGACTTGACCCTTTAGAAATTTTAAACATCACCACTTTTGATTCCCATTAATTAATTTTAGAGATGTTCTCTTCTGATCAAATCATCCTGCAGGCTACTCCTCATTCATGACATTCCCATCCCCACCACTACACTCTATATAAAATATATATATATTATATATACAATATATTCATATATATGTAGACACACATATATGTGAATATATTATATGTATATACATGTGTGTGCACATATATACATATGTGTGTACGTGTGTGTGTATAGATTTTTTGTTTATATATATATATATGATCTTCTTTGTCAGAACTGCTCTCTTCCTTCACTTCCACTGCTCAGAATCCCTCACTTCCTTCAAAGCACATGGCTTCTTACAGGACACTTTCTATGTATGAACCTCCAAGCTGTTAGCACTTCCCCTCCACTAGAAATAATTTTATATAACTCTGTATATAGATATATATGATATACATACCTATATATATATATGGTATCCCAAAAGTCTTAGTGCACTTTCATACTTTACTTGTACACATGCTATATCTCCCTAGTAGAGTGCAAGATACTTGAACCCAGACTGAGATTATTTCTTTTTTTTCTTTGTATCCCCCATATCTAGCACAGTACTTGCATGTAGGAGGTGCTTAATAATGTTATTTAATTGAATAGAATCTTTGTGTGCACCTCGCTTCCTCTATATAGGTTTATTTTAGCCTAGCTGAGGAAAAGGGATTTTCATCTGATCTTGGGCATCCCCATTAAAGCAGAGATAATGCCGTATTCTCTGTTGTAAGGTTCCCTCAGGATGCTGATAATAATGCTTATCATCATTATTATTATTGCTGTTGCTCTTATTAATAGTAACTTAGGATTTACACCTTGCCTGCTTCCTAAAAGAATTTAGAAAAGGTAGATTCCCAAAGTTAAACATCATATAAAAAATGGCAATTAATTTTTCTAAATGTGCAAAAACAGCGAACTAGAACAGAGAAATAGATGTCACTAGGCACCGGAGAGGAGCTAGATACTACACCGAGGTACTGGATTTGGTTCAAAGCTTCCTGGCAGCTGGAAATGCTAACATCAATTATAGTTTTATATTTTATTTACAATTCTAACTTGTATGGTGCTTTATACATTCTAACCACTTTCAATCAATCCATCCACAATCATATATTAAGTATCTACTATGCATCGGGCACTGTGCTGAGCACTGGGGATAAAAAAAAAATAAATAAAGACAAAGGAGAACATTTGTATATCCACTGCCCTCGTTAAGCCCGAAGATGCCCCCTGTGTCGAGAAGTTCGGAGTGTGTATTTTGAGACCCATTTTGGAAGAGTGAAGAAACAGAGAGAAAACACATCTTTTAAATTTCTGGCTCCATCTTTCCCAGGAGACAAGAGGAAAGAATCAAGCACATCTGGATAAAATCTCTGTGAGCTTTAGGGACAGAAGTGGGGGGAATAGAACGGTGAATTAACAAAGAGAGGGAAAAGTCATGTTCATTAAGTAGCAGCATCAGGACCAGAACCCAACACTCTAGATTTCTAATCCATTTCTCAGACTATTGATCAATTTCCTGAAATTTTAATTGACTTTTCCTGTGCTCCCATTGGAGGTTTGAGAAAACAGCTTCAGTCTAATGGACTGGGGCGACCTTAGTCCAAGACCTCATACTCAGGGGCAGAGAACGGTCTCTATAGGAAACCAGATAAGCAGCCAGCATCTGAGTGTGAGGGAAGGAAGGTCTTTGCTGATCTACCTCCTCTGGTCCCTAGCCAGTGTGAAATCCCAACAGCAGTTTATCTTTGTGCCCCACCCAAAAAAATAATCCTGCCCTCCCCAGCAGCGCACAACATAAAGCAGCTTCCCCCATCCTCAGGAGTAGAACTTCGAAATAAAGGAAAGAGAGACCCATCCCTCAGGTGCATTTTCTGTGCATCTGGACTCATTAGATTGTAAGCTCCTTGAAGGCAGGGACCGTTTCATTTCTATAGTTGTATCCCCAGCAGTAGCACAGGGCCCGGAATGTAGCTGGTGCTTCATAAATGTTTTTTCGATTGAATTGGACTAAATAAGTCTTTCGCTTTCTCTCTTATTCTCACATTCCCATAACTCCGCGTGACTTAAGGCAATTTGTTTCACATTTCTGGCCTTCATCTTTCTTCTCTTTAAAGTTAGGAAACTGGATGAAATTATCTCTAAGTGTCAATACCGGGATCCAAGAGTCCCCACCCCCAGGCTCAGGAATTCAAGTCCAGCGCTTTTCCATCCTCCATGCTGTCTCTCAAAGGAATATGTCAGATTAGCCGTGCATCAAAATGGGATATAAGTGATTCATTTTGTCCCCGGGGCCTGAAGCATCTTCTTTATGTATAAGTTGGGTTTTTTCCCTCTTCATGAGGGAATATTAACTCCCACTATCAAACAAAACAACCCCCAACCCGAAAACCCAAACCTACTGCCAAGAAAAGCGGTGACAAACTCATTCATAGTCTGATTTAAATAACTGATAATGTTAACCTCTCTCTCTCTCTCTCTTTCTCTTCTCGCTCTCCTTCTCTTTCTTTCTTTCTCTCTCTCCTCTCTCTCTCTTCTTTCTCCTCTTTCTCTCCTCTCTTTCTCTTTCTTTCTCTCTGTCCTCGCTCTCTTTCTCTCTCGCTCCTTTCTCTTTCTCTGTCTCTGTCTCTCTCTCTCTCTCCTCTCTTTGTCTCTCTCTCTCTCTTTCTCTCTCTCTCTCTCTCTCTCTGTGTCTCTCTCTCTTTGTCTCTCTCTCTCTCTGTCTCTCTCTGTCTCTCTGTCTCTCTCGCTCTGTCTCTGTCTCTCTGTCTCTCTCTCTCTCTGTCTCTGTCTCTCTGTCTCTCTCTCACACACTTTCTCTCTATCTCTCTTTCTCTCTCTCCTCTCTTTGTCTCTCTCTGTGTGTCTCTCTCTCTCTTTCCTCTCTCTGTCTCTCTCTCTCTCTCTCTCTCTCTCTCTCTCTCTCTTTCTCTTTCTCTCTCTCTCTCTTCTTTCTCTGTCTCTCTGTCTCAGACTCTGACTCTCTGTTTCTCTTTCTATCTCTCTGTCTCTGTCTGTCTCTCTCTCTTCTCTCTCTTTCTCTTTCTCTGTCTCTGTCTCTCTCTCTCTTCTCTCTCTCTCTGTGTCTCTCTCTCTTTCTCTCTTTTTTCATTCTCTCTGTCTTTCTGTCTGTCTCTCTCTCTCATACACACTACCCTCCCCCCTTCTCTTATTCTCTTTCTGTCTCTTTGTCTTTCTGTCTTAATCTCTCCATCTCTCTGTCTCTTTCTATCTCTCTTTGTCTGTCTCTGTCTTCCTCGCTCTCATTTTCTCTGTCTTTCTGTTTCTGTCTCTCAGTTTCTTTCTATGTATGTATCTGTCTGTATTTCTATCTTTTTTTATTCTCTCTGTCTCACTCTCTGTCTCTCTTTCATACACATCCCTCCATCTCCTTCCTCCCCTCCCCCACATTATATACTGTCATACTAGCAGCTGATCCTTCTGCCCCTCAAAAGGATGACCCCCCCAAGAGATTCTCCTGGTCCCACACCCTTTTTCCATCCAGAGGTTGAACTCAATATCCCCTCAAGGAGATAGAAGCATGGCCCCTTTGCTATTCTTCTCCATCCCCCATCATTCTAAATCCAAGAAAATAGTGAAGAAACAGAGAGAAAAAAACATCTTTTAAATTTCTGGCTCCATCTTTCCCAGGAGACAAGAGTAAAGAATTGGGCACATCTGGATAAAATTTCTGTGAGCTTAAGGGACACAAGTGTGTGTGTGTGGGGGGGGAATACAACAGTAAGTGATCATCTCCCTTACAGGGCTCCAGGCTGCTCTTGAGCTCAGATTGGAGACAGTCCTAATTTGGCCTGTTGGAATTCCTTGGGGACACAGGAAGGTGGGCCTGAATAGGACGCCAAGAAAGTGATAGAGGACACAGATTTTAGGGCTTTTTCCAGAACTTGAGGACAGAATACCAGCAGCTTCCAGCTTCCCTTTCACCGAAACTCCTTGAGTTTCGAGTTTTGAGTGAGATGTCCTCCAACCTCCCAGAGCAGGGTCTCAGAACTCATAGCTCTATCACTTGAACTGGTATCAGATCAGTGCTTAGTCAGCAGAAGTCAAGGGCACAGGGATTGCTACCTGAGGGGGTTTCCCAGCACAGACATGAATAGGGATTCGTAGGGAGAACAGACAAGGAAAGACAGACAGAGACAGATCCAGAACCCAAGAGAAAATACAATGGAAACGGTGACAAAGAAGAGAAAAATGCTGACAGGAGCAGAGATAGAGATGGAGCAGGACACAAAGAAAGAAATGGAGACAGAGAAAAATGACAAGAGACGGAGAAAAAAGAAAATGGAGACAGACAACAAAAGACAAGAAAAAATTATGAAGGAGATACTGAGAGACTTCAAAAAATGACAGCAGAGACCAAATGAGACAGAGACAGAGAGACGGCGAAAAATGATGACAGGAGCAGAGATATAAAGAAGTAGGATAAGATGCATTAATAATTAAAGTCAACTAACATTACCGAGCCCCAACTCTGTCCCATGCACTCTGCTAGTCATTTCAGATATAAAACAAAGAAAAGTGGGGATAGAGACAGGTCCAGGTAAAGGTAAAGCAGGAAAAAGCAACCGCCAGTGTCCAAGCCATCCCCAGGAGAAGATAAACCAAATGTTAGCTCACCAGGTAATAGCCCAGAAAAATCAGGCTGCACCTGAGTCTTTTTTCATGCACCAAACCATTCTGAGCATACTCCAAGTCCCGAAGAAAAACACCAGTAGATCTGCATGGATGCCATCTACCATCCTAATTCATCCCTCATTCATCACCTCTCGGTTGAACGCTTCCTGATTGGTCTTCACATTTGGTCTTCTTCTCCAACCTATCCTTCACACAGCTACCAAATTGAGGCTTCCAAAACACAAGTGTGACCATGTTACTTCCCTGCTCTACAAGCCTCAATGGCTCCCTATTGCTTCTAGACTAAAATACACATTCCTCTGTCTGATTTTTAAAGCCCTTCAAATATGTTTCTAGGTTTAATATATGTTATTTCTCCTCACATATTCTCTGGTACAAATTGGATGATTTTGCTACCTAATCTTGATGTCATCTCCCATCCATCTATGTCTGCCCGGTTTGGCCCCTACTCTCGAAATAACTGTCTCTTCACTCCCCACTTAGCAGGATCCTTAGTTTCCTTCAAGATTCAAATAAAGTGCTGCCTTCCACATGAAGATTTTCTGATTCTCCCAATTGTTAACGACCTCTCCCTGGGCCATAACTTTTTAGTTGTTATTTAAAAGAAACGAAAACTCTCTTTATCATGCAGTACAAGTTGAGAGCCAAGTTTACTGCTCTGACATTAGGTGCAGGTTTATGGGAAAGAACACTGGATTCAAAAATGGCACACCTGAGCGCACATCCTGGCTCTACTTCTTGATCCTCAAAGCTGGTTATTTCTACCTTCAGTCTCCCTCACCTTCTCTTCACCTACCCAACAATCATCCTGGTTTGATTCCTTAGCACCTCTTCTCCAGAATACTACCGAGGCCTCCTATTTGTCAGCTGCGGCCAAAGTGGTTACTCTCAAAATAGAGGCTCTCCTTCTCTTCTCAGATTCCTGTGGCTCACTCTTACTTCCAGGATTAAATATAAATATCTCCATTTGCCATTTAAAGCCATGGTCAGACTCCAATCTAACCATCTACCCTTGTCACATGTTACTTTCAAAACCCTGTAGTCTGACCCACATAGACTTGCTGTGTCTCACATACAACCTCCACCTCCCACTTCTGTGTATTTGCCTAGAACACCCTCCCTCCTCATCTCCACTTCCCAGGAAGGACCTTCCTTGAAGGCCCAGCCCAACAATACCAGAAATCTTTCCTGATGGTAGCAGCTTCTTGGCTTTCTCCACCAAAATGGTCTTGAATTACTTTGCATATATTCTAATTTATACCATTTGCCTCCACCAGCTCAGTTATAAGATCCATAAAGGGAAGAATTATTTCAACTCTATCACTGTACCCAGAATGCCTAGCAGAGTGACTAAAACATGGCAAATGCTTTTTTTACTGGTTGATTGATTAAATCCTGATCTCCCTTCCATCTCCTCAAACCCAGACTGGGTTGATCTAAGCACCCAATGCCTATTTGAATCTTTGCCATCTTTCAAGACCCAGCTCAAGGCCTAATCTCTTTCACGAAGCCCTCCCCTCCATCCTTCCCTACAGTGATCTCTTCCTCTCTACTCAACTTGTCAAATATTTATTAAATGCCTACCGAGTGCAAAGCACCGTGCTAAATCCTGGAGGAGAAGCTTGGAAGGCCAGAAGCTTAGAAGTGCTGTGCTCTTGCCTTCACGAGAACAAGATACAAATGCAGGTACTACAAACACATAGCATACTATCTCACATGTGGATAACTACAACACGTCAGGTAGATTAAAGAAGTGAAAAAAGAAAAATAGTGTTGTGGGAGATCAGAGAAGAAGGTTGTTACTCTCTGGGCTGGCCCCAACCGGCTTTCTGGAGGAAGTGACCTTTTAGTTGTAAGTCTCCAGAAGAAGGACTGACAATGGCTTGACCGGGAAGGTTGTGTGATCAGTCGACTGGAAGATGGAAAGGTGAGTGGCAACCGTCTTCCTAAAAGCACTTCTGTAGCTTGTCACCTACAACAGTGATATAAAACTCAAATAGAAATGGGGGCCATTAAACCACACATAAGCATCCTTGCCGGTGCAAGTTGACTTAGAAAAGCACGCATTAATGCTATTAATGTTTTATTATGCTGCTAGGTGGTGCCAGTGGATAGAGCACTGGACTTGGATTCAGGAACACGCAGCTTTCTGAGTTCAAATCGAGCCTAGCTATGTGATCCTGAGCAAGTCACTTAACCCTGTTTGCCTCAGTTTCCTCATCTGTAAAATGAGCTGGAGGAAGAAATGACAAACCAGTAACTTTGCCAAGAAACTTCCAAATGGGGTCATGAAGAGTCAGATATGAGTAAAAATGACTAAACAACACTGTTTTGTTGCATTTTTATTTGGTTAAATATTCCCAATTATGTTGGTTTTAGCTACACTCAGGGGTTGGCTAGATTTGACACCTCTGTCCTATACAACCTCTTTTAGACACAGTGGTCAATACACATACACACACGCGTGCACACACACACACACACACACACACACACTGTTCCTTCTAAACAAAGCACTGACTTCTCAAGGCAGTCCTAATCATACCCCAACCAACAGACCCACCAGGAAAAAAACACATACACAAACACATGTGTGTGTGTGTGTGTGTGTGTGTGTGTGTATGGATAGATAGATGATAGATAGATAGTTAGATAATAGATAGATAGACAGATCAAACACAATCCAAATACGTTTGTAGTCCACTGCTTTAATTCTCTATACTCCTATAGCCACCAGCCTTGTTCAGGCCCCCAGCACCTCTCCCCTGGACCCTTATAATAGCTCCCAATTGGTCTCTTTGCCTCAAGCCTCTTGCTTCTCCAATCCATCCTCCATGCAACTGCCAAATAGATATTACTGAAATACAAGTCCGACCGCATCAATCTTCTTATTCAGAAAGCTCTAGGGTTAACCTCCCGCCTCTAGCATAAAAATACAAACTTTCTCTTGCCATTTGGAAAACTTCTTCATGTGGCTCCAGCATCCGTCCCTAGGCTGCCCATCTCTCCACGTTCCTTCCCTTCACATACTCTGGGCTCCAGCCAAACTGATTTACTTGCTGTGCCACCCTCTGCACGAGAGTAATAACAACAACAATAACTAGCATTTATATAATGCTTTGCAGTCCACAAAGCAATTTATAAAATTATTTCATTTTGTCTTCCTGGCAACCCTGAGAAGTAGATCTATGATTATCTTTACTTTACAAATGTGGAAACTGAGTCAAACAGGGTAAAGTAACTTGGTCAGGGCCATACAGCTAGTAAAAGTCTGAGGCTGGATTTGAGCTCAGGTCTTCCTGACTCTGGGCCCACGTTCTATACCCTGCAGCAATGCTCCCCAGAGCCAGTTACTAGTGTCCTCCTAAATCACTTTGATTGTGCATGTATAGAGATTTATTTGTGAATGTAAATTTATGAATTTCCCCCACTAGGATGCAAGGTCCTTGGAAGCAGGGGATGGTTCCTGTTTGTTTCTGTATCCTCGGGGCCTAGCACAGTGTCCAGTTCATGGTAAGCACTTAAGAAATGCTGGTTAGATGAATGAAACTCAACAAGGAGGGGGCAGGAACAGACACTGGCAAGAGAATGAACAAGAGTGGAAGCAGGAGCACATGGCACGTTTGACCAGATTGTGGAGAGCTGGACAGGTGTCAGATGAGATTGGGCCAATGAAGGAAGGCAGCACTATTATGGAAGGCCTTGAATGCCAACCAGCCTGCAGCCCTTATTTCCTGCACTCCTCCCTGGACTCGTAGCACTGCTCTTTGAGTTTGGGGTGCCCTGTGGTTGTATGTGAATGCTGTTTATCCAGACTGGGCTCTCTTAGAACAGCCCTCTCTCCTCCAAAGCACCTTGCGAGGGGGCTGGACAGAGAGTAGAGATTATGGTTCAGGAAATACTACTTGACTGAATGAAGGGGAGGGAATCTCTCTCCCTTCCTGGGCTTCCCTTGTTCAGGGCACCTAGTTCTGGAACTAGGTTTACCCCTGTGCCCTCCAACCCACATTGGCTTGAAGCCACTAGTAGAATGAGTTGGCCTGGTCTCTCCTGAGGCCTTAGTTGATAGACTCAAAGAATCTGATAGTTCATTTAGGATGCTAGTCACTCTTTCCCAAAATGCTGTTGTATGGTCTTAATGAAGACCCTTACACACACACACACACACACACACACACACACACACACACACACACTCATTCCCAAATAAGATGAAATCTATGATAATTCTACCTTTCTTTATCTTCCCCTACTTCCACAGAACAGATCTGGATTCAAAATATACCTTTACCACTTAGTAGCTGCAAGAACTCAGGCAAGGCCCCTTCCCATTCAGAATCTTGATCTCCCATTTGCAAAATGAGGGAGCTGAACTAGTCAAAAGGCAGCTTATAAGCATTTATCAAGGATTTATTAAGTGTCAGACACTGCTAAAGGCTGGGATACAAAGACAGGCAAAGGCCCAGCTCCTTGCGGTCAGGGAGCTCCCATCCTAATGGACCAGATGACCTCTAATGTACACATTCTATGAACAACTCAACCATTTGGAATCCCACAGCATAAAGGCCTGTGCAGACTGGCCTCCTGATCAGGCTACCAGATGGTCCAGGCTGTGAGCTCCCCACTCAGTGAGGCTCCTGCAAGCCCAGATCCACACCAGGAGGGAGCTGTGGAGAGCTCCAAGGGTACAAGGCTCTGGGCTCCTTAAGCACTGAGATTGTCCCAACCTGGGGGACCCAGGAGACTTTGAACCTCAAAGCAACGGAGCCAGACATACGGAAGGATGTGGACAACCCCTGGTGCTCAACCAATAGGTTTGTGAAGAAGCAGCAGCTGAAGGGAAGGGAAGAGGAGTTTTGGGTTTGAATTCTACCCCTGAAACTTAAGAGCTGAATGTTATTGGCTAAGTCCTTTCCTTTCTCCAAACCTCACTTCTCTCTCTCTCTCTCTTTCTCTCTCTCTCTCTGTCTCTCTCTTTCTCTCTCTCTCTCTCTCTCTCTCTCTCTCTCTCTCTCTCTCTCTCTCTCTCCCCCCCCTCCCTCCCCCTTTCCTGTCATTGGTCACTTTCATTTCCAAATCTATCCCTTCCCCTCCCAGGGAGCCACTTTGCCTATCTTTGATGTTCCATTCCTCATATGTTTTCCTCACCGGCTCCTGCCAAGAAGAGATGTCTTTGCAGAACCTTTAAGCCCGGAGTTCTTCTAAAGAATAATAATTTTGCAGGGATGGGGTGGGGATGGGGGACAGCCAGGCCGCAGAGCCTCCCACCCGACTGCTACCCAACCCCCTGGAATCTCGGACGGGCCCGTTCTTCTTGGACGCAGGATCGCGCCCCTGGGCCCTCGGCCAGTCCGTCCTCTCTGCAACTGAACCCCCTTCCAAGGAGGAGAAACGGCTTGGGGGGGGGAGTGCCATTGAAAGGGGAAGGTGGACAAAGTTGATCCAACTCCCCAGGGTGCAAGCCCAAGAGCACCCGGCTAAGAGGCAGCCGTACTTTGGGAGGCCAAGAGAGTCTAGCCATGGTTCTCCGAGGGGCCGAGCGCGGCCCCCGGCTCCTTTTGGTGCTGTTAGCGCGAACTGCAGCCGCGGTCGCCAGTGCCCCCCTCCTGGCACACACACGCGGGTGCGCGCGCGTGCACGAACACACACACACACACACACACACACACACACGCATCCACACAGCCACCCCACAGCAACACCCTTGGCTCCCAGCCCAATATACCGCGCTCAAAGACCGAGACCTTCCCCGCCCTCCAGCCCTCCAGTCCTCCAGCCTTCCAGTCCTCCATCGCCCGGCTGGGGCACCCCAGCAGCGGCTCCCAACGTCCCCGACGAAGCCAAGCTTCCTCCTTCTCCGCCGCCGCCGCCGCCGCCGCCACCGCAGCAGCAGCAGCCCCCGCTTCCCCTCCCTCCCTCATGGCCCCGGCCTCGCCACCTCTCCACCCCCCGGGAACCGGCTCCGAGCTCCCGCAGACTCACCCGCTGGGCTCCGGCGTCCCCGCGCCGCCACTCCGGGACCACATCCCCGGCCCGGCTCGAGCGAGTCCTAAGGGCGAGGGCTGGCGACGAGCAGGTGCAGCTGCCGGCTGCGAGCGAGAAGCAGAGGCAGAGGCAGGCGAGCCGGCGGGAGAGGGAGGGACGGAGGGAGGGTGTGTGTGCGCGCCTGTGTGTGGCGCGCGCCTGTGTGTGTGGATGTGTGTGTGTGTGTGTGTGTGTGTGCTGCGCGGGTGTGTGTGTGTGTGTGTGTGTGTATGCGCGAATGTGTCTCCTCTCCGTCTGTATGTATTCCTTGTTGGTCTCCACGTTGCGATGCTAATAGAATAGCAAAGGCGCGCACACAGGCGCACACACGCTCACTCTCCCCAAACAAAAGGCGCCCTGCCTGGAAGGGGACAGACCCCGCTGCGGTGCGGGGCCAGCCGCTTCCAACTTCCTCCCGCGGGCGGAGAAGACCCGAGCCGAGCCTGAAGACACAAAGCCAGCTATCCGGCCCAACCTGGCCAGTGGGGGCAGCGTAACGCCGCCGGGGCGCAGGCGGGGGCGCACGGAGCGGAGCGGAGCCGCCCTGGCAGCAGTGCCGGGCGCGCAGCCCCAGGACTCGGCCCCTGGCGCCCTACCTTCACTGCCGCCTGCCGCTTGCCCGCCTGCCTGCTCTGCCCAAGCTTGGGAGCCCTGGGGCGGGGGCCACTTCTCTCACATCTCCAGGGCTGCCCAGAGCCGTTCTTTCGGACCCGCCTGAGCTAGGGGAGGTGGGCTCCCTTCGGCTCCCCTTGCGCCACCATCCCCGGCCGCAGGGACGCGCCCTGCCCACTGCTGGCACTCTGGGGCCCGGAACTCCGAGAGAGAGGGAAAAAAGCTGTGAGGGGGGCCTCAAGTCGGGTTCTCAGCAGAAGTGAGCCTGGATATCCTCGTACTTCTTCCTCCCTCAACTGGACTCTAACCTCGTTCTCTCCTTTCCGCAGCTCTCTGTCTCTCTCCCTCCCCCTCTCTCCTTCCTTCCCTCCTCCCTTCCTCCTCTACCCACCTCTCTCTCTCTCTCTCTCTCTCTCTCTCTCTCTCTCTCTCTCTCTCTCTCTCTCTCTCACCCTCCTTCTCACCCTCCCTTTTTCCCCTCCCCCCTGCCAACCCACAAGCGGCTCACATTCTCTGCATTACATCAGATGCTGCCGGCTTCACGGTCGGTACCGGAGCTCCCAGTGGGAGATAAGGTAATAAGCCTCTCTCCCAAGCCCCTGCTCCTGCTCCCTGCTCTCGCTCCCTCTGCTGCTCTCTCCTTTCCCTCCCTTCGCAAAGCCCCAGTGACACATTCAGGCTGTGGCCTCCCGTTCTACCGAGAGTTCCCACATCGCCTAGCTTTAAAGGTATAGCCTGCCCTTTGCTAGGACTTCATCGCCCTTTGTGTGCCCCAACTTGGGGCAGTGGTGTCCCGGAAGTCCAGCCCTTACGGCCACTTTCTGCCCCTTCGGTGTGGCAGTGCCAGGCCAGCCAGGCCTGACTGGGCCGCTGGGACGGAGCGGGGCTTCTCTGAGCTCTCTTTGGCCACTGTCCCTCTCTGCCAGGAAACCCTCTGGTGAGGGATGGAGGTGAGTCAAGGAGAATGGATGATTTCCATATCTGGTCTGGTCCAGATGGCGCTGCTGGGTAAGAGCAGCCGGGAGTGTTAGTGTGAGGTTTAGAGGAGGCAGGGCTCTCCTGGCTTTGGGGCAAGAGTACTCTAAGCCTGTGAGGCACTCAGAGGGGCCCAGCAAGTTCTGGGGCTGTCTTCAAGTCTCCAGGACGGCTGCCCTTTGGGAAACTCATCCTGAAGCAGAGAAACAGTGTCCCAAGCCAGGCGTGGCTGATGAGTAGAGAAGGAACCGCTGGGCCCCGGAGCTCCAAGTAAAGGTAAAGAAGAGGAAGCCTGGCAAGAAGAGACATCCCAACCCATTCCTGGCTTGTCTGGGAGCAAAGTCCATTAATCTGGATAAAGATACTTCCCAAGATGCATTAAAGTCTTTGGGGTAAGAGGGTAAAGAGAAGGGAGATGGGTAGTTTGCACAAAAGTATAAGGATCCCCCAGCTGGCCCCGGGAACTCTTCTTGGCTCAATGGCTCATTCTGAACCCATCAACAAGGGGCCTGAGGCTCTCTTTGGACTTCAGTTCCCCGATTGATAAAATGGGAAGAAGTCATTGCTGCCCACCCACCTCCACCCCAATATCACCCAGATGATGCAAAGGTGCCATAAGATCAACACATGGATAACATAAAAAACAAATGGAGCAGCAGAAGTCATAAATGCTTCAGGCAATGGAAGGAGGAGCCATTACTTTGAAAAACTAGTGTTCAGAGTACTTCTGCCCTATATTTACCCTTATGCAACCTAAAAGGATGTTGAATCCCCTTTACTACCTCCCTCCCCTCTTCTGCATCCATGAGCAATGGAGAAGGTAGCAAAGCCTCCCTTCCCCTCCCAGTCAAATATATGTTCCAGGACTCCAGGAAAGAGCCAATCTTGCAGCCAAGTTGCAAAATCAGCAAAATTTGCTTTCAGCACCCACGCTTGGCCAAGGCTCCCTCCATCTCCCTCCCCCCCAACCACTCCCATAAGTTCTCTTCTACCAAAACATGCCTTCCTTGGTGCTGAAGTGTTCTGAAAAGTGTTCAACAAATCTAGCAAATATTAAACTCCTACAGTATGGAGAATACTGAATTGAACACAGGGGTTCAAAACTAGATCCAATAAGAAGCCTCTCTCAAGAAGTTTACAATGTAGACTGGGAGAGGATAGTTTTTATTCACTTCGAAGAGACTTACTGTTTTGTCATTTAGTGCTGTCTAACTCTTCATGACCTCATTTTGGGTTTTCTGGGCAAAGAATGTGGAATGGTTTCATTCTCAGTTGAGAAAACTGAGGCAAATAAAGTGACTTGCCCAAGATCACATAGCTAGTAAGTATCTGATACTGGATTTGAACTCAGATCCTTCTGATTTCAGACCTAGTGCTCTATCCACTTCACCACATAGATCTGAAAGCCTCCTAGAATTAGATCTAGAGCTGAAAAGGACCCAGAGCTCTTCTGATCCAATCTCCTCGTTTGACAAAAAGAAGAAACTGAGACTTAAGGAAACAGTGACTTGCCTGAGATCCTAAAGGCAACACAGGTCCTCTAATACCAAATCCAGGGTTCTTTCCATGCACCACACTGCTTTGGGGGATAGCTCTCAAAGACTAGGTGGACAAAGCCATACACCATGGAGCTCAATATCTAAGGGTTCCTGATTGGACAAAATGATTCACAATTATTTGTTAATTAGATTGAGAGCAAGGAGGTTCAACTGGGAAGAGCAGTAAGATTGAAGGGAAAGAGATGTTGGTTCAAATCCCAGTTCTGTCATTTACTAGCTGTGTGACTTTGGACAAATGACTTAATTTCTCTGATTCTCAGTTTCCCCTTCTGTAAAAGGAGGGGGCCAGAACGATATATAACTCTAACTCTAAACCTAAAGATCCACCCAAAGACTCTCTGAGAGTCAATCAACACTTATTTAATATGCACTACATGCCAGGCACTGGACTAGGAACTGAGAAAGAATGATATAATCCCTGGGAGAGCAACTTTCCTGTCCCATAGGTCCCCATGGAGTCAGTGGCCATCTTGGGCCCAGGAGCTTCTACATATTCCTCCAGACTGCCCTTCACTCTGCCCCCTTCCCTGGAAAGACCATGACCATTTGTTATTATGAAGCTCCACGCTCATCAGGAACTACCAGAGAAATAACCATCATTACTTGACCCTATATTTAGAGCTGTTATTCTTATTACCTCCTATGCCAACAGTATATTAGATATATATCTCTACCATTCTCCTGAAAATATGGAAGAAAGGCCATTTCTTTACAGGGCTCCCTTTCTGTCAGTGGAAATTTGTGCAAAGGACAAAGTCTTACCCCACCAGAATGAATCAGCATTGATAGAATGGAGATAAATGTAGTAGAATAGTTCATTTTTTAAAGCAGAACAAGAAATTGCCGAATTTGGAGTCAGAGGTGGTGGTTGTTAGTCTTGCTCAATTGTGTCCAACTCTTTGTGACCCCATTTGGGATTTTCTTGGCAAAGATACTGGAGAGGTTTATTATTCCACTCTCTAACTTATTTTGCAGATGAGGAAACTGAGGCAGACAGGGCTAAGGAACTTGCCCAGGGCCACATACCTATAAAGTTATGGTAGAATATTGCCTCATGAACATGGGTTTTACATTAAATGTCTATGGCAGGATTTGAACTCATGCATGTGAGTCTTTCTGAT
This sequence comes from Antechinus flavipes, assembly GCF_016432865.1. Classification (NCBI taxonomy): domain Eukaryota; kingdom Metazoa; phylum Chordata; class Mammalia; order Dasyuromorphia; family Dasyuridae; genus Antechinus; species Antechinus flavipes. The sequence continues at coordinate 654,188,934 of NC_067399.1, forward strand.
ACCAAACGCAGTGCTTTTTCCACTTACTATGAATAACTTTGGGGCATGTCTCTTCTTCATCTTGCTCTCAATTTTGTCATCCGTAATATAGGAGGTTGGAATAACTGGCCTCTAGAGTCCCTTCTAGAGACCTATAATCCCATGAATTTTTTAAAATGGTTACCATAGTATAGTGGAAAATGCCCTGGCTGTAGAGATGAGACCAGAGTTGGAATCCTGAATGCCAGTTAAGATGGTCAATTTAAACAAATTACTTCTCTCTAAGCCTCAGTTTCTACATCGATACAATGAACAAATTGAGCCAAGTGATCTCTAAGATTCCTTACAAGCTACTCTCCCAATTGATAAATGGTCAAAGGATGTATACCGGCAGTTTTCAGATGAAGAAATCAAAGCTATCTCCAGAGATGAAAAATTCTCTAAATCACTTGTGATTAGAGAAATGCGAATTAAAACAACTCTGAGATACCACCTCATACCTATCAGATCAGCCAATATGATAAAAAATGAAAGTGATAAATGTTGCTGAGGATATGGAAAAATTGGGACACTAATTCATTGTTGATGGAGTCATGAACTGGTCCAACGGTTATGAAGAGCACTTTGGAGCTATTCCCAAACTATGGACCCAGCAATACTGCTACTAAGTCTATATACCATAAAAAAGGGGAAAGGAGGGGTAGCTAGATGATGCAGTGGATAGATCACTAGCTCTGAAGTCCGGAGGACCTGAGTTCAAATCCAACCTCAGACACTTAATACTTACTAACTGTGTGACTTAACCCAATTGTCTCACCAAGAATGGGGTGGGGGAAGAACCTGTGTATGCAAAAATATTTATAGCAGACCTTTCCCTGCTGGAAAAATATTGGAAATTTAGGGGATGCTCATCGGCTGGGCAGCTATACCACAAGCTGCGGTCTATGAACAAAATGGAATACTACTATGAGTAGAACTAGAAAGCATTGTACCTAGTATCATCAATATTGTGTGATGATCAACTATGATTGACTCAGCTCTTCTCAGCAACACAACAATCTGAGACAAGTATTAAGGACTCACGAAAGCTTTCCATAACCAGATAAAGAACTGTTGGATTCAGAATGTAGATCGAAGCCTATTTTTTCACTTACTTTATTCTTTCTCATGTCTTTTTTCCTTTTGATCTGTTTCTTCTTTCACGACTGTGACTAATATGAAAATATGTTTTACATGATAACACATGTATAAACTGTATCAAACTGCCTACCATCTTCAAAAGAGGGGAAGGGAGGAAAGGAGAAAATTTTGGAACTCAAAATCTTGTAAAAACGAATGCCAAAAACGTTTTTGACATGTAACTGGGGGAAAGAGAATAAAATACTATTTTAAATCTTGAGATTAAATCCTGAGATACCATGGACCAGTTGCTAAATTTGGAATTGGGCAGACTTGGATTCAAATTCTACCTCTGGTAATTATTACCTGTGTGACTTTGGGCAAGTCATTCAATTTTGTCCCGAATTCCTTATCTATATATCAAGAATGTGTGTGTGTGTGTGTGTGTGTGTGTGTGTGTGTGTGTGTGTGTGTGTGCGTGTGTTTTAGATACTCAAAGGGATGTGAGTAATTGTTTTTTGTTTTGTTTTGTTTTTTGCTGAGGCAATTGAGGTTAAGTGACTTGCCCAGGGTCACACAGCCAGGAAGTTTGAGTATCTGAGGTCAAATTTGAACTCAGATCCTCCTGATTTCAGGGATGGTGCCCTATCCACTTCGCTCCCCCTCTGAGTAATTGTTGAGTCCAACCAAGTACACTTGTTTTACAGAAGAGGAAACTGAGACCTGGATAGGATTAAATCTGTATTTTGGAAAAATCACTTTAGTGGCAGAATGAAGGTGGGATTGGAGTTGGGAGAGACCTTAAGGAGGCCTAAAGCATGAAGTACCACCCAATTTCCTTCATTCATTGTTGCCTGTCATTAGCCTTAATCTGCTTTGACCCTCTGGCTCTTTGGTTGCACTAAGCTTGGTTCTCTGATTACAGATCTGATCTAAGGCAGACAGAGGCTTCCTATATATAAGGGATGATACAGACCTTGCTCAGCTTCTCTCTCTGCATCAAAGAGAAACCAAGCCAAGAGCTAAGTTCCCTGATATCCATCATTTACTTAGACAGCAATGGAATTAGTCATCACTTCGGAATAAAGGAAAAAGCAAATGCTCAGATACTATCCTTGGTAGCCTCCTTCCATTCCCATCCTTCCGGTGTTTCCCCGCTGAAAGGAACTCTGGGCTTGGCATTGGGAGATTCTTGGATTCAAATTCTATCACGTACTAGTCAAAGAACTTCTCTGATCTTCTATTTCCTCAACTAGAAAACAGGGGCGATAATTGCTGTCCCGTCCTCTCACAGAGTAGTTGTGAGGCTTCAATGGCGTCTTGGATCAAAAAGGCTTTTGCAAACTTTCGAGAGCAGGTAAACAGCAGACCTCACAGCACTGGATGCAGGGATTTAGATGCTCAAAAGAAATGCGAGTAATTGTTGAGTCCAATTGATCTGTAAAATGAGGGGGCTGGCTCATAAAATTTAAGGGCCCGCTGACTGAAATCCCACAGTCTTGTCTTTGGAAGAGTCTTGCCCTTAGTTCACCTCATCTATCCAAATCCCATCTTGGTACAGAGGGAAAGAGATGGATAGAGAAGCTAGAGGTCTTCAGGTCGGATACCAGCTCTGCCATTTGCTGGCTATGTCATCTTAGACATGTGGGATCAAGTAACCAAAAAGCCTCCAGTTTTCTCAGCTAGGGACAAAATGAGGTGATTGAGCTAGATGATTTTTCAGGATCTCTATCTCTAAGTCTAGGATTCTTTAAAATCCAACTCAAGCCATATCTCCTCCTTAACTCTGACTGACCCAGCTAATGACAATCTCTTCCGAATGTCTATCATCTTGATACCATTCATTTGGCACAGAGTACGTGCAGACCTATTATCTTAAGCAATCAATTATGCTATTTTGTTATTTTAAACAATGGGTTCTCAGACAGCCAAACTTTAGCCCTTTTTTCTTTTTTTGCAATTAATAAAATTTTATTTTCTTTCCTTCCATTTGAAAAAAAATAAAAGTAAAAGTAAAATATGTTCCTTGTAACAAATTCTCACATTGTCGAAGTAGAAACATATATATGTATATGTTTCTACTTCGACAATGTGAGAATTATATATATATATACATATATATGTTTCTACTTTGACAATGTGAGAATTTGTTACAAGGTACATATTTTACTTATTATATATATGTATATATGTATATATATATATATATATATATATATATATATATATATGTCTCCTTCTGCATATTTAGTTGATCTTTCTATCAGGAAATGGGTAGCACTGTATCATTGGAACTCTGGGTTAATTATTAGTCGTTATTTGGATCAACATTCTTATATCTTTCAAAGTTGATTGTCTTCACAATATTGTTGCTTTATATCATTTCATACACAACTTCCCAGACTTCTCTAAAGCTAAATCACTTATAATGACACGATAGTATCTCCTAAATAGTTTGCTTTATTAAATAACTTGTTTAGCCATTGCACAATTGATAGGCATGTCCTTGATTGCCAAGTTTTTTTTTTTACTACAACAAAAAGTGGTCCCATAAAATATGTGGGAGAAGGGGCTTGTGTCTTTTTGCTCTTTCTTTGATCTCTTTAGGGGTATAGATGAGGATATACTTACTGGAGCCAATTCAAACTGTGTTGAGCGAGGCAATTATAAAATTTTCACTGGAAGTATTTACACCTCAGAATTAGACAAATACTAAAAATCGGGGCTTTGATATTTCTTTTTGATTGTCTAGACTGAAGAAAATGAGAGACAACATGTTAATAATTCAGATAAAACTTAATAGCACATTTTTGGAGATCCAGTTGTTGAATATTTACCAATATACACTTGGGTATAGGCCTAGTAGTGGTATAATTAGGTCAAAGAGTTCAGATAGTTTAGTGTCTTTCAACATAGTTTCAAATTTCTTTCCAAAATGGCTGGATCAATTCACAGTTCCATCAACAATGCATGAGTGTAAAGGGGAAAAAAAGCATGAATGTGCATGGCCTGGATTTTAAACAATTTTGTATATTCCATGTCACCGGACTGGAAAGTTTATAACTATTCAATAAATATTTGTTGAATGAACAAGTGAATTTATTTCTGCCTTCTAGCTTCCTTCAAGTCCTAGTTAAAACCTCACTTACAAGAAGCTTTTCCCCATCCCCCTTAAGACTTGCCTCTCCCAAATTCAAATCCTGTTGGTTCATTCTCTTCTGGTCTATCTCTTCCTGCCTTGATGACCAGCTTACTCCTCTGTGAACACTTCTCTCATTGGATCGTGTGGAGGCAAATGTCCTATAAATTGTGAAGTGTAATGTAAACATGGGATATTGTTATGGTTATTCATGATTCCCAAGGATCCTTCTTTGGGGCTAGCTCTGGGCCCCCAGCCCTAAATCCCCATGGGATTCTCCCTTAGCTAAATGGCCCCTGATACTCTCCCTGGCTGCCTGCTTGCCTTTGCTCTCTCCTCCGTGTTTTTCCTCTCTCTTCACATCAAAGACTTCCTGGTCCAGTTCTCTGGGGTGGTGAGCTCATGGTTGCTGCCTACTCTGGCTAAACACACCTCCTGCCTCTGCTTCCCAGGTGTGTTGAGGGGCCCTCGGGAGGCAAATGTAAGACAAACAGGCTTCTCCCTAGGCTCTCTGACATTCAAAAGGTAAAGCCAAGCCAAGCTTCAGTCTCAGGATCCACTTTCCTATTTGATTCTCTTGCGGTGAATATGTCATCCCAGTAAAATTGAGATCTTTCAATCTAATGCCCTTTTTTATACAAAAAGGGAAAATGAGGACCAAACAGGTTGGTGGACTAGAAAGCTCACTGTATTTAAAAGCAAAAGACTTGCTAAAAGTATGTGACACTTATCACCTATCAGATTTATGCATAGAAGAACTTAGGAATCAACAAGAGATAGAGAGCATTATGGGATATGAAATGAATAATTTTAGTTACATTAAATTAAAAAAAATTTATACATTTTTTAAAAGAAAGACTTGTTAATCCTTTGCTATGTGACCTTGACCACACCCCAAACCCTGAATAAAAGAGAAAATGAGAGAGCTGGATTAAGTGATCTTGAAAATCCCTTCTAATCCCTTCACAATCTGATTCCAACCAACCTTCACCACTTCATACACATTCTTCCTCCTCACTCACACTACATGCCTCCAAACTAGTCTTCCTTAAATGTGCTATTCCATGGCCTAATCATGTACCTTTGACAGGCTAGATACCCTGACTGAAATGTACTCCCTCCTTGACTCTGCTCAAGGGCAACCTCCTACAAGAACTCTTTCTTGATTCAGTTCTCCCCTTGCTAGTAACCTCTAAATAACTTTATTACTTTGGAAAGATTTCTCATTAACCTAAAATATGTACATATTATTTCTCCAAGCAGTCAGGAAGCACTTATTAAGCATGACCTATGTTCCAGATGCTATGCTAAGTACTGGGACTACAAAGAAAGACACAAGGAGTCCCTGTCCTCAAGCGGCCTACAGTCTCATTGACAGAATGTACAATCCATGAGGGCAGGAGCTGTTTGCGTTTTTGTGGTTGTATTCTTAGTGTCTGACACATAGTAGGTACTCAATAAATGTTGGTTGAATTGAATTTCGGTCTTAAATCCTATGATCACAAATCTATATCTGGAAGAGATCTTAGAGGATATCTAACCCAACCCCTTCATTTTAAAATCAATCAATAAATAAATGTAAGTGCTGCTTAGTAGGTTCCAGGCTTTGTGCTAAGTGCTGGTGATGGAAAAGGAGACAAAAGACAGTCCCTGTCTGCAAGAAGCTTACAATCTAATAAGGGAAACAGCATGCAAAGAAATACATATAAAGAAAGCTGCAATCAAGGATAAATAGGAAATAATTAACAGGGGAAAGGCACTAAATTAAGAGGATTTGGGGAAGGCTTTCAGTAAAAGAGCAGAGATCAGCGATCAGAGTAGAGAGAGAAGAGTCCCAGGCATGGGGGACAGCCTGGAGAGAAAGTGCCTTTGGCCAATAGATGGAGTGTCTGGTTCATAGAACAACCAGGAGACCGGGGTCATTGGGGTGAAGAGAACGTGTTAAGGAATAAGGTATATGAAGATGGGAAAAGTAAAAAGAGGCTATGGGATGAAAGCTTGTAGTGACCAAAGAGGGTATTTGGTCATTAATCTTGGAGGCAATAGGGAGCCTCTAGAGTTCACTGAGTGTGGGGTGACATAATTAGGAGAATCAGTTTGGTGGCCGAATGAAGGAGAAATCAGCCTGGGATTCCTAAGGCAAGCAGACCCTCCCAGCAGCTCTTGTGACAGTCCAAGTGTAAGGGGATGAGGATCCATGGGGATGTTGGTAGTGTCAGATGAGAGAAGGCACTTAAGAGACCGGCAAGAGGTATATAGCCCTCTACAGTATTAGGGAGGGTAGGAAGGGGAAGGTTTGGGAGGAAAGATAAGTTCTGAGTTGGGTACATTGAGTTCCAGGTGTCACTGGGAATCCAATTTGAGATATCTGAAAACAGTTCCCCGAAAGTCACATACCTGCCCCGTCCCCAAGAGGCAAATCAAAGGCAGAGCAGACTGTCTAACCCTCACAAAAATAATGCAAAGTTTTGCCCCTGAGAAGAGATGAGAAAATGATTTTCCTCCTTTCTGTAGTGATGTTGGTGGCTCTGGCCACCAAATGTCATATAGCTTTTGAAGCCTTTTACTACCTGGACCAGCCTCCTACTTTTCCAGCCTCATTATACCTCTCTCTCTCTCTCTCTCTCTCTCTCTCTCTCTCTCTCTCTCTCTCTCTCTCTGTCTCTCTCTCTCGCTCGCTCGCTCTCGCTCTCTCTCTCTCTCTCTCTCTCCCCAAACTCTGAGATCCAGCCCAGATAGCTTTCTCTGTTCTTCACACATCTCTCTCACCCTTCTATCTTTCCCCTAGGCATCCATCATGTCTGGAACCACCCAGTTTTCATCTCTACCTCATAGAATTTCTCCTCTTTTAAGACTCAGTTCAAGTATCACCTTCAAAATAAAGATTTTCCTGATGGCCCCATCCACCCAGATCCAGCTGTTTTCCCTCCCAATATGCTTCATGTTTCTATTTAATTCTCTATATGATCATGTAGGTGCCTATATTTCCATTAGAAGAAAATTCCTTGAGAGTAATGATTGTGTCATTTAATATATTTTCATCCCCAGTGCCTAGAACAGTGTTTGGCACACAGATGGACCTTAATAAATGCTTCTTATGGACTGATTGACACAGAATCATTGTATCATTTAGGTTTTTTTTTTTTTAACTCTATGTCTCTGTGACGAGGGAGAGCTCATTTGGAATCAGAAGGGTATATCTGGAAAAGACAATGATGGAGGAAAAAAACGTTCTTTCAACTTGTTAAAAATAAAAGTTTCCACAGGAAATGGCATTGTTCTTTGCAAATCGACCCCTGTTCCAATGGCCCTCCCTCACCCACGTCCTGTGCTCTCCCCTAGCAGCCAATTACCCAGCCGAAAGCCATTAGTTCCTCATAAATGCCTTCTCTTTCTTTGTGCCCAGGCCTTGGTCAATGATTCAGTTCCCATCTTTGTCCGGGTGCTGTAGATAATCAGAATAATGAAGATGAATAATAAATGAAAATTATCAGAAGGAATCATTAATGGTGGCTCCCAGCAGTTCAGGTACTGGGGACTGGGCCAGACCGGGGCATACAATGGAAATGACTTTCTATTCACCAAAATGCAGCTGTCTTTAGGGGAAGGCAATATATCCGTTCCCACCACACCACCCAGGATGTCTGGCAGGTCTCAGGGTCAGTGCCTCCCACAGATGTGGAGGCCAGCGCTGCTATTTCTGGTAGACTGTGGTCAGAGAGAAGGGAACCCCCCCCAGAAACTTCCCAAGTTAGTCTCTGGGTCATAAATAATGGCTAATCTTAGAGTTGAAAAACCTGGGACCAAATTGATCTAGGGCGTATAAATGAGTATTTCCTTCCTTCTTAGATAGCTGGAGCATGACAGAGAAAGCATTGTCCTTGGAATCATAAGATCAAAGAAGTTTGAGATGCAAGAGAGGATGTTTCCCTTATTTTATAAATCAGGGTCCCGAGTCTAGTGGGGGGCAGGGAGAAACTTGTCCAATCCCACAGGTAGCAAGTATCAGAGTTGAATTTGAACCCAAGTCCTCTTATTCCAGACACAGATTCAAATCTCACCTCTGCCATTGACTAGATATCAGAGACAGGTCACCTTCCATTTGCTTCAGTTCCTCTGGAATGGAACAAGCTAACTTCTTTTTGTTTGCTTCAGTTTCTCCTCCTGTATATGAGCATAAATACTGGCATTGCTTATCTTATGGGTTTGTTGTATGATTTGAATAAAATCACATGTGTCAAACCCTACATATACAATAAAGTGTTTATATATATATACATATATACATATATATGTGCATGTGTGTATGTATGTATGTATATCTATATGTGTATGTGTGTGTATACATACATATATCAGCTATTATTTCAATTCTTCTTTCTTGAGCTCCCTTTCCAGATCTTTTTGAATTGTGATCTGTCACCTTTGCTGGATGAGGCTGATGAAGCCAGCAGAATCACAGAAGGTTCAGAGAAATTACTCACTAAGTATCTTCAGTTGCCTTCTCCATAAAGAGGAATGAGTTAGATGCTCTTCTAAACTTCCCTTCCAGAAATGACATGTGATGATTCTCTGAAAAACTGATTGCTCACACTAATCTTTCCAAGACTCAGTTTTCTCCTCTGTGAAGTGAGGATAATAATATCTATAAGTATTTGTTGTGAGCAAAGATCTTAAATGACCAAATGCAGTTTCCCAATGGACTCCTGCTTCATTTCCTATTGGGATGGGCAGGTGTCAGTCAAGAAGCTACTAAGATGAAAGGTTGAGTCTGAACCTTGAAGGTTGAGTCAAACTTTAATAATTGCAGTGAAAGGAAAATGACATTCCATGATTTTAAATTACAAAAACAAATAAACGAATGAATGATTAGATAGATAGATAGATAGATAGATAGACAGACAGAGAAGATAGGCTGATAAATGATAGATGATAGATAAATAAGCTAGATTGATAGATGATAGATAGATTAGATAGGTAAGTAGATAAATCAATAGATAGATAGATAGATAGATAGATAGATAGATAGATAGATAGATAGATAGATAAAGAGCTCTAGCCTTAGGCACTGGGGCTCTGGTTCATGCTTTGCCACCTGCTGATTGTGAGAAAAGTTCCTTCTTCTCGTAGGGTCTCAATAGTATGCAATGTTGGACGCAATGATTCCCACGATCCTTTTAATCTCAACCTAGGCTTGTAGATCCAGAGTTGAAAGATGCCATGCAGGTCAAGACCAGCCCCTTTCATTGTACAGGTGAGTAAAATGAGACCCCAGGAAGTAAAATTGAATTCTATGATCTAAGGTCCCTTCTAACTGGAAATCTTATTATCTTATAATTGTACTCTTGACATGCCTTTTCATGGAGCCTAAGTGTCTGCTGTCAAATGAAGATGTTAAACTAGATGATCTCAAAGAATTTTTCTATCTTCAGAATCCAAGATCTTTTGATCCAAGATTTGCTGCATATCCCTTGTTCATTTCCATCTCCATGTCTTTCTTGAAGTTCCTCCTTCCCCCTTTCCTTGGAATTCTTATTTCCCCCCTTTCCTCCCCTCCAAGTGCTACCCAGTCTTCAATGTTCAGTGAAAGGCTCCCCTTTCCTGATGATAACAGCAGTGGTTAATAGCTTACATTTGTACAGGTTAAAACACTGTGGAAATTGAGATAATATTATTATTGAGGTCATTTATTATTTATAATAAGGGTAGCTAGATGGCACAGCAAATAGAGTGCCAGGCTTAGAGTCAGCTAGATTTGAATTCAAGTCTAATTTCAGACACTTACTAGCTGTGTGATCCTGGGCAAATCCCTTGGCCCTCTTTACCTCAGTTTCCTCATCTGTAAAGGATGGAAGGAAATAATAAACTATTCCAGTGTTTTGGGCAAGAAAATCCCAAATGGATTAACAGTCCTACACAACTAAGCAGCAATGAAAAAAAATGGATAAAGCATCTTAAGGTTTTCAAAGCACTTGACATTATTTCATTGGAGCCTCGCAACATCCCTCTATCTTAGATAAAACAAGCATTATCATGTTCATTGCTACAGATGATGAAAATTGAGTCTCAGAATGGCCTAGCCTTGAAGAGAGGCTTGGTAAGTGTTTGCTGATATTGGCAGATCACTCTGAAGAAAAGCAGTTTAGGATATAGTTGGCCCTATAAGGACCAGGTATCTGTGAAGGTAATTACAGACTGTCCGTCTCTGAACGTCCCCCTTCTAGATGACAGATCTGGTTCTTTATATCGTTCCCTGTCCTGTAAAAGTCTTTGGATGCAAATAGATTTCAGTAGCACCTCAGATTGCGCTCCAAATCTTTCCCCAAACTTAAAATGTGTGCTTTATGGGAGTAAAGCAGTGGTGGGAATTTCCCAAATCCTAGCAGCGGCAAGGAGCTCTCCACTGCAGGACCTCATGCAGAAGATGAAGCCAGGCAGCATCAAACCCCCCCAAAAAAGGGAGGCACAGATGAATCAAACTGGGATATGTGCCATTTGTATGCACTCAGATCTCTTTGGGCACCCAGGACCTTGGATGCTTGCCTGACCATATGCTTTCTGTTCTACCCTTTGCATCCCAGTGCCCCCACATTGCTGGCCCATACTTTTGGACCTTAGATGCATCTCTTTCCCTGGTCCCCTGTCTGTTTAACACCCTGTGATAACCAACCTTTTGGCCCAATACAGCCCTCTCATCCCATTCACAACTGTCCTCTCAGCCAGAGCCGTTAATGCAGCTTCCCACCTCCCCGAGCTGTCCTGCCAGACTTTTTAGCTTGTTCCACTGAGAACCATAACCTCTGGTTGGTCCTGCCTCTAGTATGGCTTGACCTGGGGCAAGAAAGTATAATGGGTGGGGGAGAAGCTTCTTTTTTAAGTAGAAGCCCCAATTCTAGAATCTTAAACACACAAATCCTTTGTGTGAAGGATGGGAGTGGGGGGGCAATATTCTCACCAGCTCCCAGGCTGTATTCCGTGCTCAAGACCACTCATCCATAGTTTTAATTGAGCTTCTTCAGTTTCATTGCTAATTATTTCAGTTCAATTTAACAAACATCTACAAAACATTGGATATATTGTAGAGAGGATTCTTATTCATGCATGGGCTGGGTTAGATGGCCTCTGAGGTCCCTTCCAACTGTGAGATTCTGTAATTCTCATCTCCAGCACTGCAATCCTTAACACCTAGGGCTTTTGCTGTCATGTTAAGATTTGCAAAACCCGCCCTATAGAAACTATAAATTTCCTCAAAGCTCAGGAGCCACATTTTCCACAAATTTCCATCCCTGGCCCTCTCAGTTGAAAGGGATCTCTCCCTCCCCACATATTCTTAGAACAATTTTCCTGGACACACTTTATTCACACACATTCTAGCTTAAATTATAGATAGATAGATAGATAGATAGATAGATAGATAGATAGATAGGTAGATAGATAGATAGATAGATGATAGATAGATGATGGATGGATAGATGCTAGATGATATATAGATAGATAGATAGATAGATAGATAGATCGATCTGTCTAATAGAGCATAAATTTCTTGGGGGCAGAGGCCATGTCATTTTTTACATCTTTGTGTCAGAAGGTAAGCAGAAGAATTCACCAAACAATTTGTTTAACTAAAGAACAGGCACTTCATGGGATCTTTGACAATACTTCGTTATGGAGAGTATGGCTAGCCATTGGTACCATATTGAGAAGACAGAAGATATATTTTTATTGAATCTCAATGACTGGGGTAGTTCTAGTGCCCCCTGAGAGTTGGGTTTCTCTAATGGGTTCTTCCCCAAGATGAACTAATTGGCTTAACTCTTAGGAAAATGGCCTCTATTGGGCAGAATCAATCCTGTTGGGGAGAATCATTCATTCTGTGGTATCGTAAAAAGGATTATGTACTTCGAGCTCAGAGATCTTCTGCCTTGTCCTTTCTACCTTTTTTTTCCCTAGAGGGGTCCTAAGAGTGAAGCAGCTTTAAAAGCAGAGACACATAACACAGGCAGGCATGTACTTATCCATATTCCCTGAGAGGAGAATTCCTGGATAATATTGAACCTCTGATTCCTAGTAAAAGGAGAGGTAATTTCCTAGTTATCACAATTCTGGAATCCTACCTAGCCCTAGAAGGAATGTTCTGATTGGACCAGTCTTAGGTATCCCTAAATTTAGAAATACTAAAATCTGGTCTCCTATTTAGTGAAAAGGGATTTGCTAAATGGTATGATTCTGTTATCAAACCTTCTAGTCAGAATAGGGAAATTTCTTGAGCCCCATCAGCCTTGGAGCTTGCCTCAAGAGGAACTTGAAGTTTAAGAATCTAGCCTTTAAGAATGCAGACAGACAAGGAAGAACTAAAATGGACAACTTTGATTACATTAAATTAAAAAGAGTTTGTACAAACAAGATTAAAAGAAATACACAACGTTTGGAAGGGGAGAAAATTTACAGTCAGTCTTTCTAATAATGGCCTCATTTCTAAAATATATTAAAAAACCATGTCAAATTTATAAGAATACAAATCGTTGCCCAGTTGAGAAATGGTTAAAGGATATAAACAATTTTCAAATGAAGAAATTAAAGCTACCCACAACTATATGAAAAAATGGTCCAAATCATTATTGCCTAGAGAAATGAAAAATAAAGCAACTCTGAGATACCACTTCACATCTCTCAGATTGGCTAAGATGACAGGAAAAGATAATGATAAATGTTGGAGAGAATATGGGAAAATTGGGGCACTGATGCATTGTTGGTGGAGTTGTGAAATGATCCAACCATTCTGGAGAGCAATTTGGAACTATGTCCAAGGGCTATCAAATTATGTATGCACAGTTGATCCAGCAGTGCTGTTACTGGGTCTGTATCCCAAGGAAATCATAAAAGAGGAAAAAGGACCCACATGTGCAAAAATGTTTGTAGCAGCTTTTTTGTGATAGCAAAGAATTGTAAAATGAGTTGATGCCCATCAGTTGGAGAAAGGCTGAATAAGTTAGCATATATAAATGTAATGGAATATTATTATTTCATAAAAAATGATTAACAGGCTGATTTTAGAAATTCCTGGAAAGATTTACATGAACTGATGCTGAGAGGAAACAAACAGAATCAGGAAGACATTGTACACATGACAGCAAGATTATGTATTAATCAACTATGAAAAGACTTGGTTTTTCTCAGCAGTTCAGTGATCCAAGACAATCTCAATAAACTTTGGATGGAAAATGCCATCTGCATCCAGAGAGAGAAATATGGAGACTGAATGTAAATCAAAACATGTTATGTTCACTTATTTCTTTTTGTTTTATTTTTTCCTCTTGTGATTTTTCTTTTTTGTTCTAATTTTTCTCTCCTAACATAATTCATCAGGAAATGTGTTTTTTAATTGAATATATGTATATAACCAGAAATTTTTTTAAAAGAATCCAATATAGTTCCAACCAGAATTCCAAGGCATTTCTTTGAGAGAAAAGGATCATCTCTGTGTCACTGCCTCACCCCCAGTAGAAGAGCGACGAGGGACTGAAGTCGCAAGATGAGGGGAAAAAAGACAGAGACCGTGTCCTTTGTTATTGCCATGAGTTATTTGGACAGTATCAATCTAAACAGTACAGGGAAATGTCCAGCAACTAAAAAGTTGGTTTCCCTTCCAAGACATTACAAGCCCTTAGAGGGCCTGTGTTGTATATAATAGTGACTTCCTGGAATGCTGCTGTATTGTTTATCAGCAGCCACAAAATGTTTCTCTTCCAGGGGGGATTACACCATCAGATGCACTATGAGTATATGGCAGCAGGGGGAGAGGGATGAAGTATGATCCTCTAGAGTTGGGAAAGTGAGATGTACCAAAAAGGGAGAAAACTTGTACCAATTATATCCAAACCATTGTGAACCCTTTTGTGTGTGGTTTTTTTGTGCTTTGTTTATGGGTTCCTGGGAGTCCTTTCAATTTCTGCATTATCTGTGGTGTGAAATAAAGGCTCTCCTGTATCAGATAAATGCAGTTTATTACCATGAGCATTTATATAGTAAATGAGAATCCCTTTTTTCCACATTTATGGAAATCTAGACACAAGACATAGTCAATGATTTTTTTTTCAAAAGCAAATTCTGGCTGGATTAATACAAGCCAAAGACAGAATTATCTTTTTGTTTTAGCTCCCCAAAATGGATATAGGTTGTGTGAGCCAAGGGCCATGGGTTTTATTTGTATCTTCAGTGCCACCATGGAGCCTGACACGTAATAGGAACTGGCACCACTAGGTAGTGCAGTAGACAGAGTATTTGGCCTGGAGTCAGGAAGATCTGAATTCAAATCCAATCTCTAACTCTTATTGGGTACATGACCCTGGAAAAGTAATTTAACTGCATCAGTTTTCTCAACTGTAAAATGGGGGTAATAATATCTATTTCCCAAAGTTGTTGTGAGGATCAAATGAGAAAGTTATTTATAAAGTTATTAGCATAGCTCTTGATACATGGTAAGCACATAAAACATTGATTTCCTTCCTACTTAATAATTTTTTTAAATTAAAATGAAATTTTAAGACAGAGGCAAGCCTTATATAAGCCAAAAATATATACTTCAAGGATCCATTATTTTCTCTAACACAAATATTCCTTCCACCAATCATGGATCAAAAGCTTTTCACAAATGATATAGGTGCATATTCTTCAGAAATTTGTGATTCACAAAGTACTTTGTATACAATGTCCTTCTTGTCCTTATAGCGATCCCATGAGTTATGGGAGGCATTAGTATACCCATTTTAAATATGAGAAAATGGAGAATGATTAATGGAGAATTGTGTAGCACAGGGTGGAGAGAAGTTTAGATTTGGAGTTAGGAAACTTCCCTTCAAAATCCTGATTCTGACAAGTTATGTGATGATGAGCAAGTTGCTCATTCTCTCAAAGCCACAGCTTCCCAATCTATAAAATGGTACTTTATCTAACAGGATTGTTGTGAAGAAAGCACTTCACTTAAAGTAAAATATCATTATGAGGTTTGGCTGGGGTTGACCAGATGAAGTGATTTTGTTGTTATGGGACAGCAGGACTCAAACTTTTTAGTCTCAGGACCCCTTTCTGTTCTCAAAAACTAAGGATCCCCAACAGTTTTTGCTTATGTGGATTCTAGCTATTGCTACTTTTTATATTAGAAACTAAAATTATTTCTGAACTATTTATTTATTAATTCATTTAAATTAACAATAATAAACCAATTGTGTTCAGTTATTTTTCAGTCATCTCCAGCTCTCCATGACCCCTTTTAGGGTCTTCTTGGCAAAGACATTGGAGTACTTTGCCATTTTTTCCTCCAACTGATTTTATAGATGAGGAAACTGAGGCAAAGAGGATTAAGTGACTTGTCTAGGGTCATCTACCTAGTGAGATCAGGTTTAAATTTGGGAAGGTGGGTTTTCCTGATTTTACCCTCAGTGCTCTATCTACTATGGCACCAGCCAGCTGTCCCAGGATCTGCTGTTGTTAAATCCAATATATAATCGTATTTTATTTATTAAAAATTATTATATTTTACAAAATGAAAAAAATAAGGATGGAATTGTTTTAAATATTTTTGTAGATCTCTCTAGAACCTGGCTTACCAGAAGAGAGCTGATTTCTTCTATCTGCTTCTGCATTCAATATATTGTTTTGGTTGAACTCACATGGACCCAGTGTTAAGTCTTAGGGAGTGCTTTCCTGGAAATAAATTAATGAGGTAAATCATAGGATAATAAGTACATAGGAATAGAGCTGGAAGGCATCTCAGAAACTGTCAAGTCTAACTTCATTTTACAGATGAGGAAACTGAGATAGGGAAAAAGGGCAAATATTAACAGGATGAGAAACCACATGATACGATAAAAAAAGTGCAGTATAGTGACCAGGGTTCAAGTGGTATCTCTAGATCTTAGGAACACAGCATGCTTCATTCTCTTAGTCTCAGTTTCCTCCCCTGCAAAGAAGGAATAATAATACCAACTATCTCCCAGGGTTGTTATCAAAGCAATGTTTATGGTTTTGTAAGCCATAAAGCACTATAGAAATGTCAGTTATGATTATGAGCCCCTTTTTGATGGTGGGCAAACTGAGGCTCAGGGAGGTAGGTGACACCCCCAGGGTAATATGACTAGGGTCGAAGCCAGAGGCCATATATGGTTGTACCAGAAATAGGAATTGTGGGCAAAGGCCCGGCTTCCTTGACCTTTCCTATGCCCGCTTTTTGATTGTTAAGGGCAGGATGCCTTCTGGCTCTGAGATGTGCCATCTCGGAGTGAAATTTGACCAAGATCAAAGCCATGGACGCATTGCATCGCATCCATCGCTGACTGGCACAGCCACGGAAACAGACGGGAAGGAAATCAATTTGAGTGTTTGATTAATTTTAATTTTTAATTTGCTCAGAGAGTAATGCATCCAGTCCGACATGGCACGTTTCCTTCTTCGTCACGTGCTTTCGGAGGACACTGCCACTGCCACCAAGCCCCTAAAGTCTCTCTACCCTTCTGCTCTGCTGCTCTTGGCCAAATAGCCCGGGATCAAAGGACTACCCCTTTTCCCCCTGCCTGGCAGGGGAAGGGAGCAAAGTTTCTGGCTTTCATTCACCCATTCCTGCCATGCTCATTAATCAGCAGGCGAGTCTCTAAGTAGACACAGCCCCTCCTGACAAGCAAAAAGATATAGTATTATGGAAAAAGCATTGGACTGGTAGTTAGGTGAGCTGGACTGCTGGGTGACCTCAAGTAAGCTCACTGCTGAGGGCCTCGGTGCCTTTGTAAAATAACAGGGTTGGAACAAAGGATCTCTAAGAACTCCTCTCACCCAGCAAGTGTCTCATACGTCCATTTCTCTGGGGATTCCTTAAAAAGGAGCTTCCAATGTAAGAGAAGAGCTGGAAAGGAGAAAGGAGAACCCAAAGGGAGAAACCATTAACTGAACAATGCCATATCCCACAGCAAACTTGTGGGGGAGAGACCATCTCCATTGTGGGAAAGGAGCTTCTTCTTGGAATCTCTCACATCACATCCCAAACACAGCCAACTCAACTCCCTGTAGGGGAGGGTAGACCCAACTTTTGGGAAATGTGGATAAGCCCAGCCCCCTCCATTCCAAATCTGTCCAGGGTTAGAGGAACGGATCCAGGTAATGTCTCTTTTCCCTTAAGGACTCTCCAATTCCAGGCAGATAGATAGTGTAGTAAATGGAGCAAAATTTGAAATCAGGAAAATCTGAGTTCAAATCCTGCCGCAGACCCTCAGAAGATCATTTTGCCTCCCTGTGAATCGCTTTCCTTGTCTGGAAAATGAGGATAATCGCTGCTGTCTCATAGAGTTGTTGAAAGGTTCAAATAAGAAAACATATAATTTTTTGCCAACCTTAAATACTAAATGCATTATTATTCTATATTCTCTCCAACTTTTCTCCTCAAATGGGTTAGCTGCGTGTTTACATGGAAATAACTTTATAAATCTGAACCTGTTTCATTATGTTCTTAGTTACAAAATTAGAATGGGAAAGAAATTTAAAACCTAAAATAATCTCGGAGCAGGAAATGACCTAAGAACGAAGTATATCAGAAGTAGAAGCGACCTCAGAACCTAGAACACTGAATGTCAGAATTAGAAGAAATCTTAGATCATAATGTATTGAACATCAGAATGAGGATGGATATTAGGTCATAGAACACCTAATTGAAAGGAACTTTAGAACACAAAATATCAGACCTAGAAGGGAACTTGGAATAGAGGACATCGAAATTGTGAGGGATCTTAGAACACAGAATGTCAAAATTAAAACAAGGACCTTGGAGTTCATTTAGCTCAAATCTGTCACTTTATAAATTAGGAAACTGAAGTACAAATATGTTGAGATTTTGGCATCATTTAAACAGAAACTATTATTTTCAAAAAGGATTTTATTAGTAAGGGGCAGGTGGTCATCCAAGACAAACTTGACAGCCCTCCCTTGTATCATCCCCCCATCCTCTCTATGCCACAGGGGCCAAAGGACAAAGCCGTTGAGTTTCAGGATCCTGAGAATTCTATCTCCACAACCTTAGTGACTGGTACAGCTTCCTGGACTAATGAAACAGCTTGGTAGAACTCAGCCATCTTTCATTTCACATCAGCTACTTGTAGAACACTGGGATGGGCACTGCAAGAAATAAATTATTCAGCTAAGACACAGGCTTGCCCTCAGGGGAGCTTACCTAGAGGAGATAAGACACAGGCACAAGTAAGTATAATACCTAACACAATATATAATTATAATATAGTAAGTATAATATCTAACACAATATATAAATCTAATGTAAGTATAATATATAATACAATATATAATTATAATATAATAAGTATATCTAACACAATATATAGTTTTAAGTATAATATATAATACAATATTTAATTGTAATATATAAGAATATATAATTCTAAGTATAATATATAATACAATATATAATATAATATAATAAGTATAATACCTAACAATATATAATTCTAATATAAGTGTAATATGTAAAATATATAAGTATAATATATAACATAATGTGTAATTCTAATATAATAAGCAAAATATATAACAAAACATATAATCCTAATATAATAACATATGCTAAAGACTTCCAAAATGGCAAAAACAACATGACAGATGGGAGTGGGAATGAGAAGGTCTAGGTTTGAGCCTTGGCTCCCTTAGATCTGAGGAAAGACCACAGAGGGCCAGAGAAGGTTTTCCAGATAGAGGAGATGGCATTCAATTTAGGTTTTAATCTATGGCTAGGAATTCAAAGGGCGAGCCAAACACAGGGAATGATGTAGCTAAAGGTATAAAGGGAGTAGAGTGTATGCTTAGGTGGAGGCATTTCACTAATAATTGGGAAATTATTATCTTAATAGCTGACATTTTATTGTTATTGTTGTTGTTGCTGTTCAATCATGTCTGACTCTTCATGACTCCATTTGGGATTTTCTTGGCAGAGACACTGCAGTGGTTTGCCATTTCCTTCTCCAGCTCATTTTACAGATGAGGAAACGGAGGTAAACAGGGTTGTGTGACTTGCTCACATCTAGTAAGTGCTTGAGACCAGATTTGAACTCTGGCAGAGGGGTCTTTGTGGTTCCAGGGCTGGTGTTTAACAACTGCACCACCTCACTGCCCATAGTTAACATAACAAGGACAGTTAGGGGGACTCTACCTCCTATGGAGCCGTGTATGTCCTCTGACTTTGTGGGGATGGATGTGTGCTATGGCTCAGTGCTGAAAGGTTTGTACTTTTGAGGCTATTGGCCCCCATGGCATAGGGAGGATGGGGAGATGACACAAGGGGGGCTGTCAGAGATGATGGACAACTAAGTGGACCAACGGAGATTGCAGCATCATTCCAAAAGGAAAAGTCTTCAACTCTGAGCCAAAGCACATGTCCAGCTCTGTGGGAGGTGTCCCAGTACAGAAATCACGAGGATCCTCTTATTAACTCCGTTATAATAATGTTCACATAGTACTTCAAGTCAGCAGTTTTGAATTTCTTTTTATTGCCTGTAACTCAGCTTTCTCCTTGTATCCTTTCTATTCAATATGAGACAAAATAACTTCTAGAGTTTTCAACTCATCTGCACAAAAGAAATGAAATAGATGGATTTCAACAGGATGAGAGTTATTTACCAATTATTCCCAATATCTCTTAAGAGATGTTTTGTATCCCCTAAGAACAGCTGTATCCCAAGGTGGGGAGCTCAGCTTTAAGGTTTGTAAAGTACATTTTTAAAAAAATTTAGTTTAAACTTCACAACAAATCTATGAAAGTAGTACATCCATTATTTCCCCCATTTTAAAAAGAAACTAAGGCAGCCCAGGGAGAATTAGAAATTCGCTTGCGATCATATAGCTAATAAGTATCAGAGGCAGAGATCTGAGTCCAAATCTTCCTGACTCTGGTCAGTTATCTACCTGACCCAACACACTGCTTCTAGTCTGGAGACCAAGCTGGAGATGTCCAGCGAAGTCGGTTCAAGGAGGATTTGAGTGGGACACTAGGCAGGAGCTGGAAAGTTTACACTCTACAAAATGGGAAGCAATCTTCCTTCCTTTCGAATCTGGCCCTGCCATCTTCCTGGCTCTTATGCTACCTTGGGAGAGTACCCAAGGTGAGCCTTTAAGGAAAGGAATCCTGATTTGTAAACAGTGGGGGACTGTCAGGTTCTCTTATTTGGATTGTCAGGATAATAGGAATCCCATTGTTCCCCCGTGCCTTTTGCATTTTCCAGGCTTGGCTTTGGTGAGGGGGAAGGATGCTTTGAAAGCCCCAGTTTAGCTAGAAATCTCAGGGTCCTAACATACTAGGCCTTTAAGTGGTTATTCCAACCCCTTATTTTACAGATAAAGAAAATCAAGGCTGATTCTCCAGTTGATAAATGGTCAAAGGATATGAACAGACAATTTTCAGATCAAGAAATTGAAACTATTTGTAGTCATATGAAAAGATGCTCCAAATCACTATTGATCAGAAAATTTCAATTTACAACAACTCTGAGGTACCATTATGCACCTCTCAGATCGACTAAGATGACAGGAAAAGATAATGACAAATGTTGAAGGGGTTGTGGGAAAACTGGGATACCGATACGTTGTTGGAACTGTGAATGGATGCAACCATTCTGGAGAGCAATCTGGAACTGTGCTCAAAAAGTTATCTAACTGTGCTTACTTTTTGATCCAGCAGTGTCTCTACTGGGCTTATGTCCCAAAGAGATCTTAAAGGAGGGAAAGGGACCCACATGTACAAAAATGTTTGTGGCAGCCCTCTTTGTAGTGGCCAGAAACTGGAAATTGAGTGGATGCCCATCAGTGGGGGAATGGCTGAATAAGTTATGGTCTATGAATGTTATGGAATATTATTATTCTATAAGAAATGATCAGCAGAAGAATTTCAGAGAGACCTGGAGAGAATTACAGGAATTGATGCTGAGTGAAATGAGCAGAACCAGGAGATCATTATACATGGCAACAAGAAGACTATACGATGATCAATTCGGATGGATGTGGCTCTCTTTAACAATGAGATGATTCAAACCAGTGCCACTTGTTTAGTGATGAAAAGATTCATCTGCATCCAGAGAGAGGACCGTGGGAGCTGAGTGTAGACTACAACATAGCATTTTCACATTTTCTGTTATTATTTTCCTGCATTTTCTTTTCTTTCCCAGTTTTTTCCTTCTTGATCTGATTTTTCTTGTGCAGCAAGATAACTGTATAAATATGTATACACATATTGGATTTAACATGTATTTTCACGTATTTAATATGTATTTGGAACTACATGCCATCTGGGAGAGGGGGTGGGGAAGGAGGGGATAATTTGGAACAGAAGGCTTTGCAGGGGTCAGTGTTGAAAAATTACCCATGCATATGCTTTGTAACTAAAAAGCTTTAATAACTAAACAAACAAACAAATAAATAGGTAAATAAGACCAAAAAAAGAAAAAGAAAAAGAAAGAAAATCAAGACTGAATGATTTGCTCACAGGTAAGCAGAAAAGCCACACTGTGAACTTAGACTGTCTATTTGAGCCTGATAAAATCCGTTATACAGAAAGGAAGCTTCCTGATCCCCTGCAAAGGGGACTAAGATTGTAGAATGAACCAATGAATGAAATTCTGAAAACTCGAGTAATTAGACTGGCCGAGAGCATCATGAGGCAGAAGATTGGCATTCACTTCTGTGGCTGATGGGGAGGCGACACTCCAGCTCATGAGCAAAGGGAGACCTAACATATAAGGGGGCAGAATAATTTAACAAATTGGGGGCAAAAACTGTGATATCCACACTTGTGAGGACCTTGGCTTAGGATATTGTTAATAGATTTTGTTTGTCTCTATTCCCCCTAGATAATTTATTCTCAAGCCCTAGAATAGTGATAGCAGGGGAGCAATGGGAAAATAATCATGTTCACACTTATTAAACCCTTTAAATTTTGTAAATCGCCTTCTATAAGCTATCTCATATGATGCTCATGATAAGTCTGTGAGCCAGATGCTACTAGCCCCCTTGTTTTGTAAGCTGAGAGAGGTGAATAGTTTGTCCAAAGTCACACAGCAGGTCTATCTCTGTGGCAGAATTTAAATTCAGATCTTCCTGACTTCAAGTCCATCACTCTGTCCATTGTTTGCTCTTTTGTTGTTGCTCGGTTGTTTCTTAATCTTTGTGACTCCATTTGAGGTTTTCTTGGCAAATAATGATTTGCCATTTCCTTCTCCAACTCATTTTACACTTACATTTTATGTTTTACAGATGAGAAAATTATATTATAGATGAGATAAACAGGGTCAAGAGACTTGTCCAGGGTCACATAGCTAAGTGTCTGAGGCTGGATTTGAACTTGTGTTTTCTTGATTTCAGTTCTGGCACCCACCTAGCTGCCTCCTCTCCTAAGGGGAAAAAAGAAGATGCCAGGCCATGGAACCTAATGATTATGAATCACAGAAGTAGGAAAAATCATTAGGGATCAGTGCAGCATATCATGGAACTCAAGGAGTCAGGACCATTCAGGCACTGATTTCTTGGGCTGTTGCCCATTGGTTATTGGAATTTTAGAAAATTGTGAAAAGGGAAATTCCTGAGCTAAAAATAAGCACTCTAGGTTGGTTAAAATAAAAGGCACAGAAGTCCCAGAAGCTAATAGACATTGGGGCCTTATATGTGGAGCCAGAATGGACCTCGAGTCTGACTGCCCCGTTTTACAGATGAAGAAATTGAGTTCTCAAAGACCTTACAGCCGGGGGCCAAGATAGTTCTGATAAGTAGCACTGGAGATGACAATTGAACTCAGGTCCTGAGGCTCCAAAGCCAGTACTCTTCCCCTCTATCCCATGGGTTGAGCAATATCACAGAGGTCTACAGCTATAGACTAGATTCATTCCAGGCCCATCCCAGTTGCCCATTCGGTCTAATATGTCATTTCAAACTGGCCTCCCAGGGCAGTGCTTCTGGGTGGCCCCAGTCCTTCACATTTATCAGGCTGGACAAGACTGAGCCTTTGCTGGGTCAGGAAAGGTTTCTTGCTGTTTTCAGCCTCAATGGCGATTCCTGCTTCTAAGTGCAAATGAGGTCTCACCTTCCCTTCCAAAAATTGCTGCCCTCCACGCTCCATACTCACATCTAGCAACAGCCCCTTCTTACTCTCATCCCCAGAAGGAGAAGGGTCAGTCGCTTCACAGGAACCTCCCAACCTCCATGACCCTTTATCCAGGGCCTGTTTCTCTGTCAGCCCCAGGAGTCACAGCGGTCCTCAAACTCTTGGTTATTGTCCTTGCATCTGCTCCAAGTCACCTTGATAGAACAGATGGTGCCATACGTGATTGGGTTCCCTCTGCCAGCTGTAGCCCCCAACCACGTCTTGCTGATGATGGCCCCACCTCCTCTCTGCTGCATTCTCTTCTACATGGTCCTGGAACACTGAGGTGATGGAGGAGAGAAAGAGTGTGAGCAGTTGCCCTCTCCTCCGACAGCCCCAACCCCGCCCCCAACTCTCAAAGGACTCTTGATACCTCTCCTTCCAGGTGGGAAAAGATCTCCATCCCCCAGGGACCAGCACTGGGGCCTAAGGGCAAACATAGGCTGATAGAATTTATTCCTGAAGAGAATTATGAAATCATGAGTCCAGTATTTGATTGGGGGGGGGGGCGGGGAGTAGCCTAGATCTGTAATTCCCAATGAGGACATACTTTCTGCAAGCACATATCTGGCTCCTGCTACTCCTTTCCCAGCTTAAGATGGAGAGAGACTCACAGTTGGGCGCACGACCAATATGGGAATTTGATTTCCTTGATTAAAGAATTTATTTTTTTTATAATCAATAAAGAAAGTAAGGTAGGGAGGAGAAAAATGATTGATAATTTTTAAAAATAAAATGTAATTCACAAATAGGCTTTCAGTCTTAGAGAGTAGCCTAGGGTACTAGATTAAGTGACTGATCCAGAGCGACACAGCCGGATGGGTCAAAGGCAAGAAATGGAGCAGGTCTTTGTGATACTGATACCAATGGCCTATTTACTTTTCTAAACTTCCTCTCACTCTCATTTTACAGATGGGAAAATAACGGACCAAAAAGGAAAACTTATTGTCCAAAATCCACAATATAGCAAAGAAAGGATTCAAAACTCAAGCTGCCCTTGAATGACTTTTTACATCTTGTTGTCTGCCTGAGCATCAAATGTGTCTCTTGTCTGCTCCCAGAAAGGATGCCCAGACAATGGGCCTTCCCATGGGTCTTGAAACTCAATGATAAGGAGCTGAGTCCATGGCACAGGTGTATCATCCATGGACTTAAAAACAATCTTATTTCAAGATGACCTGAACCAAGAAGATCAGAGAGTCTGAACTTTAGAACTGAGAGGGACCTCAAGGGATTTCCAATCTGATTCCTTCATTTTACAGATATGGAAACAGAGTCCCACAGAAGTTAAGTGATTTTCCCACGATTCTGACAGCAGTAGATATCAGAGGTGGGATTTGAACATTCTGAGTCATGTTTTTATACTTATTTGCCAAATCCCTTTCCTATCCATCACCAAGCAGAAAGAGGGCTGCCGAAGTGAGCCAGTGTGCTGGACATGGAGGAATGTCTAGCTTGCTTTAAAGGTGGGCTAGAGTGCTGCTTCCTACAGGTAGATTCCCGGGACAAAACCCCTGCCCCCTCTCTACCTGCCAGCTCCCACTTTCAAGTGCCCAGCATTTTCTGAGAAAACATTTCCTATTTGCTTTATTTTGTGATAATTTGGAGGGTCAGCAATTGTTTTATCTTCTTCTTTCCTCCAGCATCTAGCACACAGTAGACACTTAATAAATGTCTCCTGCTTGACTGCTTTGGAGTAAGACAACCTAAGGTTTGGAAGTCCCAGCTATGTCATCTAACTTTCTAAATGACTTTGGGCAGTCTGTGTCTGGGTTTTCTCATTCTTAAAAGTGGAGGGTTTATCCAAATAAAAAGGTTCCTCCAACTCAAAATCTAGAAATCGTCCCTACAATGAACCTGGAAGATAAACAGGAAAAGGATTATTAGTTCATTCTAAGAACTAAGAAAATAAGCTTCACAATTTGGAGCTATGCCCAAAGGGCTATCACACTGTGCATACAATTTAACTCAGCAGCGTCTCTACTGGGTTTATATCTCGAGAGATCTTAAAGGAGGGAAAGGGACCCACATGTGCAAAAGTGTTTGTGGCAGCCCTCTTTGTAGTGTCAAGAAACTGGAAACTGAGTAGATGCCCATCAATTGGAGAATGGCTGAATAGTTTGTGGTTTACGGATGTTACGGAATATTATTGTCCTATATGAAATGATCAGCAGGATGATTTCAGAGAATCCTGGAGAGACTTACAGGAACTGGTACTAAGTGAAGTGAGTAGAATCAAGAAAACCTTGTACATGGCAACAAGAAGATTATGAAATGATCAATTCTGATGGGCATGGCTCTTTTCAACAATGAGGTGATACAAGCCTATTCCAATAGACTTGTAATGGAGAGAACTACCTGCATCCAGGCTATGAATGGAACACAAAATAATGTTTTCACCTTTTTGTTGTTGTTTGCTTGCTTTTTGTTTTCTTGCTCATTTTTTCCCCTTTTTGATCTGATTTTTTTGTGTTATGATAAATGTGGAACTATATATAGGAGAATTGTACATGTTTGACATATATTGGATTATTTGCTGACTAGGAGAGGGGGTAGGGGAAGGAAGAGAGAAAAATTTGCAACACAAGGTTTTGCAAGGGTGAATGTTAAAAACTATCATTGCATATATTTTAAAAAATAAAAAGGCATTTAAAAAAGAAAATGAGCTTCAGAGAAACAAAATATCTGTCTGTACATAGCACAAATTACTGACTGACCTAGGGCTAGAACCCTTGCTTCAGATCAGAGTTTTGCCATTGAACTATCATTGGTTAATTCAATGAAAAAAGAGGAAATGATGATAATGACCAATAAATGAGCTCTGACTGACATCTTCACTATTGACTCTTACTACCTTTTTCTATTAATCTTGGGAGAGAGAAGAACTCTTTCTCTAGGACTCTCTGTGTGCTAAGCATCATTCCACTTAGCACTAGAAGACCAAAGCATTTCCATGGTCTGATGGTCACTAATAGCCTACTCTCTCCCCCAGTAAAGATAACTCCTCAGCATCCATCCCACGAACCAGAACACACACTTTCTCCCTCCCTCCTTCTCTCTCTCTCTCTCTCTCTCTCTCTCTCTCTTCTCTCTCTCTCTCTCTCTCTCTCTCTCTCTCCTTTTTTCTCTTCCCTCTTCCCTCTCCTCCCTTCTTCCTCTGTTTCTCTCTGTCTCTTTCTCTGTGTCTCTGTCCATCTCTCTGTGTCTCTGTGTCTCTGCCCCCCCTTCTCCATCAGACACTTAACCAGGTCTTTCTGACTACAAGGTTGACCCTCTAACCATAATACCTGGCTTGCTCTCTAGGACTTGTATACAGTGAGTGTTTAATATCTTATAATTAAGTTGAATTGCTTCCATTTTTTGCATTTTCTCTTGCATAAAATGAGGATAATATGAACCCTCCTCCTATCTCCAAGATGTACTGAACGATATAGGAAAGACAGAGACATAAACAGTGCCCTCATCTTTAGATATAGTCTTGGAACACCATCCTCAGAGAAAGGCCTGGCCTTATGTTAGAAATACTGTTAAAAAGCAGAGCTTTTGTGCTTTCTCACCTAAATCCTTCTCCTCCCACCTTACCCTCTATTCTGGATCAGCCTCTTTCTCTCATATTCTGCAATTGAAAATGGGGTTTCAAGGAATAAAGAGAAGAGAGGAGAAAGGAGGAACAATATGGTCCCCTCTCAGAGGAACTAAGTATTCTTCTGTTCCTTCCTAACCACTGAAAGTGACTTAGAATCCTAGTCCATCAGCACTGTAAGGATTGTTAGCATTCATCAAATTCAGCCTCACTCCCATTATAAACATGGATAAACTGAGGTTTAGAGAGGGGAACTAACTGACTTCTATAAAGTCAAAAGTTTGTTAATGGCAGAGTTGGGACTGCCCATTCATTCACTTCTCCCTAATCTATCTCTGTTAACACTCTTGCTTTTTTTAAGACCAGCTGTCCAGACATTATGTTATAAAGAAAAGATCATTGGCTTAGGAATTGAAGACTTTAGGTTCAAAGTCTAGTTCTGTTACCAAATACTTATGTGACTCAAAGCAAGCCACTTTTTTTCTGAAACTGCTTTTCAACATGATATCAAGAATTCTTAATTTGAGGTCCTAGAACATAGTATTTTAATGTAATTGGTCTCCATTATAATCTGTGTGTATTTTATTTTATTCATTTAAAATATCATTCAGAATATCTACTTATTACCAAAATGGTCCAGGACACAATGATATGTCCAGAACCCCAAGGTTCCTTCCATCTCTATCCATACGTCTCAGACCTTCCTTTCCAGCACAGCTTTCTTTGATCTCACCAACTAGAAGCAATCCTTTCTTCATCTGATTCCATAACACTGTATGTACATGGAGAAACTAAGCCATGGGATGGAGAGTTACTAGACTTGGGCTGGGTTCAGGTCATCATTCTGACACTTAATAGCTGGATAACCCTTTGGGAAATAATAAAACTTGAGTTTTGTTTCTTCATCTATAAGACAGTCATGATAATCCTCAAAATTTCCCTGGGTTAATAATAGTAATAACAATGATAACAACAACTAGCATTTATATAGCCCTTTAAAGCTTATAAAACACATTACAAATATCTCACTTTAATTGTTTTATGGGAAACACTTCACAAACCTTCAAATTCTGAGCTGTTATTATCATTCATTCCACTTGTTTCTCATCACCTACTCTGGACTATATTTATCTGAGTACGCATCTTAACATCCTCCCAAGATTGTAGACTCCCTCAGAAAGATTTAAGTTTACATCGTTAGCACCATGGACAGGGTCCATTGTAGATTCTCCTTAAGTAGTCTTTGAATCCTTGAAAAGCTCAGGGACTTGTGAGAGGACAATAGAAGTTGGAAGCAGAATCTAGTCAGAAAGCAGAGCCCAGGTAATCTAACCCTCAGCCCAGGACTTTCACTACATCATGGAGGACTTTGGTTAGTAAGCTAATGGCCAGATTGAAAGATCAGACTATTCTGAGAAATTAATTCACAGTTAGGTGTTAATGAGTGCCTTTGTTTCCAAGTGTCACCCATGAGGTACTTGCATATTAGCAGGGGCTTCAAGTTTTTCCATTCAACTTAACTAATCTAATTAAGTGACAAATATGTAAAGGGGAGCCCTGCCCTAAGTGTGGAGGAAACATAGATGAAACACTTGCCTGTAGAAACTTATTCCCAGTTGAAGGATCACTGATGGAGGAGAGTGCAAAAGACAGACCCTGATAAAATGTGGGAAAATTCACAGAGAGAGAGAAAACCCTAATACCTGAAAGAAATTGGAAGAAACAGGGCAGGAATTATATTTTGCTTTTCTTTTTATTACCAGAACTTAAGCACAGTTACTGTTGTATAGTAATCACTTAATAAATGCTTACTGCTTAACTCAGTAAGTGAACTAATTTTTTTTACTCTTGAATGGAACAGTCCAATTTAGCTGGTGAGTAGTATCTTCCATGATCAAATCATATTATTTGCTGCTCTTCACAATTCAACATGTTATCTCCTATTCCAAACCTTTGTATTGACTGTCCCTCATGGCTGAATCGTCTTGAAAGAAATAATTCTAAAAGTAAAGATGAGAGTTCCTTCTCAGAATGGGGATAGCATTCAGGGGATTCCCATAAGACTGACTGCACAGTGTGCTGAGTGTAGGGAAGAGCTGTAGTCCAGTTTGGCTGAAATATAGAGTATATACACCCCAAATAAGACGGGAAATGTGGAGATGAGTCAGTTTGGAGAGAGTCTCAAATGCTCTAACTCCAAATATGAAATCTCTCATGATGGGCATTTTAAACACTGGTGGTCAAGTGACTTGGGGTCTGGGGTTGAGCAAAGATACACGGGCATAGACTAAAACCACTCCATGCAGGTGATTTGCCACTGAATCTGTGGATCCTTCTGCATTCATGGGCAGCTTCTTTATTTCCCAAATAAAGAGTTCAGCATGACTTTGCCTGCAGCCTATCCAGTGCAAGAATGTGCCTCTTCAGTGATGTCCCTTCATTTGATCTGTTCAATTTTTCTGAATAAGAACATGACCCACTGCCCACTCTTCTTTCCCATCTCTCCTAAACTTCTTTGTTTTGGGATCTGTCCCCAATGTCTTAAACAAAGCAAGCACTTCATGCAATGCTCAATGAATTCAATTGTATCTAATAGCTCTTTCCTGGCTCTAAACAGATTTTCACCATCCTTGAAAAAAATCTACACTTGACCTTGCACTCTCTCAGTCTAGGCTTTCCTTCCAGCCTTTCACAATCAAACTCCTAGAAAGAGCTACTCCTAATCATCACTTCCTCTCCTACTCCTCAGGCCAATTAAATCTGGCTTCCCAACTCAGGTGAAACTGCTCTTTCCAAGAAGTCATGTTTTAGTTACTAAATAAGAAGGCCTTTTCTCAGTCCTCATCCTTCTTGACCTCTCAGTAATATTTGACACTACCACCCACCTCTTCCTCTTGTATAGTTTCTTTTCCTTGGGTTGGAGTGATACTACCCTGATTTCATTTTACTCATGCCTGTCTGTGTCAACCTATTATGCTTTATCATCTCCCACATGGTGCTCCCTATGAAAGTTTGTAGCAGAGAGTCCTGCAGAAAGTCAGTGGTTAGCCTGGGCTAAAACCCAGATCTCTTGGGTCCCAAGTCTTAGATTCTTTCTACCACATTAGTATAACTAGCTGGGGAATTTAGCAAGACTCATGCCAGGGCCCTGAGGAAACAAATCAAGAACTCTCTTGTGGTCCAAGAACCCAGGTTCCCAATGCGGAGAGCGCTTCATAGACTGGTGGAGGAGGGAGCCTCTACAAAATGGGTCAGAGGCTATATTCTGGCTTCTTAGGTGAAATGAATAATTTACTCAGGAGGTAGAATGAAAAACCAGACATCACCTCATTGGTGTCTCTGCCAAGCTGGCCCGTCTGCTCAGGCTTTGAGGAAGTTTACTTTCATGGTGGGGCATAGGAAGGAATGGAGTAAGTAGCCCCAGTTATTCAAATAGAGATAGCAGTGCTTAGAAAATAAAGGATCCTCTTGTCCAAATAACTCATTGAGTCCTAAAAGCTCAGAGGTCAAAAGAAGCTCCAGATCTATTCCTGAAGAGGAATCCCCTTTAAGGGATCCCTGAAAAGCACTCATCCAGACTCTATTTGAAGGGGTTCTTTTTCTAGGAACTCAGACGTAGCCCATCCCATTTTTTGATAGTTCCAACTGTTAGGGAGTTTTCCCTTATGTATCAAGCTGAAATCTGGCTTTCTGCAACTTCTTCCCCCTTCTCTAAGTTCTGCCTTCTGGGGCCAAGAATTAAAAGACGGATCCCTCTTTTGCCCACCGTCTCTAATGCCTTCACCCACCCCCAATTACTGCTTCATCCCATTGAATAAAGCTGGAATCAGATTTAGAGCTGGCTTTTGGGAACTTTCAATCCAGTCCTTCACAGGAAAGAAAAGGGAAACAAAGGAGGTGGTGATTCCCCAAGGTCATGCAGGTGATAACAAGGTCACACAAGTAGCAAAGCTCAGATTCAGACACAGACCCTCTAACCACCAAACCAGTGGACTTTCCACTGATCCATAGTCATGGCAAGCAACAGCTCACAAGCCACCTGCAGCTATCTATGGGAAGCACGTGCATGCAGCTCTTTTAGCCAAGATAAATGAACAAGAGAGAAGAGCCATCTTTTATAATATCCTTAGACTAGAGCTATAGAGTATAATATACTTAGAATAGAGCCCCATTGTCCCTCCACAAATGCAGATGCCAACCTCGCCATACCTCAGTAGATTTCTTCACAAGCTGCTATTTCAATACTTACTCTAATGGATTTGGGAGCTCATCAATCTGGGTATTCCTGCCAATGAGGCAGATCACAACCCATCCACCACTGCCCATCCATGTCCATGTCCTCCCATACATCCTCCACGAGGAGCCCATCCAATGTGCTGGCAGCTTCCCTCTTGACATTTCTCAAATAGCAATAAAGTACAGGGGCTATCCATCAGTTAGCTCTCACTCTTGCCACTTGACTGACCCACTCCCCTCTTTGGCTCATCCATTTAAGGATCAGAGATTTAAAACTAATAGAGACTTTTTTCTAATTATCTAGTCCAACCCTGTCATTTTGCAGATGAGCAAACAGGCACAGAGAGGTTAAGTCACTTCTCCGAGATCATACACCCAATAAGTAAGCTACTATTTGAATTGGAGTTCCCTTTTCACAAGCACATTGTTTCCCTGAAGATTTATTTTATTCTGAACTTGAATGACACCAAATAAAATAAGAATTAGCATATATCCTATACTATAGGAAGCTGCAAATCTCGGATGTTATTCTTCATAATACTTCCTTTGCACAATTCTTCATTGGCAGTATATTGCAGTGGGCAAAAACAATTGCATAATCAGGAGGATCAGTCCTCAGGAAACAAACATATCACCCATCCGGTACTCTAGATCTCAGATCTTTCTAAAGGTGAGAGGGAATAGATATCATCTAGCCTGGTCCCCTCTTTTTATAGATGAAGAAACTGAGGGACATAGATCTAGAGCTAATAAGCCCAACCTCCTCCTTTCACAAATGAAAAAACTGAGGACCAAGAAAGTTTACTGACTTTTGGGACCAGAAAAATAAGTATCAGAGATGATACTCTGATTCCAGAGACAGCTTCCTTTCCTTGTACCTTGTTAATGCCTTAAGGTTGGCAAAGTCCTTGACATACATTGGTCCTCTCTCCCAGTCCTCACAACAACCCTTTGAGGGATGTCATTACTATCTCAATAAATCTCAGTAAAGACCCAATAAAGCAAAGTGAATTGTCCAGAATCCCTCAACCAGTAAAAATCAGAGGCAGAATTTGAATCCACGTCTTTCTGACTCGATGTCCAGCATTGTGCCCATTAAGCCACACAATCTTGCAATTCCAACTCTAGATCTCAAGGATCCAAAGTTTCCTCAATATGACAATGAGCCAAAGGAGAAGGGCATTAGTTAGAAGGGGTGTACATTTTCATGTGAAGCCAGAGCCATTTGACATTTGTACCAGTTTGTGGTACACAAACTTTTCATTTTTATTATATTATTTTACTTATACAGTATATACAGAACAATTAGGAGACTAATAGCATTGGGTGCCTCTCTAAGGTCCTTGATCTAACACTTGCATGTCACTATAAACAGAAGGGAGAGCCCTCTAGGAGGTTCTGTAGTCCTTTCCCAATAGCACATGAGTACATTGAGTTAACCAAAGAAACTCACTGTCCTCCTTAAAGACTGGGGTAGCATGGTTCTGAAAAGAACACGGGATCATTGATTGAAGGAGGACAGAACAGAACCAGAGTTTACCTACGCTAACCTTTCATTTTCCAGAGGAAGAAATTGAGGTCCATCAAGATTAACCAATTTGTACAGGTTCACTCAGAATCCAGATTTGACCTGGGTCTCTTGACTGCCAGTCTGATGCCCTTTCCAATCAAAGAATAGCAGAAGGGATCCCTGCTTTGGTCTAACTAGGAACAATTGACCACTGATTCCTCCAAATTTGAAATTCTAGGATTCTATGGGATCTGCTCCTCTTCCTCATAAACTTGACCATCTAATTGGAAGGACCCTAAGCAAGTGGGTGGTTAAAAGACCCCAATGGGGAATGTCTTGGGCTAGCACAGGATAGGAAGCTTCTAGCAGGGAAAGATGTGTTTCCAGTTGCAGAAATTGAATGATCTTCTGGCACCCTTGCTCTGAGAATGGCATTTGAACCCAGGTGAAGAAATGGGGTATCTATGAAGGCAGAGAAGGATCCCATGAGTACATCCTCTCTCCTCTAAGAAGTCTGGTCCAGCTTTCATTCCATTCAGAAAACCACCTGGCACAGCTCAGCAAAAACCCATTCTCATTTAGAAGAGAAGGAGCATTTATAAATAGTGTGCAAAAGTTTGCCAATTGCTTTACAAATATTATCTGATTCTATCCTTATAACAAACCTGGGAGGTGATACTGTTATCTCCACTTCACAGATGAGGAAATTGAGGCAGACAAAGATTGACTGACTTGTTTAGAGTCACATAACTCAGACACTGAGTTGTGAATTGAAATCAGTTCTGACTCAATATAGTTGCTTTGTCAATCCATCTCTCCCTTCCTTTCTTTGACAGCAAGAGCTACCTCCTTCCCAAACTGGGGAATCATGTAAGGCTAAGGAAATAGTCCCCAATTCAAAGTAGAGGAATAATAAGGAAATATGCTTTCCCTTCTTTAGAGGATGGACTCCATGAGAGCAGAGGCTGTCTCCCCATTTTCTTTATGGCTCAATAATGGTGAGGATTCAGATCTCTCCTTAGCCTGCCTAAACCCACAGCAGTCAGAAGCAGACTCTGTCTAGGTTCTGGTTGGGTTGTAGAAATACAATTCTAGAGCTGGGAAGGACCCCAAAAGACAGTTAATCCAACCCTCTCATGAAACCTAGAGAGATTAGGTAGTTTGCCCAGTCACACAGCTAACCAATATCAGAAGTAGAAGTCTAACCTGAACCTCCAAGGTGCTACCTGCAAGACGCCACCCCTGTTGCTAATTGATGTCTCTGGTCTTCCCCACCTATAAACCCCTACAATCAGAGACTGTTGTAGCCCCAGCCCCCCTCTGGCCAGGTTTGGAACTGATGTCTGGGCGGTGACAGGCTAAGACCCTTGAGAAGACAAAGCCTTGCATGAAGCGCAGACATTAGGCCCCATTATATTCTCTCTTGTCATCCATCTGGAGCAATCTCCACCTGACTCACCATCCATCAAGCCTGCCACACACATTGCTAGGAAACTGTCCCGAGCTATAATCTATGGGCAAGTACCCTAAACAAATGCCTTCATCCTACTCAGGGAGAGGCAAAAAACAGAAGCCAAAGGCCGGGAGAGAGACAAGTCCTCAATAATCAGTCTGAATGCTCCTACATACCAGAGGTTAAACAGATCTTTTCTCCTCTCCACCTCCCACCCCCAGCCCCAAACCTGGAGGTGAGGCAGTGAGAGAAGAGGGACAGAGCCTGTCATTTGCTCCCAAGTATTCTGCCATCTGCCCTTCTTCTCCTCATCCTCCAAATATCGGGTTTTACCCCGACACAGGTGGTTCCTTAGGGCCTCTCACCTTGGAATTTGCAAAAGATTAGGAGTAAGAGAAACTCAGCCAGCCCAGTCTAACTAACAAAGCTCAGAGCTTCACATCTCATCTAGCAATCTTACTATCTGTTGCCTCCCCCATTCTCCAAGAATCCCCCTTTCTACCTCTAGTTCTGAACACAATCATCAAATCAATACCATCATTATATCTGGAACAAACATAACAACCAACTGCCTGTGGCTTGCCTCACAATACTGGTAATTTCTCAGTCAGTCAATCAATGAACCTTTACTAAGCACTTACTGTGTACCAAGAACTGTATACTTTCTGGGGATAAAAAGAAAAGAAAGAGACAGCCCTGTTTTCTAAGATTCATAATCTAATAGAGGAGACAACATGCAATTTACTACAAACAAACATGCCGGATACATACAGTATAAACTGGATATAATCAACAACAGAAAGGCAATAGAATTGCCTTCCAATAGAAGGTGTGATTTAAGCTGGGGTTTAGGTTTAAGCTTTGAACTTCCCTAACCAAAACTCCCTTCCCTGACTCTTATTCCTTGGTGTGTCGTCTCTGTGATTAGAATATGAAATTTTTATAGCAGAGTTTTGCTCACTTTTCTCCTTATTTCCTTGTCTCCATCACAGTATAGCCACTTAATGACCTTTTTTTCTGTCAATCAATCACTCAGTCCTTCTCAAACTGAAACTGATGATTCTCCCAGTCAGAAGAGAAAAGCACTGGGTGATATGGTGGGAATGAGGATACCTGCGATCCAGTCCTGGCTCATTTGGTGACTTTTGATAAATTGCATCCCTTCTCTGAGCCTCAGTTTCCTCATATTCCAAATCCCGTGTGGGCTTCTATTTTTGTCCAATGCTCAAAGCACTTTGTTCATCTCAAATTGATTGAAGATTTGTTTGTATCTAATTTTAAACTTTTGATTGACTGACACAATCAACCTGTCTGGCCTTTTCTGTGATTTTAATGTTTTCCATATAAAAATGTGTTAAGCTAGAAAGTCTCAGAGGACGCTTTCAGCTCTTATTTATGATGCTGGGGACACTTCCTGCGTTGCCATCCCATGTGCTATTGTCTTAAGACCTTGAACTTATAATCTAGAAAGATTCTTGATGATTTGGTGACCTTAAACAGATTACTCTGAACCTCAGTTTGCTCATCTGTAAAATAAGATGCTCCTCAGATTTGAAGCGAGGAACAAATAAAGTAATACTAATAAAAGACCATTCCTAGGGCATGCATTAGAACAGAATATAAGCTTCTTACAGAGTGTGACTGGTTTTCTTTTCTTTATCTTTGTAGCCTCAATGCTTAGCGCAGAGTAGACACTTAAAGAATGGGTCTGAGTGTTGAATTTAATTGAAAATAAATGATGACTAATTATAATGCCCTGGCTAAACCCATCCCCACATTGCCCAGCCTAGCACATTATGCTTTCATTACCATGTTTTCTCAAGTGTTCTTTGTGTGGGCTACCTGTGTCTATGCAATGTTGGTACAAAACACCTCTCCGGTCGGCCAGTTCTACCCAACAAATATTATTAAAGTCCTACTATGTGCTAGGTGCTGTGAAAAAACGAAACCAAAAATCAATCCCCATCCTCAAATAGTTTGTATCCTACTGGGAGCTGTAGGGACAGAGAATGAAGAAAAGCAGAACCCCTGTTTTCTTCTCCTGCCTTCTCCCAGCATCCTGCACAGAACAGCTTTCCAGAAATGCTTAATAAACTTCTGAGGAGTAATGGAGTAAGGTTAAGTGCTTGGAGTAGCCATTTACTAAGTGGGGTCTTCCCATAATCAGCCTGAGGGAGTTAATGAAGCTTTCTGCACTGCCTAAGTTACTCCCTAGGTAGAGATGATCTTCGGCAAAATTGGGCTCCAGAGCTCCGGGATCTCACACCTGATCTCCCGGGGGCTATGACAGGAAGAGATCTGGATTGGTTTGTTTCATTTTTGTTTTACTTTGTTCCTGCATTTTACAGGTGGGGAAACTGAGACTAGAAAAGGAAAATGACTCGTTCAGATTTGCACATCATTGCAGTGATAGTAGCTGGCCCCAGCTAACCTGCTACAGGATGGAAATCAGATGATGCTTCTGATCTTCCTGAGCCTCGGTTTTCTCATCTGTAAAATGAAAGATTTGGCCTTTGAGTCCCTTCCAGTCCCACAGCTATGATGCTTTGAAATTGTGATAATGGGTGTGTCTCAGCTCTGAATGAGAGAGAGGATATTAATTGAACTCAGATCCAGCTTGCAGCTAAAAATGTCTCTGTCCAGAAGGAATCAGAGGCAGTAGAAGAAGGTGAAAGGAGAGGAAGCAAAGACAAAGAAGAGAAAGAGAGGTGGATTTGAGTGGGAGCAAAGGGGAAGAAGGGAAGGAAAAAAGAATGAAGGAGAAAGAGAGGCTGAATGAGAGGAGATAAAAAGGAAAAGAAAAAAATAAGAAAGAGGAGGAGGAGAGGGAAAGAGAGGCTGGGAAGGGAGGGCTGGAAGCTTTCCTCCAAAGAGGTCCCTGGGGCCAGGGAGACAAGCTGCTCCGATCTGCAGTCCAGCAATGTGTTCCTAAGACCAGCATAAGCAAATATTGCTTCATCCTCGCTTCGCTGCTTCTGCCTCCCCTCCCTCCTCCCACACTAGTGCTTATTCTCTCTCTCTCTCTCTCTCTCTCTCTCTCTCTCTCTCTCTCTCTCTCTCTTTCTCTCTCTCTCTCTCTCTCTCTCTCTCTCTCTCTCTCTCTCTCTCTCTCTCTCTCTCCTCTCTCTCTCTCTCTCTCTTTCCTCTTTCTCTGTCTTTCTCTCTCTCCCTCCTTCTCATTCTGCCTGAACTGTGACTTTGCCCTGCCCTTCATCCCTTCCCATTTCTCTCCCTTGTTTCATGTCTGAGTTCTCTCCCTCCTTCCTTGGCCTTCTTTTCTGGCTTTTTGCCTTCTATTCCATATTCCCTCTCTCCTTTCCTTCCCGGCCAGTTCTTTTCCAGCCTCCAGTCCTAGAATCTGAATATTGCCCACACCTAAGAAAATTCCAGGGATAGAAGGGACATCAGAAACCAGCACCTCCTCTCCTGACCTGAAAACAATCCTCTCTAACTCAACCACATCAAGTGGTCATTCATTCTCTTCTTGAACATGCTCTAGGATGGAGAATTCATTATCATTCTAGGTATCCATTTCACTTTGAAAGAGCTCTCAATTTTTCCTAATTTGGCCAAAATCTTTATCCTTGTAATTTCTACTACCTGGCAAAAAAAAGACCATTGAAGCCATAGCATTCATAATAAGTCACGTTAACAAGCATTTATTAAGCACCTACTATGTGCTGGACATGTTGGTTATGTTTATATAGAATATATTCAAATAAGTATAGGTAGCATTTATTATAACTAGTGCTTTAAGGTGTTTTACATGTATCATCTCATCCTCATAGCAATCCTAGAGATGAGGAAATTTCGGGCAACAAAGGTTAAATGATAGGGTCACACAGCTCCTTAGTATTTGAAGCAGAATTTGAATTCAGATCTCTTGACTGGAGTCAAGTGGAGTGGAGTCAAACCCACCGTACTATCCTTTTGTTGCACCTAGTTGCCTTGGGGACAGCTATCATACACTCTTCTAAATCTTCATACTTCATTTTAGAATTATAGAATATAAGTGGAGAGAACCTAAAGGTCATCTTACGTAGATGGGATAGCTGAAGGACTTGCCCATAGTCATTGGACTGATCAGTCAGTGGCTGAGCTACAGAGCCCTAGCTCCATTGTTTCCCGAACCAGTTTTAGTAATTCCCAGACCTTGCAATTTGGAGATTTTTTTCCTGAATGAATTCCAGGATCCAAATCTTCACCGTGTAAAACTTCCTTTCAAAGATGGACAATTTTATAGAACCATAGATTTAATTCTGGGAAGAGCCTGAGAAGTCTTTTAATACAGCTCTTTCATTTTACAAATAAGGAAACTGAGGTTAGAGAAAGTAAGTTACTTATCCTAAATTGCACAGCTAGTCTTAAAGGGCAGGAGCTGGGATTGGAGCTCAGATCTTTGCTTCCAAATTGAGTGTTCTTTCTATGCCTCCTCAATCAATCAATGGAGAAGCATTTATTGAATACCTACTATGTGCCAGGCCCTGTGCTAGATGAGGGGGTTATACCAATCTACCACAAAATTTGTTGTGAAGATAAAATGAGGTGACGTCAGCAAAGTGCTTTGCTAATCTTAAAGCACTATCCAAATGCTAGCTGTTGCTACGGGCTGCTGCTGCTGCTGTTGCTACTGCTACTACTATTACTATCACCACTACTATTACCATTACTATTGCTACTGTTACTGTTTCTACTATTACTATGGGTGGTGCTCTTGCTGCTACTGTTACTACTCCTGCTACTTTGTTGCTGCTATTGTTAATATCACTGCTGCTGCTACTATTACCACCCCCACTATTGCTGGAGAATGATGATACTGCTCTTGCCACTGTTACTATTGCTGCTACTGCTACTGTTACTATTGCTGCTACTGCTACTGTTACTATTGATGCTACTGCTACTGTTATTACTACTACTGCTATTGTTACTACCACCACCACTGCTACTGCTGCTGCTACTGTTACTACTGCTGCTGCTGCTACTATTGCTACTACCACCACTACTGTGGCTGTACTATTATTATTGTTCATAAAAATAAAACATCTGTGTCCTCAAGAATTTTATATTCCATTGGGGAGATAACAATATCTAAAACAAATATTTACAAAAGGTCATTTTCCACAAGCAGTACTAAGCACTAGGGTTAACTGAGGGAAGGATTGCAGAAGGGGAAGGAAAATAAAAGATGAAAAGGAAAAAAAAACAGTGGACAGGAGGAGAACCCTTGAGGCAAGGTCAGATCCTACTAAGACACACACAGAGAAGGAGACTAAAGTCAAGTGTAAGAAACAAAAAGAAGGGGTAGGGATAGTACAATCTTTTAGTTGATGGATTCTGGTTCAAAGAAAGGACATAAAGAAGTACACCTCATTCCCTTTCCTCTCGCTCCCCATTTAGGGTGCTTCCCCTTCCTCTAAGGACTCCAAAGTGGGGAATTCCCCAGCACTACCTAATTCTCAGATTACATGGTTAGTAGAGAGTACATCAAGAGCTGATAAAATAAATTAGTTGATTGTCACGATAGAGGGACTTGGGTAGCATCTAATGCAACATCCTATCCCAATTATTCCAAGATTCATTCTATCCAATATTCCTCTGGCCCTCTCAGGCCCACTAAACTCTATTTTCTCCTTTGCTTTTATTTCTCTCATCTGTTCCTTCCCTCTCCCTGATCCTCCTTCCTCAAAAAAAACACTACCTTCCATGGTTTCCATGGCTGCCTCTTTTACTCTTTCCTTGTTGCCAGTGGATCTCAGGTTCCAAATCTTCACTCACACCTGGTGGAGTCTTATTCATCATTCTCTGTGTCCCCTTCCATCCTCATAAATACACCTTCAGCTCTGAATCGATTTCCTCCCCTTTCCTCCAGAATCCTTTCACTCTTTCTCCTTCTCTAATTGCTCCTCCCCCATCTACTTGGAACCCAAACCTTTACTCCATTCTTTCTTCTTGGAGTCCCAGTGTTTTTCGTCCTTACCTTTGATCTTCTCTCCCCCCCCCCAACCTTTCTCACCTTCCTTTCTGTCCAGGCACTAACTCAGTACCTCTTTTTCAATCCTTTTTCCCTTCCCCCACACTCAGATCTTTCTGTTCAAACTGACCCTTTTATCCGAATTCCCAGAGAACCCCCAAATCAGCAGCTCTTCCCATTCTCTCCTCTTCGGACTCTAGTTGGGAACGAACAAGCTTTCTTCCTTTCCCAAGCTTCTTGGGTTTCCTTCCCAGTCCTAAGCTCTCTCAGGAGTCTGATACCCTCTCCTCTGCCCCAGACCAAGACTGCCCCCCTTCCCTTTCCTCTATTTATATGCAAACTCAGTGAGCTGAGCAGTGAAGCATTGAAGTAGAATGATTGTGGGGACTTCAAAGTCAGCTATCGGGATCTCTGAAAAGTGAAATCCAGAGGCTTGGGCAACTTGGGGGAGGGGAGGAAGGGAACAGGATCTCTACAAAGATCTGTGCATGAAAGGAGAATGCTGGGAGAGACCTCACCTTCCCTTCCAAACACTGAATTCATATCTAGGTTGGTACTTTTAAAAGCATCTATCATTTCATTCGATCTGCAAAAACCCTTGCAAGGTGCACAGAACAGGCTGATTATTACCGTTATTACAGATGAGGAAACTGAGGATCA
Organism: Antechinus flavipes; assembly: GCF_016432865.1. Lineage (NCBI taxonomy): Eukaryota > Metazoa > Chordata > Mammalia > Dasyuromorphia > Dasyuridae > Antechinus > Antechinus flavipes. The sequence goes on from NC_067399.1 coordinate 654,229,758, forward strand.
GAGAGAGATAAATGATTTGAATTGCTAGAAGACACAGTAGATAGCATTTGGGATCTAGAAGACCTGAGTTCAATTTAATTCAATTAATCACCTACTATGTGCCAGGTACCGTGCTAAGTGCTGGAGAGGCAAAAAGAGGCAAGACTGTCCCTTCAAATTTTGTGTCAGACACTATCTTTGTGACACCCGCCCACCGCCCCTCCCACCCACCCCTGCCCCCCACCCCCAGCAAGTTAATTAGCTTCTCTTGGCCTCAGTTGATCAGTCATGACCAATTCTTCATGACCTCAGTTGGGGTTTTCTTGGCAGGAATACTTGAGAGATTTGCCATTTTCTTCTCCCACTAATTTTACAAATAAAAAAACTGAGGCAAATAAGTGAAACTCAAGTCTTCCTAACTCCAGGCCCTTCACTCTATCCATTATGCCACTCATTCCTTATCTATAAAATGGGATAATATAGCACCTACCTTCCAGGATTATTGTGAGCATCAAAGATGATACCATATGTTAAGTACTTTGCAACCCTTAAAATAGTGTTTAAATGCTATTGGCTGGATCATAGGAGTTCAGATTTTAGATGATATGGCTTCAGACTTTTAGAGTTAGGATGGGTCTCAAAGATCACCCACCTACTCCACCACCATACACACACACACACACACACACACACACACACACACACATTTTTCAGATAAAGATAAAAAGACCTACATGGGTGACCATCACTTGTCTAAGGCTTCACTCACAACTACAAGTGAGAGAGTTTTGGGTACAAATTCAGTTCTTCTGATTTTGAATCCCTTTCTTCCCTCATGTTACCTGTGGAAAGACAATAGACTTCACAGTCTGAGAAACTTGATTCTCTGGGCCTCAGTTTTCTCATCTGTAAAATGGAAAAGGGCAGTTTGGACTTTTGACTCTCTAAAGTTCCTTCCATCCATGAATCTATTTGTTTATTTTTTGTACGAGGTCAATGGCTGAACTGGAACAGGTGGGCATAAAGGGCCTCCATCTTATTAATTGACTCAAAAATTATAGGAAACTTAGTTATTCTCTAACCAGAATTGTAGGTTTAATGCTGGAAAAGACCTTGAAGGCTATGAGAACCAATATTCTCCCTCATTTTACAGATAAGGAAATTGAGGTAGAAGGCTATGAAGTGACTTTCCTAGTGATTATCAAAGTAAGATTCAAACTCAAAACTTGATTCAAAGTCCAGTGTTCTACTCACTATGCCACTAAGATGCTTTATTTGACATCAGAGGAAACTCAGGATTAAAAAGTGAAGGTTAAATTTATACATCCAGTCAATGACAGAGTTTGGACTCAAAATCTAGTCTCCTTTCACTTAAGAACCCAGCTGCCTCCCCAGAAGGGTGTAAGTGCCTTGTTCTTTCAGTGCCTTATATGTCAAAGACCCTAAACGGAAATAAAGACACAGTTGGAGACACATCTGAAACTAGAGTAGCTTTTGCCCTTATTCTCCCAGTCATGATTCCCTTAGAAACCAAGAACTAGCCATCTGCTCCAGCACCTGAGATGACCTTTTGGACAGGCCCAAGCTCACCATTAAGACAGGAGTATGGTAAGGATCCAAGAACAGATCTGCCTTCAATCTCATGGAAAGATAAGACAGAGCAGCAGAAATACAGCTAGGAACATCATTAGAAAAAGCTAATATATAGAAAGTTACACTTCAAAAGCAAATGAATTACAGACTAGTTATTTCCTTTGCAAATCGTTTGTGGTCACTGTCCAAACCAGACCAGCAGATGACATTAAAAGCTTTTCCAAATCATGTCACCACACTCATATCTCTCCCCCATCTCCCCTTTCTGTGTTAGCTTTCTTCATTAGAATGTGAACGTCTGGGATATGGGAACCATCTTTCTTGTTTTTACTGTATATTCCCAGTGTTTAGTATAATGTTTGGGACATTGAAGTGCTTAATAAATGCTCTATTTGTCTCTTATCCATCTATCCTTCCATTCACCTATCAATTCCTCACCAACCCATCTGTCTATCCATACATCTTTCCATCAATCCACCATGCACTAATTCATTTATCCATCTCTCTATTATCTATTTACCTATTTATGGCTATCATCCATTTATCAATCCATCCATTTCTCTATCCTTCTATCTTCTTATCTTTCTATTATTTTTAGTCCAACTTTTCATTTCACAGATGAGAAAACTGAGATCCAAATAGGTAAAGTAGCTTTGTCTAGGTCTCGACAACAGAGTTGGGATTTAAACTCCCTTCTTCTGACTCCATACTCCAGATTTCTTTTTCTTATGCCATGGACTAGCTGGGAAGAAATCAAGTTTCTTTGTGACTTTGAGTGAAATTAATAATAGCAAATACCTTTTTACTATTTACTCAATTTTTACTTAATTTAACTAAAAGTTAAAGTACTATTACTTAGTAAAAAAAACTAATATTTCAGTGGTTCATTAAAGTGCTTTATGTTATATTTGCTCATTATATTGCTCTATATATGTTATATTTGCTTATTATATTCCTTTATATATTAATCTTTGAGGGTGATGACGTCCTATGCTTGGAGTCTGCAGGGCATGGGTACTGCTGCCCGCCAGGCCCAAAGTTGGCACTGGTTATCAACCTACCACCGGGCTAAGGCCAGTGATCTGGAAGCTGGGTGGAGCAAAGACCTCCTGGCAGTGCCTCAAGATGCTATTGTGGGTGGCAACACAAGGTAAGGGAACGGCGAGTTCTGATTAGATCTGGCAGGCTCAACCCGAAGCCCAGATGGGGCTCAGAGTCACGAGAGCGCTCAGAGACCATGCGCTCCAATCCATACCTAAAGGAGCATCCCCACCATGACATGGTCAATCCCCAGACTGCTTTAAGATCTTAAAGAGGAGGAGGCCCACCATGTTCTGAGGCAGTCCATTCCACTTCTCCTTGGCTCGGTTTGTAAGAAGGGTTTTCCTTCCATCCAGGCCAAATCTGACTCCCTATGATTCTCACACTTGCCTCTAATTCTGCCTTCTGGGGCTGAAGCAAAAAAAGTCTCTCTTTTTTGTTTGCCAGGCTCAGAGAGAGGTAGGAGGTAGCTTAAATTTAGATTCTAAATCTTAGAGGAAGTTTTGGATCCAACTATTGGCCCGCTGCCTGGATGCTTTTTTCAGTCTTTCCTGTCTTTGTGACATGGGCAGGTCATCTGATCTCTGTGAACTGAGATTCTGAATGGCTACGAGGACTTTCCACACCAGGGAAATCATAGACCCATGACATATCGAGGCAGGTGATATATAGTGAGTTTCTTCTGGCAGTCTTGGTTCAATTTCAATATACTGGAGTGCACTAAGACTTTTGGGACGTGCTGTATCATAAACTAGATTACCTTCTTTTTTCAACAAACTTCTTTGGACATCTTAGTAGCAAGGGGGCATGGGAAGAAGGATGAATGCAGAGGAAGCAGAGATGTCCTGGGAACTCTGCTGTTAATTAGCTGCGTGACCTTAGGCAAATCACTCCACTCTAGTGGTGCCATTCAGGAAGGTGGCTCTAGGCTCCATCTGACCAGAACTTCATTATCCCTTAATCCTCTGAGTCTGGGGAGCACTTTGTATAAGCTCTGAGGCAGCCAGAACTGTGCAAGCCAAGCCAACAAAGTCTGTACCTCTCACCCCTAACCTTTCCTGCCATGTCCAAATTCACAGAAGACAATACAAAGAAGGACCCATTAGTGCAGGTACACCATCTATTCCAATTTAATTGTTCTCTTGTCTATTCTAGACTCTCTAACTCCCAGGTACAGGCCAGTATCCCTCATGGTACTCCATGTCATTTCCATTTTCGGGATCCCCCTAAATTTCTTAACTTAAAGAACCGGTCTCTCTTTGAACCTGCTCATCCTCCAAACTCCACACCATGGGAATAGACCGAGATCTTTCCCACTGTGCCTCCTTCTACCTCTGCACCTTGGAGTATACCCCTCTCCATTTTTCCTATAACCCCAGAAGAATGAGTTTTACAAGGGACACCCTTCATGGTTCCCTTAAGTAGCTGGCTTTCCTCCTTCTATATTTAAAAGAGGATTTTATATCCATACAACTTCTCAGAAAACCAAAGATTACACTAAGCAAGGGGAACATGGACATGAATATAATAGAATAAAATAAAATCCTACTTTAAAGACATGAACTTATTTAAACAGAATCTGAAATGAAAAGCATTAACAAGCATTCCTGCTTCTATTCCATCTCCCCATTTCCTTTTCACCCTCCACTAACTCCAGGCTGTCCCAGAATCAATATAAAACTGGTTGAGTAATAAGCAGAACATAGCCCTTTTTTCTATTTTCTTTTCTCACTCTCCATCACCCACCCTCAATAGGTGGGAAGGAAGAATGTTACCATGAGGGATGCTCTACTATCTTCCTTGGATGGCTTTCTTACCCAGGAGGGATAGCTAAGGAGATGAATAATAGGCAGGACATCAAAAGATCTTGACAGGGAAGAGTGCTGTACCAAATCTAGTAAGATAAAATTCAGTAGAGATAAAAGTAAAGTCTTTTGGTTGGGCCCAAAAAACCAATTTCACAAATACAAAATAATAGAGGTAAGATTATATAAATGGCTTGTCTGAAAAGAATTGGAGAGAAACTTCCTTTTTCTAGCAACATGTTATAGCACCTTCTCCCAAGAACTAATATAATCGTGGGCTGCTTTGAGATAGCCCTTGATTCCAGGAATAAGGAAATGCTATGATTAGATTACTAATGGAATATTTGTTATATTTTGGGCATCTAAGTTGGTGTGAATTTCACATCAACACAGGTAAGCTGTGTGTGGGGAGAGAAAGATGGGATGAAGAGGCAAAACAAATAAGATTTGTCTGTGGGTTGAATATGGAGCATTAAGAGAGGAATAAGTTGAAAAGTATGTCATTCATCACCTCCTCATTCATTGGATCTTGGGACAGAAGGGAATTTAGATTCCATTAGATATAATGTCTTCATTTTATAGAGGAACAAATATATCGAGGTTCAGAAAAGACAGTGTCACACACGTAGGAAATGGCAGAGCCAATATTGCAACTCAATCTTTGTCGTTCTGGGCCTCTTCACCAGTATGTCTCATAGCCACTGCACATATTTTATCTCATTTCATTCTGGTCACTGATTCTTCATAAATCTTCAATAGGAGATTCTATCCAGCATCATAGAATCAAGAGATGGAAAGGACCTTAAATTACCTACATTCTGAAGGTCTTCCTCTGTTTCTTTGAATCATTCATGGGTACCAGTGCCGCTCTGAAACTGCCCATCTGTCAGCCCCTATTCTCTCTACCTGACTGACGCATTCACATCCTGGTTGTTATCTTCTGAATCATTTCTCATGTTGACGTGGTACAGCCTGCTTACTCTCTACTTACAGGGGCTCCATGAAATCACAGGGATGAACAGTTATCTGAGAAGTGGGTCATTTCTTTGTTCCAAATGGCTAAGTCCGAGCTCAACTCACACTTACCATGAGCTCCATTCAAGATTCTGGTCTGGGCTACCAAGGCCCTAATCCAAATTCCCAGCAAATGGACCCACCAGAAATGGAATTTTGAATGCTGTGGATAAGTTCATTTACCTTGCTATGTTTTCCAGGAATTGACACATAGAGGATCACGCTGATAGAGACACACAGCCAGAGTTAGTTCAGTGTTTGGTAGGCTCAGAAGGAAAGTGTGGGAAAGAAGAGGTAGTAGATGGCCTACTGAAGGTCTCCAGAGCCATTGGGCTGACCTCATTGTTGTATACCAGCTCCATGCCAGGAAGCTAAATGACTTCAATTGAACCGTGTTAGGAAGATTCCGAATATCACCTGGCAAGATAACACACTGGACAGGTAAACTGCCCAGCACTAAATCCTTCTGCAGAGAGCTAAACTCTAATGGACTGGCCGTGTGGTTTGAATGCTAAATATTCATTTGCCTCAGACTATTTTGAGGAGAACACAAGGCGAGCACTCACACAGCGGTCATAATTAGCGATATAAGGACACTCCCAAGGTCTCTCTGAAGAACACGAGAGACACTAGCACTGCTTCGCCTATGTCAACATCAAAGAAGGTTCTGTGCTCTATGAGAGAAGCAGAATTGCAAGAGCTCAAAAGAGATATGAGATGTACAAATTTAGAGACATTTCCATCCCATATGTTCACATGGAATATTTGTGCTTGATCTTCCAAGCTCATATTGGTCTGAGCAGCCACAGTTGGACACACTGTACACTGTCCACGTACCCCATGAAGTCATTTCGATTCTCTTTGAGCACCAAGGACAACAACCTGGGGAGAATAGAAGCATGACTACCTTTTAGTTCATCCTTGCTTAGCCCATTGATTGGGCATTGTTGTTGTTTTTTTAATACAAAATTAAATTCACTTCATTTCAATGAACGGAAATCTATTTTTCTCCCTCCTATCTCCCCCTACCCTGCCACCATTGGGATAGAAAAACAAAAACAAAATCCTTACAACAAATATGAATAATCAAACAAAGAATTTATGTCTCAACAAACACTCTGGGGTCATTTGTGAATTTTTAATCAATGTCACTTCCTCCCCCCAAATCCATCTGGAAGAGCCCTAGCACTCTACCCACCCTCATTAAGGTGTATAACATATCCAAGGAGAGGTCCCATTTGATATCCTTGATATCGGGACTGTCTCCTGGTGAGGAAATTCCCTCCACCGAAACCCAGTCGGCACATGCTCTGTACCACGTAATCTTAGTTGCCTCAAGCAATGAGGAATTAAGTGATCGCTTGGGGTCCATGTCGGAGCTATGATCTCATGATCCTGAATGTAAAGAACCAATGTGCATTTCTAAAGGTCTCATATCTACAGCGGTAGTGTCTCTTTCTGAATCTATATGCTGAACACACCCTGTCATTAAGCCAGTGCCTGCCTATTGAGGCTGCCTCAGAGGCCCAGATGGTCTGGCAAGGCAACAAGATGGTTTGTGAACTGTGTATGTTGGAGAAATAAGGTCCCTGAATAGGTTGTATTATTTTCACTGGAGAAAAAAAGACAGCAGGATTGTCTTTGGAGTGTTTCTCTTTTTTAAAGGAATCAGACAGTGGCGTGATTGAGGTACCGACATTTCCATAAACAAGGCATCTATGTGGGTGTGGCTTTGTGCCTCAGTTTCTTCCCCTGTAAAGAGGAGATAATAAGAGTATCTACCTTACTGGGCTAATGTAATGGTGACATGAGATAAGGATTTAAAATTTTTAAGTGTTGTAGAAATACTAGTTCCTGTTGTTATGATGTCAAGATGGTCTGTATCTTTAGGAGAAATAAGGCGCTGGGATGGACTTTCCATTAGAGGAATGAGGCAGCAGGGAAGCCTGTGTATCATTTTCACCGGAAAAATAAGGCAACTGCTCCGCTTGTATCGTTTCAATTAGAGAAAAGAAGCAGAGAGATGGTCTGTGTTTCATATCCATTGGAGAATCACTGCAGTAGGATGATGGAGGAAGAGAAAAGGACATGGGGGTGGTTAAAGTTCACAGGTTCAGAGGAAACATCAAACACCGGGTGGGAGATGGAATGAGGCAGATTAACTTCTGACCCTGGGTTCGAGTCTCTGGAATGAGGAGCCCAGTCTGGGGGGAGGGGCAGAGCTCTGGTGGAGGGATGTCACTGTCCTCCTCCCATCCCCCTCCTCCAGATGTCAAGGCCGCCTCCTCTCCCAGGTAGCAGCTGATCGGCCCCCTCCAAGAGAGGCCCACGCTTAGCCTTTAGGATTCTTCTCATTAGCAGTACAGAATTAGTGAGTTCACTGGAAGGGTGGCAGGCAGGGTCAGGGAACAGGTCCCACAGCTAATTAGCAGCTCTATACTTTCTTTTGTTTGAGCCAGAGCCCTTCTTTTCTTCTTTCTCCTCAAAACATAATATGATTAAATACGCTGGGCCTATCACCAATAATAGAATTAAAGATGATTGAAAAAAGAAAAACTGTTCTTCCTCCTTCTCTCCATGGTGCCCAAATCCCTGCCAATGGTAAGAGGGAGAATGGAGTCTGGGCCTGAGAAGGAATTGCCTCCCCATCCGTCCGGGTTGGCAAGGGGAGAGAAGATTGCATTCTGAATCATGGGATCCGGATTCAAGTTGTAGCTCTTCCAATGTCTTGTGGGTCATCCCCCAGTCTGAGATTTCTCTGAAGGTTGGAGGAGGTCGGACCAAACCTTCATGACTCACATTCCTACAATGTTTCTCAGGGGTTTGCTTCAGAACAATTCTGGGAGATCGATGGTGCGATATTATGAGCAGAAGTCACCATAAGATTATAGACTTGTTGACCTACAGATGCAAGGCAGGGGCATCAGAGGCCATCCAGTCCAGTGCCTCCACTGAGGCCATCTAGTCCAATGCCTCCATTTTATAGATGGGGAAAATGAGGCTGAGATAGCTAAGGGATTTGCTTATAGTCAAGCAACTTAGAATTATCAGAGGCAGGATTTGAAACCAAGTTCTCTGATTCAGAAAGTCAATCTTGCCATTGACATTATTCCCATTTTACAGATGAGCTGAGAGAGAGGTGTCTTGTTCAAAGTAACAGTTAATGAGTGTCAGGTTTCCTGACTCCAAAGTCCAGCGCTCCTTCCATTCTACTAGAATTTTGAGGTCCTTTCCAGAGCTGACATTCCATGATTCTAAGACTGGTTGCCAAATATTTCCTAATTACTTCTTTAAAGGGGGCACCTAGACTCCTGACCTTCATATCATGCCCTACAAACCTGCTAAGGTTCAAAGAATCTCACTGTTAGAACTGGAAGCAACTTTAGAAATTAGTTAATTGACCCCCCCCCCTTTCTGAACAAAAAAATTGAGACTCAGAAAGAAAGGACTTGTCCAATGTCACACAATAGCAAGGTCAGAACTAAAACTCAGGACTTCTAATTCTAAATTCAGCACTCTTTTCTATGAACTACTTTATCCTTTAATATTTTCTGTCTCTTTGTGTTTGTATGTGAGTCTCTCTGCCTCTGTCTCTTTGTCTCTCATGTCTGGCTCTATCCCTCTGACTCTATTTGTCTCTGTCTCTCTGTTTACCTTTGTTTCTATCATTGTCTCTGTCTCCCTTTCTCTTTGCCTCTCTATCTCTGTCTACCTGTCATCATTTGTCTCTTTGTCTCTCTGTGATTTCTCTCCATTACTATCTCTTTCTCTCTGTCTCTATCTCCCTATATCTTTGCTTCTGTCTGTCTTTCTGGCACTATTTGTCTCTGTCTATCTCTTTATCTCATTCTCTATCTCTTTGTCTCTATCTTTTTGTCTCTCTGTGATTGTCTCTATCACTCTCTGTCTCTGTCTATCTCTTTATCTCGTCCTCTATCTCTTTGTCTCTACCTTTTTGTTTCTCTGTGATTGTCTCTATCACTCTCTGTCTCTGTCTATCTCTTTATCTCATCCTCTATCTCTTTGTCTCTATCTTTTTGTTTCTCTGTGATTGTCTCTATCACTCTCTGTCTCTGTCTATCTCTTTTCTTCAGAAGCATGAAGACTCAAGGGAAGGAAAAATTCTGAAGAGGCTTTTGACTACCTTGAATTTGTTCATGCATATATATTGGATAGAAAGACTGACAAAACCTTGAGTCTTCATACTTCTGTCTCCTTATGTTCTCTCTATGAAGGGGTAGGAGAGAATGAATAGCAGCTCAAATCAAGGATTAAAGCCCCCATTTTGGCTCCAAGTAGGCCTTTCATTTGAAGGGCTTCAGTCTGGTAAGCATGTCCCCTTTCAGTCCCTTGCAGGGGATATCAGCCATCGATCCTGTCTGAAGAGCCTGATGGCCTCTGCCTAGCCTCACTACCCATGGGTCCCTTGGTCATTTCAGCCGCTTAAGTCATAGTAAGTAGTTATGATTATCGTAAGTCATGAAAAATGAAAGAGAATGATGATTGATGTACTGATAAATTCTGTGCATATGTCTGATACTGTCAGAAGAAGCCAAGAAAGCAAGCCTGAGTGGGGAAGTTGAGCTGGCTGGGACTTGGCTCTTCTGGTGATTTGTCTGACTTACTCCTCAGGCTTTTTGCTTGATTCATCCTGCACATCGGGTCCTCAAATTGTGGGTCCCCAAAGCTCTGTCCCTGCTCTTCCCTTTCCCATTCTTGGTGACCTCATCAAATTCTATGAATTATCATCTCTATGTCAAAGACTCAGAAAAGCCAGCTCCAGACTCTGCCCTGAGAGCCCCAAATCATCAGCCACTGCCTGCTGGACACTGTGGCTTAGACATCAACATATTCCAAAGAGAACTCATTATCTTTCACCCCAATAAATTCCCCATTCTTTCACATTTCTGTGTAAGGATGATAGGGCCTTGAATTTAGAACAAGATGGGACTAAGAGATCATCCAGTTCAAACAGTTCATTTTATATTAATGTGAAGGCTTTTGAGCAACAGATTGACGTGTTCAGAAAATTACAGGTAGGGAAACTAAGGCCCCCCCAGAGGTTAAACAATATACCCAAGGTCACAAAAGTGATAAGAGGCAGACCCGGGATCCAGATCTGTAAACCCAGGACCTTTGAATCCAGACCTGGTGCTGTCTCCACTACCCATGGTCACACTTGACTCCTTACTCACGTTCTCCCTATATTTGGGCACAGCTAAAAGGTATAGTGGATAGAGCTTCAGGCTTGGAGTCCTGTTTTTCCCCTCTGGGGAAAAGTCTTCTCTAAAATGTGATATTCAGGATTACTCCGGATGGAATGTAATTTGGGCAGCGCACAGTGGGACTATTCTCTCAATTGTTTTATATACCAAGCTTCTCTTTATACAGCCTACATGAACTAACTTCTTTTTCTAACCCTGATGGTGCTGGGATTCTCATGGGAATAAGAGACAAAGGATGATTTTGCTTAGGTTTAGGAATGTTAGGAGAAGTCTACTAGAAATAGCTACTATGAAAAGGACAAGTCATTTGCCATCCTATCACTTTAAAAAAGTCATCCAACTTATTAGCTCTCTATCCCTTCAAATTCCACATATCAAATTTCAAACGTTATAAATCTCCTACATTTTAATGCAAACCATTGATAAAAAAAAAATGCTGAATTGTCCCAGGATAAGACAGATCCTCAGAGACCTCTCCAGAAGCTTCCCTCCAGGTTAACATCAATCTCTTAATGACTACGCTGAGTCTAGTCATTCTGTGACCTGTGAATCTGCCCATTATCATCTATGCCATCCCTCTCCATTTTGTCCATAACCAGAGCAAGAGGCGCTGTTCAGTGCTTTGCTGAAATGCTACACCTATAGCATTTATCCATTTATCTAGCAGACAACTTAGCCAGTCAAAAAAGGAAATGAGGTTATACTGGAATGACCTGTTCTCAATGAAGCTGTGTGGGCATGTAATAATCACTGTTTCCCTTTGTAAGGGCTCCCACATCATCTGTTTAATAATAATTTCAAGAAATTTTCTAGGAATCAAAGTCAAGCTCACTGGCCCATAGCTTTCAGACTCCATTCTCTTTCTTTTTTGTTAACAGAAACAGCATCTGGTCTTGCCCCGGAGCACTCTCTGATCAAGACTGTTTGCAGATCACTAACATATTGAGCAACTGCAAGTCCTCTGGTTTGTTCACTACCATAGGATCATCTCTTCCCTTATCATGGGGGTTTCCCACTTCCTTTCTTCCTTGACTCCTCAGTTCTCTCCTAGACCATGTTCACTGCATTGATCATTCTTTCTTCTTCCTTCCATCTTGACCTGGTGGTGGACCATTTCAACTCGACACAGTCCTCTTCTCATAACATTAGTTACACTCTGCGAAGCCTCAGTCTTGCATTACTTCCACTGTTTGTCACCTTTCCTCCTTCACATGTGCTGTTGAATGAAGGTGAAGAAAATCTTGCAATGATTCTAACTGGGTCCACTACAAATTTATGTTATACAATCTTAATTGTTATGTTATACAACTTCACTGTTGCTAGGCAATGCTACTATACTTTCCTTATCAACCCTTATTCCAAATCAATTCACTATCCCACTCTCCACAACAGTTCTTCCAAACTTTCTCATCCCTCCTCAAACCCATGATGGCTCCTCTGACCTCAGACTCTCAGCTGAGAACCTTATCTTCGGTTTTACAGAAAAAAACTGAGTCCATTCACCATGAGCCCCTCCTCTCCTCTTCCTCATCTCCTATCAGCCAGGTACCTTCTGCTCCTCTCTTCTCCTTCACCCCTGTCTCACATGATGAAGTTGTCTTAATCCTCACGGAGACTGACCACTCCCTGTATTTAAACATTTATATTCCCTCCCATCTCCTCCATCAGATTTCGCCTTCCAGTATCCCCACTCTCACTTATTTCTTTCCCTTCCTTTCTTATTGCCTATAATCACACCCATATCTCCTCCATCCAGAAAAAAACAATCTTCGTTGATCCTACCATTCCCACTAACCAGTGAACTACATCTCTGCTGCCTTTTAAGTCTCAAATAAGATTCCGTCTTCTACAGGAGGTCTTTCTCAATCCCTCTTAATTCTAGTGCCTTCCCTCTCTTAATTATTTCCTATTCATCCCATATGCAGCTCGTTCACATATACACACACACACAGGTGTATGCATGTATATATGTGCATGTATACACACATATGTGTATGTATGTATATGTGTGTTGTGCATGTATACACGCATATGTTTATTTGTTGCCTCAACTTTAAGACTTAAGACACAAGAATTCTTAGAAGGTAGGGTCTGTCTTTTGCATCTTTTTTAATCCCAGCATTTAACACAGTGCATGGCAAACAATAGGTACTTAATAAATGCTGATTGATTCATTGCAGATAGCCATTTGTTTTATGCTCTCAAGGACCAAGATGTTTCTAATTTAAGGCTCCTTAACCTTTCCGTGTTGTTCCATGGACGCCTTTGTCAGACTAATGAAGAGTGGCGGGTGGTCTGCTTTCATAATTGAAGGAAACGTGAAAGTTCAGTTAAAGAGTAGTGAAAATAAAGATGCCCTTTCCCCCATCCAAGTTTACCAATGCCTTGGAATTGGCCTGTGGACCCAGGTCGAGGACCCCTGCTCTCTAATCAGAAATTCAAACCGAGTAGTTCAGCCTTCTCATCATTGTTCCTTTGTGCCACCCCATCTACCTTGGCCACAGCCCTCCCCCTCCTTTGATCCTAATCCCGTTCCCAGTATTGCTGGGAAAGAGAAAGGCAGCCCTTTCCGTTGCCCTTAGTATTCTCCTGCAGCCTCCACTCACTCTGGGTTTTAGCACTCCTGCCACAATCCCTGCAAGGCCAGGCTGCTCTTTTGTATTCAGCCTCAGCTACCTGCCCCCGCTCCCATCTCCTCTACAAGTCTTTCTAAACTCCGAGTTGGTTGATGAATTCCCTCTGCTTCCCCATCACTCTCTTCAGGCAGCTCCTTTTTCCTCCTCATCAGAATCATTTCTGCTTGTGTCTTCAGAATTTCCTTCTTGAGAACTTCCCATCCCTCTTGAGCTGACATCCCTTGAGGAATATTAGGCAAAGGATCCCACCTATCTTTCCGCTGAATCCTTTGAAAATGTGTTCTCTTAAGCCGGGGAGAGATTCAAGCTACAGAGGGCTATGGCAACCAGGCATCTAAGTTTGCACTAAGTTTAGCATTAACAAGGTGAGCCTGGAGGTGAAGAGGGAGCCAGATTGCCTCAGGAGGGGCAATGCCTCAGAAACAGAGCCAGTCAAAGCTCCTGGCAGCAATGGCATCCGTTCCATGAGTGGCTCCTGACCTTCCAACCTGGTTGAGATTGGGGAGTGGGGAGAGAAAGGAGGAAAGACCAAAAGGGAGGGGGAAGGAAAGAGAAAGAGGAGAGAGAGAGAAAAAGAGAGAGATAGACAGAGACAGAGAGAGAAGCACAGAGAGACAGAGACAGATACAGAGAGACAGAGACAGACAGAATGACAGAGATAAAGACAGAGAGACAGAGGGAGACAGAGAAAGAGAGAGACAAAGAGAGAGAAAAAAGGAGGAGGAGGAGGGGGAGGAAGAAGAGGAAGAGGAGGAGGGAGGAAGAAGAGGAAGACAGAGGGTAGAAAAGCAGGAATGAAAAAGAAACCTACTTTCCTCAAATCGTGGGTGCCCATCAGACTCTGCCTGGCTATACTCTTCTGTTTCGTGAACTCAATATGATGGAATGGTCCCTTGCCCCTGAGCTTCTTGTCCTTCCTCCCTGAGCAAATAGTTCTTCCTTGTTGGTCAGAATTAGGTCATAGGCCAGTTTCCTCTGTTGACTCTCCCACCTTTTGAAGGATGAAGTTATCACTAAGGCAAGTCACAAATTTATCACCAGCTGTGCTTTTTGGCAGAGAGAGAGGGCCAACAGATGTCCAAATAGCAGAAGTCCCCTGACACTCAGATGCCATCTTTCTACATCAAGCTTCTACTCTTAGCTCTACTGCTCCTGATGGCACCTTGGGCAAGTCATTGAACCTGTGCAGGGCCTACCTCCATCTCTACCATAATAAGGTGGGCCTGGGTGATCTCTGACATTATTCCCTGCTTCAGGCCTATCATCTGTTGATCCCATTTGAACTCTTTTCTTCAGTCTACACCTCCTTTCCCCTTATGGCTCCAGGATTTGTAGGATTGCCCCACGACAACGCCTCTCTTTCCTCCATCCTACATTAATTCTCACCCAAATGTTTTTTCCCCATAATTCCCCTTTCTGCTCCGTGGGTTTCTCTACATGAATAAATTTTCTTAGAATACAATGTTACTACACACACACACACACACACACCATTACTTTTTCTTTTTTCTGTTCCTTCTAAGAAATAAACTCTTCTAGAGAGGCAATGTGGTATAGTGGATAGAGAGCTGGTTTGTGCATCGGCAGGATCGAGATCCAAGAACTGCATCTGATACATACTGTCTGTGCGATCAAGCACAAGTCATTTAGCTTCTCAGGGGAAGGGAACACACATTTATTAAGCACCTGCTCCATGACAAGCATTCTGCCAAACATTTTACAAATATCTCATTTGATCCTCACAATAGCCCAGTGAGAAAGATACTCTTATTATCCCCATTATATAGCTGAGGAAACTAAGAGCAGTAGAAATCAAAGGACTTGTCCCGGCTGTACAGCTAGTAAGTGGCCAGGTCAGGTTTTCCTAACTCCAGTCCTTGTCTCTACCCACTGTACCACCTGGCTGTCTTTCCTTCTCAAACATATGTGTAACTCAGCGTGTCTATAAGTTATAGATGAGTGGTCAGTTTTTATAAATGGACAGAGTTTTCATACTGGGAGTCCTTCACACCAGTAAAATCACAGTTCAGGAGGCCAAATTCCCTGGATTTGGTTTTCCCTGCCCATACTTAGTACAGATCTCTAAGCTTATGGGTTTTAGTGTTGATTCTCATCATGGCTGCCATCTCCCATGAATTACTGGTCCTTTCTTCTGTTATCCTTTCAACCTGAGTTGTTCTTGCCACATTTAAAGGTTCCAGAGTCACCAGGTCTCTATGGTCAGTTTTTTCCCTCTCGTTGCCCTCTACCTTTCTGTCTTAAAACCTTGCAGATAAAATTCACAAGACTCCAGACAAATACATCTTTGTTAATTTTCTGGAAGCATGCTCCACGAACAATGTCAAGTCAACCAGCATTTATTAAGCACCTATTATTTGCAGGTGCCTTGCTAAGTGCTGGGAATATAAAGAAAGACCAAAATAGTCCCTGTTCTTAAGGAGAACAGATGACTTTGTACAAACAAGTTATATTCAGAATAAACTGGAGATCACCTCAGAGGAATGCTCCAGCATTAAGGAGGATTGAAAAAGACTTCTTACCGATGATGGGATTTTAGTTGAGACTTGAAGGAAGTCAGAGAAATCGAGAGGTGGAAATTCCTCTGGAGAGAGTGAGAATTCATGATATGGAAATAAAAGAGTTGTGATATGGAGTGTCTCATACAAGAAACACAAGAAGGAGAGTGTCACTCAACTGGGTAATTCGTGGGGCTAAAGGCAGCGTAAGACTGAAATGGTAAAAGACGACAGGGTTACGAAGGGCTTTGAGAGTCAAACGGAACATTTTACATTTTCTTCTTGAGGTAATAGATTAGGAGCCACTGGAGTTTACTGAATGAAGGCTGGGAGATGATGTGTTCAGATCTATGGCTTAGAAGGATCACTTTTGACAGCTAAATCGAGGATGGGTTGACTAGAGTCAAGGTGACTTGAGGACGGAAGACCAACCAGCAGGCTATCGCAGTGGTCCAGGCACGGGTGGTGACGGTTTACACCGGGGTGCTGGCTGTGTGAGTGGAGAGAAGGGGAACAGGGATGAAAAATGTCACAAAGGTAGAAATAAATGACAGAACTCGATAAGCGATTGGCCTTTGAAAAGAAGAAATGGCTTCTAGAGTGTGAGCTCAGGAGACTGGGAGGATAGAAGTGCCTTGGACAGTAATGGGAAAGTAAGATGAAGGGGAGGCTTGGAGTGGAGAAAAGATAATGAGTTTAGTTTGGGACATTTTGAATTAAAGATGCTTCTGATACATCATTTGAGATGTCCAATAGATAGTTAAAGATGTGAAATGGCAGGTCAGTCAGACAGGTTGGGAAGTCGATCTAAGTATCACCCGGGTAGAGATGATCAAAGTAGATCTAGGTATCATCCGAATAGAGATGATCGAAGTAGATCTAGGAATCACCCAGATAGAGATGATCAAAGTAGATCTAAGTATCACCTGAATAGAGATGTTCGAAGTAGATCTAGGTATCACCCAGATAGAGATGCTCGAAGTAGATCTAGGTATCACCTGGATAGAGATGATAATTGCATCCAAGGAAGCTGATGAGCTCAGTAAGGGAAATAACATAATGGAATATTACCAGCAGTATTCAGTGTACAGAATGAAATCCAACTGAGCTGAATTGCAGTATATAGGGATAAGAATAATATAAAAGGGGAGTAGAAAGGAAGGGAGGCACCTGAATGTGACTTGAATGCCAAGTGTACTGGTCTGAACTTAAATCAGGAGGTGACAGGGAGCTACTGAAGAGTTTCAAACTGAGGAATGACGGGACCAGATCTGTGCATTGATTATTTCAGCACTGGGGCAGAGAAAAAGATTTGGTGCAGAGAACATCGACCTATCAATCAACCAGTCGTGATTAAGTCCTTACTCACAATGTGCCAGGTCCTGTGCTACACATTGAACAGATACAAAGAAAAAGCAAAACTGCTTTCATCAATCTGGCTCCAAGCTGCTTCCTCCAGGGGAGAGCTTATTGATGGCCTTATCTCTAAATAATAGCTCCCATTTTTGTGGTGTGTCTATTTTACAAAGATTGGTTCATTTGATCCTCAAAACTACCAGGGAGCAGGGGGCATGTCGGAGGTGTCATTTCATTTCATCCCCATTTTACAGATGACAAAATTGAGGCAGGTGGAGATTCAGTGACCTGTCCCAGGGTCACGCAAACTACTGAATGAACAGGGTCATTTGAACTCAGCTCTTCCCCACTCTGTGCTCCGTGCTTTGCACTATGGCGCCACCTAGCTGCCTGCCTAAGTCCACATCCTGGACCATCTCCAGAAAGGCAGCGTGGTCCGTTCTGATGGATAATGTTGAGCCGGATGTCAGATTAACCCAGCTCTGTGACAATGGGTAGGTCATCACACCCTTCTGAATCCGGTCTCTCATTTGTAAAATGAAAATAAACAATATTTTCCTCAAGCGGTTATAATGGGGCTCAGCTGTAATAACGTATGTAAAGTATTTTACAAGCCTTCCAAGGCCCGTATCACCAAGCTATTATTATTATTATTACTATAGAATTGTTTTTTGTTATTTACTATATATTTATATATGTTAATATGCAATAATCTTATGTATAAATATATATAATATACATTATATATCATATTTATGTAACAGCACATATTATTATATATAAATATTATATATTATTATATACTCTTTGTATGTTATATATATATATATATCACTATAAACTGCCATGTTTCATTATTACTATTACCATATTATTATATTTAAGGGGCACACAGGATTGGGTTGACGTGGATTGAATCAAGGAAGACCTGAATTCAAACTCTGAAACTTATTAGCTGTATGAACGTGGACAAGTGATTTAATTTCTCTCGATCTCAATTTCTTGGTGTATAAAGTGGAGATAAAATAGCCCCTCTATTCCCAAGGATGTTGTGAGACTCAAATAGTCTTATTGGTGAAGTGATTTGCGAACCTTTAAGCGGTTAGATAATACTAGCCAGCTGTGAGCATTTTCGGAAATTTACTTTCTCATTCTCCCCTCTGCCTCTCTATGTCTTTTCTCCATTAACTGCAACCCATTCCAAGCCTTCCTCTTCCTTCCACCAGGCCCAGGGAGCCATCGGGCCTTTAAGCGTGACCCACATCCTGAACATGACCAAGATACAAGAAAAGCACATTAAGAACCTCAGGAAAGTGAATTATTCATGCTTCAGATTAAGGTTGTGAGGAATCAGTTGCTCGGCCCAGACGGGGGTTGGTGGGTGTCGGGGATTCATCCAAGGACACGGTTTGTATCAAAGTGGAAGCCTTCAAGGATGAGGGAGAGGGGGTGGAAGGAGCCTTTCAGATGATCTAATGACAGAGCCGGAGACCCAATGCTCCCCATTTTCTCATCTCTGCTTTAGAGGGGCGGATCCAGGCCAGGATTGGAAGGATCACGAATTATTTAAATCTCAAGGGATCATCTGTTGGGCTAGATTTTGGAAAGGCCCCTGCCTCCCAACATCACCAGCTCTCACACTGCCTGAAATTCCACCATTAGCACTCTGTTCCTCCGGTGTTTGCTTTCCTGAGCCCTCAATTAAAATTCAAATCCCCTCAGGAAAGTGAATGCCTTAAAATGCTAACAGCAAACGCCTTATAGGAGATTAGTTGAAGGCTTGCTGTCAGCCTGGCCCCATGGGAATAGAATTTGGGATCTGCGGGCCTCACCTCCTCTCCCTGCTCATTTTGTAGTTGAGGAAAATGAGACCTACAGAAAGTAATTTACCCAAGGTCACATAACTAGGAAGTGGAAGAACCAAGATTAGTATGCATGTCTTCCACCCCTAATTCAGCCTTCAGCAAAGCAATGAGGGAAGGCACCGAGGGGGCCGGTCTCTGGGACCCCCAGAAGGAGGTTGCACAAAATCCCTCGATGAACCAGTCAGTGCTGAAAGGAAGGGGTGTGTTTATTTGGCTTACTGAACTCACAAAGGAAGGAGTCACTAGGAACAACTAGAAGCCAGGTTGTATAGAATGATGGACCTGGAATCGAGGAAAGAGGGGAGCAGGGGGTGCAGCCAGAATCTGGAGGGGACAGGATGTACAGCGTCTCAGCAAAGTCACCAATAGGACAATGGATGGGCACCAGGATCCAGGACAGAGGGAAAGAATCCAGGATGGACTTGAAGACTCATCACATGAAAGTACTCAGTTCTTACCATCCGGGTGCCATGTTAAGGATCAGAGGTGCCATTGAGGACCTTGTGTTTTCGAGGGTGGAACAGTGTCCCATTTGGGTGTTTCAGGACAAAAGGATGGGACGCCCAGAATGGGGTACCCAGCACTGGGACCCAGGGCAGAGGGAAAAAATCCAGGATGGACTTGAAAAAAGACTCATCATATGAAAGCCCTCAGTTCTCACCATCCCGGGTGCCATGTTAGGGTATCATTGAGGACCTTGTGTTTTCTAGGGTGAAACAGGGCCTCATCGAGCTAACTTTGAAGGGTTTCCCATCTCTGAGATCCCAGACAGGGGGGTATCAATCAGCAAAGTGCCATTGGAAGGCAAAGATTCCTGGCAGAATCAAGAAGAAGGAGATAATAGCATCCTTTGCACCAAGAAAACTCAGGCTTCATCTCTTTCAGAGTTTCAAAAACACAGATATTAAGTGATAAAGATAGAATTTGAATCCCGATTTCCTCCTATCCACACTGTTCCTCCCAAGAAGTGTGGAGGCTTCCTGCTGAACTAAGACCAGGCTGGAAGAACCACTGTCTAAAACTAGGACAACTCCTCTCCATCCCATTTCTACCCCTACTGTCCCCTTTTAAGGTCTCCATCTCCACCCCCAGCCCTTCCTCAATCCCAAGTTGTATCCCCCAGTGCCTTTATCTATTAAGGCACTCTCAACCCATTAAGCTATGCCCTTTCCCAGAAGAGTTTGCATGTTAATAGGGAACTCTAGGAGACCAGAGACCATAGCTAATGTTGGAACTTCAGGTTATTGTGGGGTTTATTTGGTGGTGGTGGTGGGGTTAATTTGGTTAGGTTGGGTTTTTTGTTTGTTTGTTTGTTTGTTTTTGAGGTAATGGGGTTAAGTGACTTGTCCAGGATCACAGTTACTAAGTGTCTGAGGTTACATTTGAACTCAGTTCCTCCTGACTCCAGGTCAGTGCTCTCTCCACTGTGCACCTAGCTGTCCCAAGACAGAGTTATTTTGGAGGCAGGGGCCTTTCCCCAAGCTCTGGAGTCCAAGCTCTCCTTAGAGCAGCCCCCTTACCACCACCATGGAGATAAGGGATTTGAGCTAAAGGGGCAGATGAGCAGGTGGGCAGCATCTGCTCCCAGTCTGTTCAGGAGGGCACCAACCTCTCTTCTCTCCCAGAGCTGCCCGCAGTCCACATGTTTCTCCACTGATATTTATAGCCAAACTGAGAGCTCTGCTCTGGCAAAGCTGGTTGTCCATGAAAGAGAAAAAAGAGATTGTTCCCTAGGTGAGACCTCCTCCCAGCATGCCCGTGTGGTTCCAAGCCCCATTGCCTCTCTAAATACACTCCAGGGGCTTCCGATTTCCTTTACATCAACTCCCCAATCTGCTTGGCATTTAAGCCCTTCCCAACTGCCTCCATCCCACTTTCTAGTCTTATTAGGCAGCCTTCCCTTCTGTCTACCTTCTAGTCCAGCCAGATTGGTCATCTCGATGGTATACACACACACACACACACACACACACACACACACACACACACACACATACAGAGCCATCCACCCTATTCCCTTCTCACCTGTGCTTCCTAGAACTTCTTGTTACCTTCAAACTCAGCCCAAATTAGGCTCCTACATGAAGCCTTTCCTGATTCCCAAGCTACAAGTGGCTTCCCTTTCCTGAAATCACCTTAGATTTGCTTCCTATGAGTATTAGATCGACATATTAGAGAATCAGACACCCCTGAAGACACAGCTGGTAGTCTGAGATCTGTGCTCTAAAAATGCTTCACAAATGGTCAAAGGATAAGAACAGACAATTTTCAGATGAAGAAACTGAAACCATTTCTAGTCATGTGAAAAAAAAATGCTCTAAATCACTATTGATCAGAGAAATACAAACTGAGACAACTCTGAAGTACCACTACACACCTGACAGATTATCCAAGATGGCAAGAAAAGATAATGCGGAATGTTGGAGGGGATGTGGGAAAACTGGGACACTGATACATTGTTGGTGGAGTTGTGAACAGACCTAATCATTCTGGAGAGCAATTTGGAGCTAGGTCCAAAGGGCCATCAAACTGTGCATACCCTTTGATGATCCAGCAGTGTTTCTACTGGGCTTATATCCCAAAAAGATCTTAAAGGAAGGAAAGGAACCTACATGTGCAAAAATGTTTGTGGCAGCCCTTCTGTAGTGGCAAGGAACCAGAAACTGAGTGGATGGAGAATGGCTGAATAAGTTATGATATATGAATGTTATGGAATATTATTGTTCTGTAACAAATGATGAGCAGGATGACTTCGAAAAAACCTGAAGAGACTTATAGGAACTGATGCTGAGTGAAATGAGCAGAACTAGGAGATCGTTGTATACAACAACAGCAAAATTGTTGATTTTGATATTATCCAAATAACACCAAAGTTTGTGTTTTATACAAATATTATGCGATGATCAATTCTGATAAGAACATGACTCTTTCTAACAATGGGATGATTCAGGCCAGTTCCAATGATCTTGTGATGGAGAGAGCCATCTGTACCCAGAGAGAGGACTATGGGAACTGAGTGTGGATCACAACAGAGCATTTTTACTCTTTTTGTTATGTTTTGCTTGAATCTTACCTTTTCTCATTTTTTAAGGTTCTTGATCTGATTTTTCTTGTGCAGCAAGATAATTATTTAAATTTGTATGCATATATTGGATTTAACATATATTTTTACCATGGTTAACATATATTGAATTACTTGCCATCTAGGGGAAAGGGTGGGAGGAAGGGGGGAAAATTGGAACATAAGGTTTTTCAAGGCTCGTGTTGAAAAATAATCCTTGCATGTGTTTTGAAAATAAAAATCTTCGATAAAATTAATTTTAAAAAGAGAAAAATATATCACAGTGTGTCCAACCCATCAAAACATAGTTAGACTGGCCTTCAGACTAAACTAGATCTAGGTAGAGCAATGGATAGAGTTTGAACCTTGGCCAAAAAGGAGAACTGAGTTCCAAGTCTATCTCAGATATTTATTAATTGTTTTACCCTAGGCACATCAGTTCACTTTCTCTAAGTTTTTACATCTCTAAAATAGGGATAATAACAATCTCACAGGGTCATTGGAGAGGACATCTGTGAAACTGGGAGAAGAGTAAGACATCACAGAACCGTGGTGATGAGAAATTCTTGGATGCTGGTGAAGGGGACCAAAAGGTAGAGGCAGCCTTCTTCATACAGAGCATCTCCTCTGATCGGCAGCAGCTTGTCCAGAGGCTCAGGTGGTTTAAGCACAGGGACCTCACCAAACACATATCGTGCCATTCCATTCTCTCTCTTAGCTATATGGGACCCCCACCTGTGATGATTCTGCCTTTCAGGACCTACAACTCTAAATCTGGGTTGTCTCAGGCAGCAATGCTGCCCTCTGGTGAAAAGGGACATCACGAGTCCCCTTGGCCATGGATCTCAAGTTCAACACACATGTAGGCTCATGGTGTGCCTCGATTGCAATTAAAAGACCACCAGGACCCCAACCCCAATTATAGGATTTCCACTGATCCATTGGATCTAAAATTCATTGCCTTTGTACCAATGGGATAACATTATCTCCAGAAGATCCTCATGAAAATACAACTGTGCTATACATAAAGGCAGCGGTTCTCCTGCTTGTGGCTGTTAATACATTAAGGGCGATATGGGGGGAATCCCTAGCTTGGAAGCTGAAAAGGGGTTTGCCCATTGCTTTGCTGCTAACAGCCGTGTGGTGAAAAGAACAGAGACAGAAGGGGAGGAGAGGGTCACCTCTGGGCTTATTTCCTTCATTTATATTCAATAAGCATATTTTGCATATCTTCTCTGTGCTAGGAACTGTGCAAGGCACTTGGGACTCGAAAACAAAAAAGTTAAATAAATCCTGAACTTTAAGGATTCTTTTGGGAAGCAAGCAATGGGTATCCAGAAGAGTGAATACAACTTAAGTGTATGTATATGTATACAGAGACAGAGAGACAGAGACAGAGACAGAGACAGAGACAGAGACAGAGACAGAGACAGAGAGACACAGAGACAGAGAGAGACTGACACAGAGACAGAGAGACAGAGACAGACAGAGACAGAAACAAACATGACTGAAATGGAAGAGGAGGCATTGAGAATTGAGGGAATAAGGGATGGCCTCTTATAGCAGGCAACACTTGATTTGATCTTTAGAGTGAGGGGATTCCAAGAGACAGGAGTCAGGAAGGGGGACATTCCTGACTAAGGTTAATGAAAGCGTGTGAAAAGGTGGGTGAAGAGGGATGTCATATATGGTAGCAAGAGGGCTAGACAGGCAGAATGTGGAGTTTGTGAAATAGAATAATGCAGATTGAGCCTAGAAAAATAAATGGGCACCAGGTTATGAAGGGATTTAAATAATAATGAGATTGATTTGCTTTATTCTAGGGACAAGACTGGGTCAGGACGATGATGTGGTCAGAGCTGTGCATTAAGAGAAGTAGCATGGCAACTGTGTGGAGGATGGGTCAGAAAGAGGAGAGAAGGGAGGCAGGGAGGCCAAACAGGAGGCTACCACAATAATTTAGGCAAGAGGGGATAATGGCTTGACTTCTGGAGCTGATCTGTGAATGAAGAGAAGAGGAAGAATCTCAGTCAGGCTGTGGACATAGAGCCAATGAGACTTGGTACCCAACTAAAAGCTGTGAGGGATGAGTCGACGCTGGCTCCAAGATGGTGGACAGGAGCAGTGGTGATGTCCTGTGAGAGGGTTGATTGAGGTCTCTTCGGATTCTAAATTTCATGATCCCGTATCCAGACTAGCTCCCTGACCAGAAAAGGGCACTACAGAGGTGTGGCAGTCAGACATCAGTTAGAGATCCTCTTCGACTCTACCATTTAGCTGGGCAGTTGGTGGCCCATTGGAGAGAGCATAAGCTTAGAGGAAGGAAGATTGGACTTCAAACCCAACCTTAGACACTTATTAGACATGTGACACTGGACGAGTCACTTACCTGGCTGCCTCGGTCTCCTCAGCTATAAAATGGGGATCACAGTGGCATTTGCCTCCCAGGGTTGCTGTGAAGATCAAATGAAATAGGATTTATAAAGCACCTAGTAGATGCTTAAAAAGTGCTTGTTCCCTGCTACCACGCTGCTTCCTTGTGTGTGTGTGTGTGTGTGTGTGTGTGTGTGTGTGTGTGTGTGGCTGCCTGGTTGCTTTAATTATTCAGGCTTCCCTTTCTGCAGCAATCATCTCAGCCGGTGTCGCTGAGGAAGCCGGTGAGTCGCAATTCTAAGAATAACACCCCGAGCCTTCCGGGATGCTCAGGCTCCATGTTCCTGCAGCACTGGGCACGAGCCTCCTTGAGGCATCCTGGGGGATTTTCCTGGACATTGGCCAGACTCGCTCCCTGGGTTAATGATAACAGCCTCATAGTTTATGAATGTGATGTCCTGAAAAGGGCATCAAATCATTTGAGTTCAAATTCTGGCCTTTAGTATTTGATGAGCTTGGATAAGTCACTTAACCTAAATTTCCCCAAGCTCTCTCCTAGCTCTATGATTCCATGATAATTACCATGTAATTTGGGCAAATTGTTTAGGTTTCAGTTTTCTAATCTGCAAAATGATCGCTCTGCATTAGACATAGTTCGAATCCCATTTCCATTGCTCCCTACACAGGCATGATTCATCACCAGAACTTGTGTGTCGCTGATCTGCAACAGAGGATGGAGTTTCCATGCTAGGAATTCCCCCACTAGAAGTGAAACCCTAGATCTACAGCAAGTGTATAAATCTCTAGGCCAGACAAAAATGAATCAGCCTCTAACCTCAAGGAGCTATTGGGAGATGGGGGAAATACAACACGTAAATGAAGATTGCACTGTTCCAAGTCTTGGTTTGGTTATTTAGTGCATGTTGTCTGAGTCATCAATATAACCAATTATTTGTGGAGGATTAAAAAGTTGTCAAGATGTCCGATTCCTGTGACCTTTGAACTTAAAGCACTTTGCTGTCCATTTAAAATGAAACTGGATACTCAGAACCCGACTGAAGTGGCCATTTTTGGTTGTGCATTATTTTTGTTAGAGCTGGGAAGAAGCGATGATTTTAATGACTTCGGCTAGATTGTTGAGGTAATTAGCTGGACAACCCCAGGAGGAATCTGGAGTCTCCAATTTAAGGTGAGAGAAACATTCATTTCTGACCTTTGTGGTCGCATTTGGACGCCAAAATGGCTCTGGAGGAGGCCAGAAGTCCTTGGCCAAAAGATGCCATTTTGGGTGCCGGCAATGAAAATGAGCAGAAGCTAGGGAATATTTGTACAATTAAGATTTTATAACTGGGCAAAACTTTAGTCCATAAAGATGAAGAAGCTTAGTGCAGACAGAAAGACAGAGATACACAGACAGAGAGAGAAAGAGAGAAAAAAGGAGGAGGAAGAAGAGAAGGAGAAGGAGGAGGAGGAAAAGGAGGAGGAAAAAGAGGAGGAGGAGGAGGAGGAGGAAGAAAAGGAGGAGGAAGAGGAGGAAGAGAAAAAGAAGGAGGAAGAGGATGGGGAGGAAGAAATGAACATTTTTATACCTCTTATTATGTGTCAAGCACTATGCATAATGAAAAGATCATTGGACTTAGAGTTAGGAAAGACCTGATTTCAAATTCTACTGGCCATATCTTCTCATTGTGTGACCATGGATATAGCTCTAATCTCTCGGAGTCTCAATTTTCTCATCAATAAAATATTGATAATAGGAATTGTAACAACAGCTGTCAAGTTTGTTGCAAGGAATCAAATGAGATAATACATGTAAAGTGCTTTGTAAACCTTCTTTCAATATCCCTACATGATAGGGCTGCCATTTTTTCTGACCTTTTAAAATTCTGTTTACATATAAGCATAAAGATGAAATATTTACTTTATCAGATGAGATAATGCATTACAAGGAAAACTTTAAAGAGCTATATAAATGCTAGTTATTATTATTATTCATAATCATGCCTTTGGAGTGAATAAATTTTATTGAGAATGATGATTCTTTCAACAACAATAATAATAGCTAGCATTTATTGCAAGATGTTCTTCAAATGTTAGCTTTTTTGATCCTTACAGCAACTACATAGGCAATGGGCACTATGATTATCCCTATTGGATATGTGGGGAAACTGAGGCAGACAGAGGTTAAGTACCTTGCCTAGGATCACAGAGCCAGGAACTGTCCATGGTAAAATGGAAAGAGTGCAGGGCTTGGAATCAAGAGGACCCACTACTTATTCTGTGTAATCTTTGGCAAATCCCTTCCCCTCTCTAGTTTCCTCATCTGGAAATGAGGATTTGGGACAAGATGAGCTCTATTTGTTGTCCAGTTGTTTTCAACCATATCCTACACTTCGTGACCCCATTTAGTGTTTTCTTGGCAAAGAAAGGTTTGTCATTTTTTTTCTCTAGCTCATTTACCATATGAGGAAACTGAGGTAAACAGAGTAAAGTGACTTGCCCAGAGTCACACAATGAATAAGTATCTGAGCCCAGATTTGATTTTAAGATGGGTTTTCCTGATTCCAGCCCCAGAGCTCTGTGCATTATGGCAACACCTAACTGTGACCTTTTAGTAAATATCTGCTAGTACAGAGAATTGCTAGTGCTTTTAGGTAACATGTGGCTAGGTGGATGGATAGATAGATAGATAAACTGATAGATGATAGATAGGATAGATTGATAGATGAACAGATATACAGGCACCTAAAGCATTTCTTTTTTTTCCCCCTGAGGCAATTGAGGGTTAAGTGATTTGCCCAGGGTCACACAGCTAGGAAGTGTTAAGTGTCAGAGGTCAGATTTGAACTCAGGTCCTTCTGACTTCAGGGCTGGTGCTCTATCCACTCTGCCATCTAGAACATTTCTTAATGTGCGTGAAACTAATTATGATATGGGCATTCAGCAACTGGTATTGGGGCGGGAGGAGAAAGGAAGATAGTCCCTGCCCCCACTCTAAAAGAGATAAATGATTTACAAAGGAGATCCATACAAAATTAGGGGAAGGTGGAAGGCCAGATACCATGGCCTAGAGAAGCCTGGGAAATGTTTCTGATTCTAAGTCCTTTTCATTCTCTTTCTACTTGACGGGATTGATTCTAATTAAATAGGTAAGATCATTTCTTCACTCAACCTTGCAGCTAAGCACACCCCTTTACCAGCCTGGAGGAACACAAGATCCCATTGCCCTCTCTGCCTAACTGGAAAAGTCTATGCTACCCAAGGGAAGAACATCAATGAGAATCAATATTCTTCTCTCAGGGCAGGTGTTTAGAACAGCAGGCTGCATGCTCACTGCTCAGTATTTGGAACTTACAGCCTGTTAAAGGACTAATGGAAGCAGCCCTGCCGCTGGAATTCAGTTGGACCATTGGCGTCCCCTCACTCCAGTCTGCCTCAGTTTTCTTATCTGTAAAATGTGGCAACAACCAGTAGTCAAAATCTGATCTAAAGCATGGCTAAAATGTATGAGAAGTATCAGTGTATCAGAAGGGGGACAGTGTTATCCGCCAATTGTAGTGTCAGAAATGGCACATATCAAGTACTCAATGAAAGCTTTTCCATTCATTCATTCATTCTTAAAAAGACTTTGCCATACAAGAGATCCTTTATTTAGATATTGTTAAGTCGAAACTGACATTTACTAAATGGATCAAGTGCAGGATTTTTGTATGTCAAGAAGATCTGGATTCAAATTCCGTTACAAACTGTTTGGGGGGAGCTTGGTGGGGGAGTAGATAGAGCAATGGCACTGTAGTCAGGAGGACCTGGGTTCAAACCCAGTCTCAAACACTCGATCATTTAATATCTGTGTGACCCTAGGCAAGTCATTGGTCCCAATTATCTTGCCCCCAAAATTCTGTATAGATACCGACTTTGTGACCCTGGACAAGTCACTTAAACTGCTTTTGTCTCCATTTTATATAAAATGTGGGGGTTTTAGTTGATGATTTCTCAGGTCCCTTCCAGCTCAAAATCTATGAATACAGAGCTCTATGGATCAGGGATAGAAAATCACTGAATCTCATTTTACATGGGAACACTTTAAGCCCACAGGGCTTAAATGGCTTTTCCATAGAGAGAAAATCTAGAGACCACCCAGCCCTGCTACCAGTAAGCTGAGGCCCCCTCACTTTGATCCATGACCATCCACTGTCTTAATGTTTGCATATTCCTTCCTCTCTCTAACTCTCAGTGATTGAGAGAGAGGACCACTTAGGGGGAACTCCTCCTTTAGCTTCTCTGTGCTCTTTCATCTTCCTTCATCTCAGCCCTGGCTCTCTAGTTCCTTGTCCACTTTCACTGCTTTCTCTAGAGCCCTCATTTGATTGTTAATATATTCCTTTTCTATTATTATTTGTCAACCAACTAACCAATCATTTAATAAGCATTCTTATCAGTAAGCAGATTAAGCACCTACTATGCGCCAGATATGTGCTAAATGGTTGAAGACACAGAAAAAGAAGCTGGAATGGCCTCCATCCCCAAGGACCTTATGATCACAGGATCATTCATTCTTACATTCCTTCCATCTTTTTAAAACCATGGAAACCTGGTTTCCTTTAGAAAATATGTCTTGGTCACTCAAGGTCTCTGTTATTACATGTATTTTCTTTCCTGCTCTATCCTAAATCATACACGTACACACCAACACACATACACATGCACACATATATACACATATACATGTACACAAATACTTCCATATACACATGCACACACATATATACACACTTATGCCCATATACATATACTCCCTTTTTTATTTATTAAAGTTCTTTTTAACTTTTCAAAACATAGGCATGGATAATTCTTCAGCATTAACCCTTGCAAAACTTTGTGCTCCAATTTTCCGCCTTTCCGCCACCCCCTCCCCTAGGTGGCAAGTAATCCAATATATGTTAAACATGGTATAAATATGTGTTAAATCCAATATATGTATACAGATTTATACAGTTATCTTGTTGCACAAAAAAAAAAAAACAGATCAAGAAGTAAAAAAAAAAAAATGAGAAAGAAAACAAAATGCAAGCAAACAAGAACAAAAAGAGTGAACATGCTATGTTGTGATACACACTCAGTTCCCCCAGGCCTCTCTCTGGGTGCAGATGGCTCTCTCCATCACAAGATCATTGGAACTACATCATCTCAATGTTGAAGATGGCCAGGTCCATCAGAATTGATCATCGTATACTCTTGTTGCTGCCGTGTATAATGATCTCCTGGTCCTGCTCATTTCACTCAGCATCAGTTCCTGTCAGTCTCTCCAGGTCTTTCTGAAATCATCCTCCTGATCATTTCTTATAGAAAAATAATATTCCATTATATTCATGTACCATAACATAGTCAGCCATTCCCCAACTGATGGGCATCCATTTAATTTCCAGTTTCTTGCCACTACAAAAAGGGCTATTGTTTTTTTTAAATAAAGCTTTTTATTTTCAAAACATATACACGGATAATTTGACAACACTGACCCTTGCATAGCCTTCTGTTTCAGATTTTCTCCTCCTGCCCCACTCCCCTAGATGGCAAGCAATTCAATACATGTTAAACGTGTTAAAATATATGTCAAATCCAATATGTATGAATATATTTATACAATTCTCTTGCTGCACAAGATAAATCAGATTAAACAAAGAAAGTAAATGCAAGCGAACAAACACAAAAAGAGTGAGAATGTTATGTTGTGATCCATATTCATTTCCCACAGTCCCCTCTCTGGGTGTAGACGGCTCTCTTCATCACAAGATGATTGGAACTGATATCAATCGTCTCATTGTTAGAAAGAGTCACGTTCATCAGAATTGATCATTGTATAATATTGAAGTTGTCATGTACAATGATCTCCTGGTTCTGCTCAATTCCCTCAGCATCAGTTCATGCAAGTCTCCCCAGGCCTCATCTAAAATCAAAAAAATAAAATGACTGTTTCTTATACAACAATAATATTTCATAACATTCATATACAATAACTTATTCAGCCATTCTCCAACTGATGGGCATCCACTCAGTTTCCAGTTTCTTGCCACTACAAAAAGGGCTGCCACAAACATTTCTGCACATGTGGGTCCAAAAAGGGCTGTGACAAACATTTTTGCACATGACACACACATGTGCACATATATGCATACATACTCCCATATACATACACAGCAAGGAGAAGTAATAATTCTCTTTACTTTTAAGTGTGACCTCCAGACTATCCTTCAATGACTTTTCTTTCTTAGATTTTACTCTAACCAAATACAACACCCTAACCAGAGTCTGATGCTAACCATGGTCAAGGTCATTTTCTTTTTATTGTATTCTAGATAGAGAAAGGGATCTCAGAGACCATTTAGTCTTTCTCCAGAGTTCTATCCCTGGTTCACAATCTTCCTCTCTGCCCCAAGTCATGTCTTTGGAAACACTCTGATTTCCCAATTTATCACCCATCTCAGTTCTTGTGCTCTTGTACCTTCTCTTCATGTCACATACCACAGGTGTAGTTATTCCCTGGATCTCATAATCAATCATTTACAAGAGTTTCTATGATTAAGAAGAATGAAATTTCCCTAAGAATTAATGAATGAGAAAAGAAAAGGAGTCACAAAAGAGAATAAGCACATTCTCTTGAGCATAAATGAATATTATACTTAACATTTACATAGTATTTTCATTTTAGTAATTTCATTGACCTTTTATTCTTTTTAAATAAAATTTTAATTTTTTTTCAATCAACCAAAGTCTACTTTCTTTTATTTTCCCTTCCTTCTGTCCTAAGAAAGACAAACAAAACATGTAGAATCAAGCAAAACAATTTCTCCCATTGACTATGTCCACAAAAAGCGTTTTAATCTTCAGGGAGTCTGTACTAAATTTGATTTCATTATCTCTATTTCTGGTAGGTAGCACATTTCATCAGAAATCTTCTGGAATTGTGGTTTGTCCTTGCATTGATCAGAATTCTAAAGGGTTGTAAAGTTATGACTATTGTATAAACTTCCCCTGATGTTACTCATTTCGTTCTGCATCAGTTCATATAATTCTTTCCAGGTTTCTCTAAATCCATAACTTTCATCATTTTTAGAGCCCAACAGCCTTCCAGCACATTTATATGACATGATTTGCTCAGCCATTTCTCAATCGATAGGCACCCTCCTCAGTTTCCAGTTCTTGGCCATCACAAAAAACTGCCAGAGACACTTTTGTGTACACAAATCCTTCCCCTTTTTTGTCTCTTTTGGATTACATTTGCAAATAAGTTTGTGTGAATGAATGAGTGAAAAGACATTTACTAAGTACCTCCTGTACAGTTAGCACAGTGTTAAGCCTTTGGGATACAAAGAGAAATATGGAGACAGTCCCTGCTCTCAAGGGACTAATTCTAATGGGAAGGAAACTCCATAGAGAACAGAGAAGGTGGTAATGCATCTTTATTTAATATTGTTACCCTTGATGAAATTACTTTCTGGTTTGGAGTCATGTGACAGTGCCAAGGACTTCAACCACATGATTTCAGTATCTTGTCTTTCCATCTGTTCCTGAATCTTGATGCTCCTAACCCTACTTTTCATCTTCATCCCATGTCCAGTCACCCCTATCCTTCCCTGCCTTTCCAGGTCCCTACCCCAATACTGGGATTGCTTTTCTCTCTTTGAAATCTTTTTTCAATAGTATTTTATTTTTCCAGATATTATACATATATATGTCTTTGATGCTATTTTTAACCATTTCATCTCCAATCTGAAAGTCAGTCTGCCACAGTAGGTATAAGAGGACTTACGAGCTAAGGAGATCTAGATTGAAGCCTCCCAAACATACTGACTTGTGACCCTGGCATTCAATGGACAACTCCCCAAGATTATAAATAGTGGAGAAGGTATGGACCTGCACTGATGGCATTTCTCACCAGGAGCCCCCTACATTGACAAAGTTATAGGCCCTGTAAAAACACACAATCTCAAAACATTTTAACCTTTCCTCTGCCATGGAATCCCTTTCTACTTTATCCTATCCCAGCTCATTCCCTTAACAAAACCCATCCTTGCATTACCCTCACCATCCACCTTCTCTCCTCCTATTCATTACTATTGAATACCACTGGAAAAATCTGATTGGGTCCATGACAAAGTTGTATTATTCAATCTCAACCTAAATTTCACTACTATACAAAAATCCTTTCATTCTTTATTGACTGACTCCCTATCCCACTCTCCAAAGCATTTGTTCCAAATCCTTCTCTCTCTAAGCTATCCCTTCTCCTTCCATTTCACAGAGGACCTGACCTTATATTTTATTTTAAAAATTGAGGCAATCTATCACATGCTTTCTTCTCCCCATATTTATCCCCACTAATTCCCCCAACATCATCCTCATTCTTTCCATCTTTAGGTTACTCTTAGATAAGGAGATTGCCCTTCTTATCTAAATCAAACACTCTACTTGGGTCCTGGATCCCATCCCATCCCATCTCCTACAGAAACTTTTACCTCTGGTAATGCCCTCTCTTTTTCACTTCTTCAGCAACGGACTCCTCCTGCTGCCGACAAACAAGTTCAATCCATCTTTACTTGACCCTGCCATCTCCCCAAGCTATAGTCCTATATCTCTCCTTCTTTTAAAAGCTCAAATCCTAGGAAACTCTTCCTATATTTATCAACTTCCTTCTTCTCAAATTCTATTTTTCTCAACCCTTTGCAACCTGGTTTATGACTTCATCACTAGGCTGAAATCACTCTCCATGGTTACCAGTGATCCATCGATTGCTAAAAATAAAAAAATTAAAATTAAATATATAAATGTACATATTTCATTCTCTCAATTCTCATACTTCTTAACATCTCTGCACTGTTTGACACTGTTGATCAACTCTTCATGATGGTTATTATTTCTTCCCTGGCATTTTGTGACATTTTTTTCTCATGGGTCTCCTACTGTCTCCATCCCAATTTCCTTTGCTACATCTTCTCCCCATGATTCCACCTTTATGTGCAAGTATATCCTAGAACTCTACCCTAATCTCTTTTCTTTTCAACTCCATTGGTTCACTTATCTTTATGTAGAGGCCCCAAACTTATTTATCCAGTCTCTATGTCTGTCTCTGTCTGGCTGTCATTCTCATAGTACCTACTGACTTTAGGACATTTATACTTGGAGGTAGATCCAAGGCATCTCAGCTTCCACAGAGCCCAAACAGATTCCATTATCTTTGCCCCTAAACCCACCTCTAAGCCCATCTCTGCACCATCACCCTTCTAGGCACCCAGGTTTACCAAGTCAGTCATCCTCTGCTCCTTATACTCAAGCAGTTGTTAAGTTCTACCAATTAAATTTCCATTGAATCCATATTTCAATTCCTATGGCCACCATCCTTATTGAGACCCTGATCACATCTCTTCTGGGCTATTGCAAGAGCGACCACAATTCATTCTTCTTGCCTCTCTTCTCCCCCTCTCCAACCCACCCTCCCTATTGCCAAACTGATATTTCTAAAGCATAGATCTAACTCTATCATTCCCCTGCTCAAGATACTTCAGGTATGTTGCAATTGCCTTTAGTTCACATTTATCTGTTTTATATTTAAAGTCCAGACTATCTATCTAGGTTAGTTTCTTATCACTCTGCCCCTCCCCCAATGCACACACACTCTGCCTTCTGGCCAAACTGACTTATTTTCTATTCTTGATCTATGACATTTCATCTCGACCTCTGAACTTTTATCCCGCTCTTTCCCACATCTCTAACGTTCTCTTTCAACTTCACTTTTTGGAGTGCCTTCAAGGCTCAGCTCATGGGATTTTTCTTGATTTTCACATTAATTCATGCTTCCCCTCCCCACCTGTTTTGTATTTACTCTGTCATTTTTATTTATTTATTCAGACACATATCATTTCCTCACACAAAAATATAAGCGACTTCCCTGAAGGCAGGGGCTGTTTCATTTATGTCTCCAGCACCTAGCAGTACCTGGCACATGAAAGTCACTTATTGCAAATAGAATAGAAAAGGATTCTTAGCTGGAAGAGACTGCATAGGTCATCTAATTCATCTTCCAGTCTATTTTATTTTTTTACATTTTACAAATGAGAAAACTCACGGATGAAATTTAGAGAGAGGAAAAAGATGACATATTTTATGTGCAAAAAAAAAAAAAAAGGTGCAACAGAATTGGGATTTGAACTCAGATCTTCTCACCAAAATTCCATTGCTTTTTAGGAGTTCTGTTTGTAGTCCCTGGATCTGAATTCCAATGCAGACTCTGCCATTTTGATGTGTGATCTTAGGGGAAATGTTAATTCTCATCGAGCCTCAGTTTCCTCTTTGGGAAAGAATGGATTTGGATTAACAGATGTTCAGTGTTCCTTCCAGCTCAAAATCTATACTACTTTTCTCAGATTCATAGCAAGGCACGGATGATTCTTCTTCATCCTGAGAAACTTAGATTCTCATTTCCAAAGAGTTGGCAGGCTTTTCCTCTGTCTATCTCCCACCTCCTGGGGCTGCAGCCTCTCATCTCCCCTTCATTCCTCTCCCCCATGGAAAATTCCCACATGGTCTTCCTTCCTCCACCCTTCCCAGGGGAGAATGACATACATCAGAGTGAAGGATCTGAACAGTTCTCCCTCAGAGCACATCTAGCCCTCCTACCTTCTATACCTTCAGGGAATGTCAACAGGACTGACTCAGGACTAGAGAGGGTCAGCCAGAGCTCAATACCCACCTCCCAGCAAGGATTTGGGAAACCCCTGGGTTATTTCATTGTTTTCTTAGAACCCAAAGTGGAACATGCAGACTTGGTCATTCATAGATCTGTAGGATATTAGAGGTAGAAAGCCCTTAGAACATGGAATGGCAGAACTTTAAAATATAGAATAATAATTATACTATAATATATAATATAATAATAAAATTTGTGGCTTTAAAATATAGAATTTTAGATCCAAGAGGGAACTGAGAACACAGAATGTCAGAGTTGGGAGGGGTCTTAGAACCTAGAATGTCAGCACTAAGAGGGGCTTTAGATCTGGAAAGAGACTTAGAATCTGGAATATCAGAGCTGGGAGGGGCTTTAAAATATAGAATTTCAGACCTGGGAGAAACCTTAGAACATGGAATGTTAGACCTAGGAAGGGCTTGAAAACAGAATTTCAAAGCTGAAAGGGGCCTTAGAACACAGAGCTGGGAGGGGTCCTAGAACATAAAATATTAAGGTTGAGAAGAATCTTAAAATTATCAGATTTGGAATGGAACTTAAGAGTTCAGAATATAAACTGTTGTCAACCAGCATTAAGCATTGAATGAAAACAGAGCAATGTGCTCAATACTCCAGGTAAGAGAGATTTTTAGATAAGGCTCAGTCCTTGCTGTAAAGGAGCTTACAATCCAAAACAGGAGATACAGATCCAAGACCCAGATTCTATGATCACGAATTCAATTTACTCTATGAGGTTTAAGAAATAAGGTTAGTATTTGAGTGCATGTGTTGAAGGGAGAGATTTGGGAAAGCTTCCTGGGAGGGGGTATTTGGGGTTTAAAAAATAAGTAGGAATAGATAGAAAAAAGGCTGAGGGAAACATGACAAACAGGAGAGACAAAGACAGAGCAATGCAAGATGCCAATCCTCCGATGGGGGGCTGAAAAGCCTTTTGTTATAGATGTAGCATCAATTTCTAGAGAGAGCTATACACTATAAGGCTGGCGAGGTATTGTAGAAGGTTTGACTGACAGTTTCCAGCCCCCAAACAATTGCTATGAGGTTTTTTTTAGTGGGGGAAAAATCTTTGAGACTGGTTTTGAAGATAAACCCCATCAGGGCTTACACAGAAATTATAAGCTTAAAACCTTCTCTGATGGAAACATCAATTAATTTGAACAAAAAAAGCCAAGTGGGCATGGTCATAACATCCCACCTTCAAGTCCAGCAGTTCTGTCTCTCTTATATCTAAAAGGATTTGGGGTAATATTCTCACTGATTAGTTCTGACATTCTCCTTCCATACAGTTGAGGAAACTGAGTCCTAGGAGGGACAGTGCCATGTTGAAGATCACACAGCTAGAAAGCAGGGAACTGGGATCAGAAATAAGGTCCCCTGACTCATGGTCCTCTGGACCAACAACACAAAGTTGGATTGGAACCAGGCCCAGATATAAATTGTTTGACTGAACCATGTAATGAGGCAATGGTTTTATTTGTTTGCTTTTTTAAAAAGACACCTACTGTGGAGCTGTGAATTGGTCTAATCGTTCTGGGAAACAATTTGGAATTATGTGAGAAAAGTTCTTAAATTGTTCATACATGTTAATCCAGAAATCCCACTCCTGGCCTTATTCCCCAAGGAGTCAAAGAAAGAAGGGCCCCCATCTGTGCAAAAAACAGAGAGCAGCTCTTTTCAGTTTCACGTTTTTGTTTTTAGCAGCACTTTTTATAATAGCAAAAAGCTACAGTGGTGTGCAAATTAACTGAGACAAAGGAGAGTAATTAAAACCTTATGACTTTTTACATCCCTTAAAAAAACTTTTAATATGCCACATGCCCTTCTTTTACTGCACTGATTTCTTTTTTAACATAATATAATCTTGAGTTTACAAAATTTTGACACATGTTCTGCAATGCTTTATTATGGAATCCTATAGCTCATTGGCTATTGAGCAGACCTTTGACAAAGTCCATTTTTCCACATCCAGCCTTGATGATAGCCCATATGTTATCTTTTTTAAAATATAGTTTGTTAATTTTGTTAAAACTTTCATTTTTTAAAAAATTTAACATTCATTTAAAATTTTTTGAATTCCAAATTTTCTCTCCTCACTGCTTCTATTCTATCCCTTGGGAGGAAAGGCAATGTTATATTAATTATACATGTGAAGTTGTAGAAAATATAATTCTATATTAACCGTGTCACATGGGATATACACACACCAAGAAAAATAAGAAAGTTTTTTTAAAAAAAAAAAGATTTCTTCAGTCTGTATTGAGAGTTTATCAGTTTTTCTTTAGGTGGCTAGCATTTGGAATTGTCTTGATGGACTTTATTGCTCAGAGTAGCTAAGCCTTTCACAGTTGGTTATCCTTACACTATTGCTATTGCTATGTACAATATTTTCCTGGTGAAGCTTACTTTACTTTGCATCAATTCATATAAGAATCCCAATTTTTTCTGAATCTATCCTGCTGGTCATTTCTAATAGAACAAA
Organism: Antechinus flavipes; assembly: GCF_016432865.1. Taxonomy (NCBI): domain Eukaryota; kingdom Metazoa; phylum Chordata; class Mammalia; order Dasyuromorphia; family Dasyuridae; genus Antechinus; species Antechinus flavipes. Next base: position 654,267,439 of record NC_067399.1, read on the forward strand.
AACATTCTATCACAATCATATAACCCAGCTTGTTCAGCCATTCCCTAATTGATGGATTACTCAATGGAGTTTAAATTAGGAGTATTTCCTAAGCCACTAAAGCATATTTATCTCCATCTCTTGGATGCATTTCTTAATCTTTTTTGAACAGTTGTATGATTCAAGGTTGTGTGGCAGTATCCCATCTCCGCATGAAAATTCTGGAATGAGTCTGCTTTTCAGTCCCAATATAGTTCTTAAAATTTGAATATCATTCCCTCAATGGGAGAAGACTTGCAGGCCCACTAGAAATAAAAAAAATGAACCAAAAAATTGAGGAGTGTATGTATATGTGAATTTTTCTAATCAGATAAATATACTCAGTTCTTGTGGGTTCACATGAACTTCTGACAATATTTTTAACATAGCCTTTAATTAAAAAAAAAAAAGCAAGCTTCCTCAGTCACAATTATATTTTCCAATCTTTAGTATTCCAGTCTTTGTATTATCTTGTCTATAACAATGATTAGGCAGTGTTTGGATTTTGTTTTTTTTTTATTTTTTCTGATTTTCTTCCAAATACAAGAAGCCAAATTGTAGAGGCAACAATAATAAAGCCTCTGGCTCCCAAGTCCCCCCAAATGTCTTGCTTATTTTCCTAGGATTAATTAGGTTGTTTTGCAACAACAATTTGTTCAATTCTTGGCATTGTTTTTCATTTTCAGCCACACTTTCCCTTGATCTTTGTGGACTCGAATGATCAAGTAAACTATTGATTTGCCCAACCAACAGTGACTTCAATATCATTAGAAGTTATTGAAGTATGCTCTTCAAGAGCTATAGTTTTTGCCCATTTCCTTAAGGAACTATCTATTCTCAAAAACACAAAGAGAGAACAAGAAGGAAAAAAAATATATATATATATATATATATATATATATACATATATATATATATATATATATATATATAACTTAATTCACAGAGAACAAACTTAACTGGGGGAGACCAGCTCAAAAATGTACCTCAATCTGTTTTAAGTCACATGATCTGAGTCAATCTAGTGTCTGCAGAAGTGTACATCTATAATTAGTGCTATCAAAAAATGTGTTGCTTGTCCCAAGAAATTCCCATACCTCTATTGAAATAAAACATGTCCCCAGAGATTGGGAACTAGCTATCTGTAACATGTAAATGTCATGGGATGTCATTAAGCCATTAGTAATGATCAATATGAAGAATTCAAAGAGATGTGTGAAGACATCGATTAAATATAAAGAAAAAACAATATACACAATTACTGAAATAAGGTAGTGACAGCAACATAAAAAGGTAACATAAGTCAAAAACAATCACGATAAGTATTGCTCCCAAATGAAAGAAATGACTAACATACACTTTCCTTTGGCTAACAATTGATAAATTATGAGTTGAAGGTTATATGTGTTTTCAGTTGTAACTGAAATATTGGGTACTCTGATCTAAAAAATTGGAAAAATTTCAATTGCTCATGGGTAGGCCACATCAATATAATTAAAATAACAATTCTGACAAAATTAATTTACCATAACAATCAGACTGCTAAAAAAGTTATAAAGCTAGGAAAAATAATAACAAAATTCAATTGGAAGAATAAAAGGTCATCTCAAACTATATTATTTCATATTATAAAGTGACAATCATTAAAATTATCTTGTATTGGCTAACAAATAGAATGGATGGGTCAACAGAATAGATTAAATATATAAATTACAGTAGTAAATTTATAGCAATCTAGTGTTTGATAAGTCCAAAAAGTCCAGCTTCAGGGATAAGAACTCATTATTTGATAAAAAACTGCTGGGAAAACTAGAAAACAACATGGCAGAAACTAGGTATAGACCAACATGTTGAATCGTGTATCAAGATCCTTATCTTGAAAATCGATATATGATATAAGATGGAACCATAAGTAATTTGGGAGGCCAAGGGATAATTTACATTATGATCCATGGAAAAAGAAATAGATGTAACCAAACAAGTGATTAAGAATATTGAAAAATGTAAAATGGGCAATTTTGACTATACTAAATTTAAAATATTTTTGCACAAATAAAACCAATGGAACCAAGAATAGAAGGAAAGCAGAAAGCTGGGAAACAATCTTTCCAGCAAGTGTATTTGATAAAAGCCTCATTTCTAAAATATATAGAGCACAGAAATCATCAGCATTTTATACATCACTAACAAAATCCAACAGCAAGAGATACAAAGAGAAATTTCATTTAAAATAACTGTCGATAGTATAAAAGATTTGGGAATCTATCTGCCAAGGGAAAGTCAAGAACTATGTGAGCAAAACTATAAAACACTTTCCACACAAATAAAGTCAGATCTAAACAATTGGGAAAATGTTAAATGCTCTTAGATAGGTGGAGCAAATATAATAAAGATGACAATACTACCTAAACTAATCTATTTATTTAGTGCTATACCAATCAGACTCCCAAGAAACTATTTTAATGATCTAAAAAAAATAACAACAAAATTCATATGGAAGAACAAAAGGTCAAGAATTTCAAGGGAACTAATGAAAAGAAATCAAATGAAGGTGGCTAGCTGTACCTGATCGAAAATAATATAAAGCAGCGGTCATCAAAACTATTTGGTCCTGGCTAAGAAATAGACTACTTAATCAGTGGAATAGGTTAGGTTCACAGGACAAAATAGTCAATAACTATAGTAATCTAGTGTTTGATAAACCCAAAGACCCCAGCTTTTGGGATAAGAATTCACTATTTGACAAAAACTGCTAGGAAAATTAGAAACTACTATAGCAGAAATTAGGCATTGACCCATACTTAACACCATATAGCAAGACAAGATCAAAATAAGTTCATGATCTAGACATAAAGAACAGAGGATAGTTTACCTTTTAGACTGTGGAGAAGGAAGGAATTTATGACCAAAGAAGAACTAGAGATCATTATTGATCATAAAATAGAAAATTTTTATTATATTAAGTTAAAAAGTTTTTGTGCAAACAAAACTAATGCAGATAAGATTAGAAAGGAAGTAATAAACTGGGAAAACATTTTTACAGTCAAAGGTTCTGATAAAGGCCTCATTTCCAAAATATATAGAGAATCGACTCTAATTTGTAAGAAATCAAACCATTCTCCAATTGATAAATGGTCAAAGGATATAAATAGACAATTTTCAGATGAAAAAGTTGAAACTATTTCCAGTCATATGAAAAGGTGCTCTAAATCACTATTGATCAGAGAAATGTAAATTAAGACAACTCTGAGATACCACTACACACCTTTCAGATTGGTTAAGATGACAGGAAAAGATAATGACGAATGTTGGAGGGGATGTGGGAAAACTGGGACAATGACACATTGTTGGTGGAATTGTGAACACATCCAGCCATTCTGAAGAGCAGTTTGGAACTATGCTCAAAAAGTTATCAAACTGTGCATACCCTTTGATCCAGCAGTGTTTCTACTGGGATTATATCCCAAAGAGATATTTCAGAAGGGAAAGGGACCTGTATGTGCTAGAATGTTTGTAGCAGCCATGTTTGTAGTGGCTAGAACCTGGAAATTGAATGGAGATCAATTAGATCTCATTAGTTGGAGAATGACTGAATAAATTGTGGTATATGAATGTTATGGAATATTATTGTTCTGTAAGAAATGACCAGCAGGATGATTTCAGAAAGGCCTGGAGAGACTTGCATGAATTGATGCTAAGTGAAATAAGCAGAACGAAGAGATAAATATACATGGCAACAACAAGATTATATGATGATCAACTCTGATAGATGTGGCTCTTTTCAACAATGAGATGATTCAAATCAGTTCTAAATATAGATCTAAATATTCTGAAGAACAATTTGGAATTATGCCCAAATGGCAATCAAACTGTAACTATCCTTTGCTTCAGCAATACCATTAGTAGGTCTATATCCCAAAGAAATCATTAAGAACTTTTTTTGTCATGGCAAAAAAAAAAATTGGGAATTGAGAGGATACTCATCACTTAGGGAGTGACTGAAAAAATTATTATATATAAATGTAATCAAATATTGATAAGTAGGTGGATTTCAGAAAAACCTGGACTTATATGAATATTATAAAGTGAAGTGAGCAGAACCAGGAATACATTGTACACGATATCAGCAATATTGTATGATAATCAATTATAATTGACTTAGCTCTTCTAAGAAATACAAAGATCCATAAGATTTCCAAAAGACTCATGAAGGATAATACTATCTATATCCAGAGGAAGAACTGATAAAATCTAAATGTAGATTGAAAAATACTTTCACTTTTACAATATTTTCATTTTCTTGTGTGTGTGCAGGTGTGTGTGTTTCTCTTTTGTTCATTTCTTTTTTCACAACACCACTAAGATGGAAACATGTTTTACATGATTGCACATACATAAATATGTCAAATTGGTTATTGTCTTAGGGATGGGGGAGTTGAGGGAGGGATACAATTTAGAACTGAATTTCTTTTAAAATTAATATTAAAATTTCTTTGCATGTAATTGGAAAAAAGAAATATTGGACACTTTTGCTTAATTGTTTTTGTTTCTGTTGTTCTAATGAAAAGGGTCCATTGGGAGAGGAAATACTAACTGAAAAAGGTTTTAGGTGTGAAAACAAAACATGTCGGCTTAAAAACTGAAAATTTCCATTAACTAACACCCAGGGTAGAATCAAATTTCTATGTTACCTGAGTCTCTTGAATGGAATCAAACTAGAATTCCAAGACAATCTCTTGTCCCACAATTCTAAAACTAAAAGAAGGCTCAGAGGCTGTTTGGTCCAGTTTACAACTAAACCGAAGTCCTCTCTGAAACATCCCTGCCCAGTAATCAGTTATTATTCTCTCAGAGATCTTTACAGATGGAAAACCCACAGATTGTTGTCTTTGTTCATCCTTCATTCTCAAAGAGACCAATGACATCTAGAAGCCACTGCTTCCAAAGGAGGTCCATTCCATTTGGAAACACTCATTTTAGAAAATTTCCTTGTGCACATAACTGATATTTTTGAAGTAATGAGAAAAATTCTGATGAGATGTCCTCAACTTTTTATCTTCTCCTTGGAAAGAGATAGAAGAAAGGAAACAAGACAAGGAAACGAGATTTTAAGTGACTCTTAGAAATATTATTTCTTTTGATTTTCACAACAATCCTGTGAAATAGATGCTATGATTATCCCCATTTTAAAGTTGAAAAAATTGAGGTAAAGATCATGTCATTTTTTCAAGATCACGCTATTAGTAAATGTCTCAAGCCAGATTTCAATTCCTGTTTTCTTCATTCCAATATATTTGCCAAGAAAAGCCCAAATGGAGTGATGAAAATTGGGTACAGCCAAACTACAACTTGTTGACTTCAGACCCAGCAATATTTCCATTGCACCACCTACCTGCTTCTAGATAACTATATAGCATTTGGTAGATAAGTACACAGAGCAGAGTATCCAGAGCTTATCTTCTATGAAGAAGCTTCCTAATTTTCTGAGGGGAAACTTGATATGGATACTTTGGATCAAGGTACTTTATACCCAAAGCATCCAGGTAGGTAAAAGCCCATGCTGGTGAGGATGTTCTGGGGTGATCTCCATTGTCTCTTGGACTTGATAGCCAAGAATATATGTTGCAATAGAGATAATAAGATACCCAGCCTGTGAATTTGAGTTCAAGTTTATGTCGGAAAGCTTATACGTCTTCCTCTCTGGACCTGGGAAGATTTCTTTTTGATCCATTTTCTAATGACCTTCTCCTGGTGTATTATTTATTTTTGATTGTGAATAAGCCTGAGTAAATTCACTCTTCTGCTGGTGCTTGCAGCAGACATGGGATAAGAAGGGGACAAGGGAATGGAAGCACGATTCCAACATCCAGTTTTGCAGACAGTGACAGAAGAAAGATGAAAGGTAATTAGGGACCCCATGTGGCCAGTATCTGAATAATACTAATTGGCATTTCCATAGTGCTTTTCGTATATATTTTCTCCTTTGAGTCTCAATAAACCTGTAAATATGGAATTAGAGGCATTCACATTGCAAAGGAGAAAACTGAAGCACAAATAGCTTTAGAGATTTGGGCATGATCACCCCACTAACACACACCAAGGTCAGGATTTGCTGAATCTCCTGTGCTCTAATCCATTCATGCACATGATCTCTGAACCCAAAGGGCCAAGAAGTCTCAGTAAGTGATGAAGAGATTCAAGTCTTAAAGTGTCTTTTGAAAGGAAACCGTTTGGACAAAGTATTATTAAGGTCATTTTAAAGATAATGTAATTGTAAGTCAGAGAATTGAAGTGACTTGTACAGATTCACCTAGTTAATAAATGTCAGAGTCAGAATTGAAATCCATTTCTCCTTATTTTCAAGACAAGAACTTTTTCTACTAAACCCAATTACTCATGGCCGGGAAACTTCAGTTCTCCAATAGAAAGTGCCCATCCTGGAGATAGGAGGACCTATATTCAAATCTGGACTCAGACACTTACGAGCTGTGTGACTCTGGGCAAATCACTTAACTCTGTATGCCTCAGTTTCCTCATCCGTAAAATGAGCTGGAGAAGGAAATGGCAAGGCTCTCCAAAATCTTTGCCAAGAAAACCTCAAATGGGGGTCACTAAAGAGTGAAACAAGAATGAACAACAGTTGCTCAGAGAGTTTTGAGGCTTTCCACCTAGAAGGTGGAGAAAACTTAGGCCCAGAAGATTTGACTTGAATGGAGTTATAAAACAAGTATGCATTGTCAAGATTTGAACACAAGACCACAAATCTAACATTCATTCTAAGATACGTTGTTCTTAGGTTTGTGGCACTAGAGTCTCTAGAAAGGACTTCAGACCCCTATAATTCAACCCCATCATTCAGAGACAGGAAACTGAATTCCAGTTCCCTAAAATCGCATAGATGCTAAATGGTGAGATTAGAACTGGGCTCTTATACACTATATTGCTTCCCTCCTCAGGGATGATCAGAAAGAAGTTAAGGACAAATGTGATGGACTTAAATCCCCTGGAGGGAAGCCCAGAGAGCCTTGGCCAAGATCTCATAGCTAGTAACAGAACTGAGATTCAAAACTAGGTCTTCTGATCATTTTGTCTTCAGACCCCCCTAAACTTCCTTTCCAGGGCCAACAGCAAAGCCAAAATGGAGCTTGTGCTTGTGATAGCTGACTGGGTCAGGAAGGTCCAATACCCAGGGCTGCCTTTGGAGGAGTGTGTGGGGGTGAGGCTCCCTACTTTCCTACTGCCCCATAACCAGCCTCCCGCTACAAAGCAGTAGCCCATTGTCTCCACTGGGCATTCTGGATGACCCAGGACCCTCCACTCCCAGGCTCTGGAGCTCTGCCACCATCTCCACTGATTGGAGAGGAGAGGAAATAGGTTTTCTTCCTGCACTCGGGCCCATCTCCCCGCTGATTGTAATCAACACTCATTCATAGGTCCCTGTTTATCAGCTTGGGAAGGCGTGATGTTAATGGGCTGGGGGTACCATCTTACTGAGTGAAAGGGAGGGAGACGGCATGACAATGAGAAGGGAAGGAGGGGGGCAGCTCTGGGGAGCCGGACAGGACTGATCCCTCATTCTATCCTTCACTGCAAACCCCTGCTCCAATTCTTTGTTTTGTGCAGCTCACCATCAGCTTTCTAGACTCCAGACATGCTGATCCATCAGCCCTATTATCCCATCACATTCTCCCTCCCCTCCCTCTGGTTTCCCCCAGGCACACCCCAACTTCCGACCTTCCTTTCTCTCTCAACTAGATAAGAAAGCTATCTGGGGTTTGCCTAGCACTTTATATCTTTTAAAGCTTCTTTCCTATCACTTAGTCCTTATACCAGCCCCATGGTACAGGTAGTGCTGATATAATTATCCCCATTCATTTTGGACTAGATCAATTTATTGTTTAAAGAACTCCCATGTGAGGAAATTCTCTCTTCCAATGCACCTGCTCCATACTTCTAGTATTAGAGAGTTGCCTTCAGTGTAAGAGCAAGGTCTCCTGGGATACACAGCCAGTGTGAACTCAGGTCTTCTTAAAACTGAGGCCAGTTCTTTTAGACCCTCACCCTTATTTCACTGTTGGAAGAACTATAGCTCAGAAAGTCGAGGTGCTTTTCCCAAAGTCACAAAAGTAGTAAGTAGCACAACTGGAATTTGAATCCAATCAGCTGTGTTCAAATCCCAAAGATCATCCACTAAACCTCTTGAAAGTGTTGCTGTTTTTGTTTCCAATTTTCCCTGACCCTATTTGCTTTTTTTGGCAGAAATATTGAAGTGGTTTGCCATTTCCTTCTCCAGCTCATTTTTCAGATGAGGAATCTGAGGCAGACAGGGTCTAATGACTTGACTAACATCATACAGCCAGTGAGTATTTGAGGTTAGATTTGAACTCAGGTCCTCCTGATTCCAGCCTGGCACTCTGTGCACTATGGTACCACCTAGATGCTGTCTCTAGACATCTAAAAGGTGGGAAAGTGTCCATTAGAACCCAGAGCTCCTGACTTCTTGTTCTTTCCAATATCCCCTGCCACGGGTGCATGAGTATATCACTTATATGAGAGTACAAATATATTTGGCAGCATGGGTGACTATGGGTTATGAGTGTGTGTGGTTGTGCTGTTGTTGGTTGTATATACGGCTCCGTCCAGGGGAGAATAGTCAGGATGGTGAAAGGCCTTGAGACTACATCATATGAAACTTGATTGAAGGAACTGGGGAGTTTAGCTTGTAGTAGAGAAGGCTTAGACTAGATCTGATAGCTGTCTTTAAAGATCAGGACTGTCATTTGGAAGAGGGATTAGTCTTGTTCTGTTTGGCCCCAGAGGGCAGAGCCAACAACAATGAATGATGGGAATTGCAAAGAGGTAAATTTAGACTTGACATAGGGAAAAATCTTACTAATGATTAGAGCTGTCTAAAAATGATACAGGCCACGAAGAGAAAGTGGGATCTCCCTCCTCAGAGGTCACGAAACAGATGCTGGACCACTTGTCTAGCATGGTACAGCAGTTATTTTGTGGCAGAACTCAGACCAAGTGACAACTGAGGTCCCTTCCAAGTCTTAAATTCTATGATTCTACAACCTTGATCAAAACCTTACATACAAGATATGACCTTGGACTTGAGTGTCCACCATTTTGCATTGTCCATGTGTCTTTTCCATTCCATTGGCGCAAATAAATGGTTTTCAGTCCTAATAGCCTCCCTGTTCATACACCACAATAGGGGAAAGTGCACACACCTTCCTCACTGTTAGTTATCTGGTATATGATCATCTCCATAAAATAATTTCTCTTTAACTATATAATAAGGAGCCCCCTTTCAACCATTCTTTACTATTTACAAATTATTTTTCTCACAACACTTTAATGTGCATGATATAGAAAATAGTACCCCCATTTTATAGATGAGAAAATGAAGTTCACAAATTATGCTGGGTTATGCATAATGACACAGAAAGGAATGGTTGAAAATGAGATTCAAAATCCTATCTCCTGACTCCAAGTTCAAGGTTTCTCTCACTAGACTGTGCTGGCCCACTAAGGTATTTATTATTTTCTATTATAAACCTGTGGCAATAAGACAGTGGAAAAACGATTCTGCTAGGGAAGCAGCTCAGTGAATCATCAGAGAGAACCCAGGGAAATAGATGGATTTAGGCATCTCACATAGGAAATTTGTGATCAATCATTGGACTCAGCTCATGTCAATCATATTGATTCTGCCAATGAGGTATCCCTAAGGCTGGAAACACAAATCAAGCAAGTGGTCCACCTTGGGGATGGAGAGAATGAATTCTGAAACAAGAAGAAACATGGAGGTTGTTTCTGGCCTGGCTCTTGGAGAGGGAGATACCTGTCGTTAAGTTCAGTAGAGAAACTGAGAGTATAGAAACACAGAATTAGAAATTAGAAAATAATTGAATTGGAATTCATTGAAGACTTGTAGTTAGTCATTTTTCAGTCATGGCCAACTCTTCATGACCCCATTTGGGGTTTTCTTCACAAAAATACGCCGTTTGCCATTTCTATCCCCATCTCATTTTGCAAATGAGGACACTGAGGCAAACAGGATCAAGTGATTTGCCCAAGATCACACAATAAGATTCATTGAAAAAGTAAGACCAACTTTAAAGGCCTGGGAAGCCTCTGTATGGGTAAATCTTGCTTTTCCAATTTAATCCAATCCTGCCTAATTCAAACCAATCCAATCCAGTCCAATAAGCATATATTGAATATCTACTAAGTACTCAAATGACAAAATAACAAACAATCTCTGCTCTAAAGTAGTTTGTATTTCTACTGTGGGGGGAGGAGAGATGCAACAAGCAAATACATAATTGTGTATATGGAATAATTTGAGGAGAAAGAGAGTCCAAACAAATGGGAAGATTAGAGAAAGTTCATTAGAGCTGAACCCAGCTTGTTGATACTAAAAGGAAGAGTTGAAGAGAACGAGGGAAGGGGGCACAATTTTTTCAATGACCCAAAGGCTGGAGCTAGAAGGTTAAGTTCAGGGAAAAGCAAGTAGTCTACCAGTTTGACTAGAACATCAAGACTATGAAGGTAAGTAATATGAAATAAACCTGGAAAGGGAATCTAGGACTAGGTCATGTGGCGCTTTAAAGTCAAATTGAGAAAATGACATTTTATCCTAAGGCCTTAGGGAGCTACTAGAGGCTCTCGATCAGTTGAGCAGCACATTCAGACTTTGTTCTCAGGCTACTAACATTTTGTTTCACAACTCTCTTTTTTGTTTTGTTTTGCTTTTCACAACTTTCTTAATGTTCTTGATGAAATATTGTGAGTTACAATATGTGCCACGTCCCCTTGATCTGCCTCTAGCTCCAGCTCCCCATCTGTAGAACCTGAATTTTCCTCATTAGTGTTTCACTTTCTCGTGTTTAGCACTGCCCTCTCCAGGTCTTCTCCCTTATACTGATAACTCTGTTTGGAGGGGAGGAAGACATTCTCAGTTCCTCCCTTTTCAGAGGAAAATTAAGTTATTAGACCTGTCAGAGAGATCTGGGACATCCTTAAGTACCTAGATGCCTAGGAGGAAGGACGTGATGTACATCTTCCTGACTTAATTGTATTGAGGACCTAGCCATATCCCTCATCTTCCTTGCCTACCTGTCCTTTGATAACTCTTATTTTAAAATGCTAGAGGCATGGGGTAGCTAGAAAGGGCTGGCTTTGTAGTCAAAGAACTTCAGCTTATGTCAGTCCTATTCTGTTTTGAAGCCTTGAGAGGGTTAAATTTGGCTCTCTAGGTCCTTTGCAAAGACAGCAGGAGGGGATGATGAATTGGATGGGATTTTCTTCTGTTTGGAGGTGATTTGAGCTCAGTCGTTAACACGTCTCATCAATATTTTTCATCAGGAAAAGTTGTGGCATTTAACAGTGGCACTGGGGTGGGGGGAAGCAAGGCTGGGGAAACCCAGGGGACTCATTTCTCCCCCTGCCTTTTCCCAGCTTCAGAGAGAGAGGCCACACAGCAGGTCATTAAGGGAGAGGAGAGGAGTGCAAAGGAATTCTAAACATAGAATAAATGCCCTGGGCGTATCCTCAGCTATTCAAGCTCTCACACAAATTCAAGTGCTTCAATGGATCTGTGATTTCAACAATGTGAGGATTCCCTTCAACAATATTGATCAGAACTCTCACGTTCTTGCCTCGCCCATCCTGGTGACTCCAACACAGACATCTGTTCCAGTTTGGAAAGGTCTTCTTTTGCTTTCTCTTGACACAAGAATTTAGGACTCTTGGCCCATCCAAACACTTGTTAATTCTAGACCTGACTGAACATGTGACTAGCCCACTTCCTTTTTTTGTCCTGAAAATATCCTTTCCTCTAGTTCCTTATTTGTATCAATCTACTGAGGCAGCTAGGTTGCACTGGACCTGGAGTCAGGAGGACCCTCTGTAAATCACTTAACCTCTACTTTAATGTTCTTCAACTGTGAAATATTAACGGCACTTCCTTTCTAGGATTTTTGTGAGAGTCAAACAAAGTTATATTTGTCCACTGCTTACCACAGTGTCTGGCGCATAGTAGGTATTCTATCGATGCTTATTCCCTTCTCCTATTGCACCATAGCTAGAAGAGAATTTGAGGAACTATCTAATTCAAGTCATTCATATTATAGATTCAACTGGAAAATGCAGAGGCTATATTGAATCTGGAGCCAGGAAGACTAGAATTCAAATCCAACCTGAAATGCTTAATAGCTATGTGACTCCAGGCAAGTCTGCCTCAATTTCCTCAACTTAAAAATGGTATCATAATACCAACTATTGTGGAGATCAAATAAGATAGTATTTGTAAATCACTTTACATAATGTAGTAGATGCTTAGTAAGTGTTTGTCCTCCCTGTTCTGCCCCTACATCTACTGTGTGAAATGATGATTTTGGTGATAATAACTGACAATCATACAGAACTTTAAAGTTTGCAAAATGCTTTTGGTACATTATTTCATTTCATCCCATCCATGCATAGATAAAAATCCATATACATATATAGAAAGCTCACATAAATATACAAACATGCAGATAGATATATAGATATATATGAGAGAGAAAGAGACCCACAGGAAAAAAAACACCTTTACATAATATCTTTAGTTTATTTCATGTTTTGACAAACCCATAAGTATATGAATGTGACCACTCCTTCCATTGAATCAGATCATAAACCATCCATACCTTCTCCTCTTTGGTGGTTATCTACCAGCTCTAAATCTACATCAAGATTTCACCCCATTAGCCAGAAGACTTCTTCTGAGTCTTTAATATCCCAAGAATACCAATGGCGAACTTGTCTCACTATCATCTTTTATTCTTAGCCACTTACCTCCTTTACATATTACAAGTTATGTCTTCATGTCTTTAGTGGCACTTTTTATGTCACATCTGAATGCAAGTTATTATTGATTAACATGTGCTATCCTGCTTATGCTCTCAACGCATTTTTTCATCTCCCTTTAGGTCATCTGAAATTTTACCTTTGTCCAAAATCATGGGATTTATGATTCATAGATACTCAGAAAATATGGAAAATGAAGAGATAAATTTTGCAGTAGTTAGTAATTTAGAATCATTAAAATGCCATGAAATTATCCAAATGCAACCCAGTCTGATCTCCTCCACCTTCTCAACTCTAGTTCCATATGATTTGCCTGCAGATTTTATCTTACATTTGTGCGTAGGATTGAAGTCTGGTGTGGAAAACCATCTACAAAAGCCTGACAATTCCTTTCTCATATTTTCATTAAGGATTTCATTTCATTCATCTTTCATTAAGATCTTTAATCTATGCATAGATTGTGTTTACAAAAATTTTATAGAAATAAGAAAGAAGACATACAGATCAATCGCTGTTCATATTGTCCAATCTATCGCCTTTCCATTTTTTTCAGGTGTTCTCTTCTTTGTAATCTTTTGGAAGTCAATTCCTTTAAAGTTGTCTTCACTTCGGTACTGATTTTCTCTCTATGCATTTGGTGAAAATCAAGCTTCTCCCAATACCATATTAATTGCCATTAAACACTGGACATTTCTGCTATCATTGTTGGTGAAAATAGATTATCATAGAAACACTAGCAGATCTTTTCCATTTCATATGTCTTTGTTGTCCTAATTTTATCTCTGAAATGCTCTTGGGATGACACAGTTTAGTTGGATCTCCTGCCAAATTCTTCGCAAATCTGTTTTTTTCTTCAAACACCTTTCACTGTTTGATGAGATGATATTGTTTGCAATATTTCACTATCCCCCATCCATAATGTTTTCTGAAAGGTGCTAAACCGGTGTTGCTTTTGGTTGCCAAGTATTCACACTCAGCAAAATATCAAAAAACAAAACAACAAAAATCTACTGTCTAAGGCAATTTCTGGACTCTAAATTTTCTCACCAAAGGGACCATGTTGCATTAGTTAAAGCCTCCTAAGAAATAATGATAAAAAAAAAAAAACTTTAAACACAAGGAGTGTTAGTTGGACACTGTTTGCAAGATGTGTGATTACCTGAACAAGCATATAAACATTCACATCTTACTGCTCCTGGCTAATTTCTTTATTAAAGTTTCTCTCTTGGTTCAAAATAGTCTCGGGTAAACCTCTTAGTGATTATTGAAATAGCTGAAATTCATTTTCTAATAGACTTGCCCCCACATCAGGCTGAGCTGAATAAAATCCTTTCCCTATTAGGTCAATTTCCTCTCTCTCAATTTCAAACCAAAATGTATAGGTTGAGACTAAAATAATTATTCTTTAATTGCAATTTCAAATAGCATATGAATATAAACATAGCATTAAACCCAAGGCATAACAGGCTACAATAAGACCAAAGGGCATTGAATCTCTACCCTTCCCACCACTTCCCACTGGTCAAAGGAGAAATGAGAAGTTAAATGATCAGAGCGTTAAAAGGAGCAGTATTTCCCCCAGGCAAAACTCCAAAGAAGAGGGAGGAAACAGAGGACTATAGGCTAGACTCCAAGCATCTCATCAACCATCACAGCTGTGAGTTCCCAGTTGACTTTTTATTTCAGATAGTTTTTATTATCCATCCCAATTATGTTTCTCACTGCTTTCAGGTGCCCATCACCATACTGCAAGGTAATAGCAAGACTTGTTCTCCCTACTTTTGGACACAAGCCATGCCCCATTCCCCAGTTCCCTGCCAATTTGTAAGGTGACACAAGGAGGATCTGTGTGGCTGCCATCTCTCCACATGAATCCCCTTCATTTTGGCCATGTGGCTGCTTTTCTGAAGTTTTCATCAACGTCAAAAGCTCCCGAAACTTAAGGAAGCTTGGGTAGTTCTTGCATGTCACCAAATCTCCAATTCAACATCCCTGGGGCAAGGGTTACTCAATGTCTTCACTTTTATCCATTTCCCATTTTTCAGAACTGGCAGCTTCTTCAGAACAATCATATTGGAGCTGCTATAATGGTGTTGCCTTTTCTTATCTTTGACTTTCTGACAATTTGGTATTTAGGGTAACCTTTGTTCTAAGCAGTTGATGAACTGACCGCACACAGACAACTGATTCTAAGATGATCCCCACATCATCAATGTGTCATTTTCTGTCTGTTACTACAGAGTATTTTATTGTGTGTGAAGTTTCTCGTGGCTTACTATATCCACAACCTTCTAAGTCTCTTTTTAAAGAAGCCTTTATGGAATACAGGCTCCAACCATCTAGAAATCTATAAGCCCCCCTTCTCTTTAACCCAAAATCGTACTTTCTCTAATTTGAGTCATACTCACCCGGGTCCCAATTTATGTTCATACAATCATAGATTTAAAGCTGTATGGAATCTTCAAGGTCATAAAGTGTAATCTCCTTTATTATTTTTTTTTACAAATCTAGAAACGGAGACAGAGAGAGGCGAAGTTACTGAGAGTTAGTATTTAGATTATTCTCTAAAGCTTATCAAGTATTTTACAACTATCATCTCATTTGATCCTCACAACAAAGAGTCTATTATTATCCCCGCTTTATAAAAGAGGAAAATAAAGTTGAGAAAGTTTACACTCAGGTGTTCCTGACTCCAAGTCCAATATTCCATCCATCTGATGCAGATCACATAGGTGGAACAAATAGGTTTCAAACCCGTCTTCTCACCCCAAATCCATCACTCTTCACTTTGTATCCAGGATGTTATAAGGCTCAAATGAGAAAAGGATGTAGAATACTTTCCAAATCGTAAAGCACTATGTAAATGTCAGTTATCATCATCATCAATAGCCTATTGTAACCAGCTCTCCTATCTGCTAATAACTTTCTTTTCTGAGCCTTCATTTGTACTTCTAGTGAGCTCAAGAAACATTTCTAGCACAATTATAGATGTGTGTCAATAAATATTTAATAACCAGGCTCTCAACAAAAAAAGTATACATACACTTTTCACTTGAGTCTGCATTATTAACACTTTCTTAATTCAAAACAATCCACAGAAAGATAAATTAAGCCCTGATTTGTAACAATTTACTATTTGTGAGTTGTAAATGCTCACACTGAAAATTTTACAATTGTGTCACAAGCCTGTTAGAGCTGGCTCCAGCACATTCTGCCTCACTGTGCCCCCTCTGCCTAGAGGTATAGAACATAAGAAAGGAACATAGCACAATGCTGACTTTCTCATTCTGACATCCTGGCCAGAGGCCAGGCTAAAGTAAATAACTTTCATTTATATAAAAGGTCTGCAGTTTTCAAAGTACTTTCACAGATTTTTTTTTCTTTTTCTTATTTTTAGTTGAATTGATGCTTGTTTTCTTTTTGCATATAATAATAGCTTTTTTTTCAAAATACATGCAAAAAATAGTTTTCAGCATTCCCCCCTGCAAAGCCTTGTGTTTCAAATTTTTCGTTGTTTTCTTAGTGTAACCAGGATCGCTTTTAAGATATGGGGCAAAGGGGAATTTCTTTCAAGTAGGAAGAAATAGGTTGAACTAGAAGTCTGCTAAGATTCCTTCAAAATCTCAAATTCTTTGATTCTGTGATTCATTTCAGAATATATACTTTCCCTCTGCAACCCTTCCTTATTACAAAGAAAACCAGTTCATGCAAACAGACTGATCCAACAACTTCATCTGACAGCATAGGAAATATCACATATCTTGCCCAATGAAAGGATGAAGGTCACAGCTTTTCTCCTCCTTTTTTTCCTTGCTGCCTTTTATTTTTTACAATAAGTTTTTATTGACATGTTTTATTTTTACATCGCCTATATTTCCCAATGTATCCCACTACCTCCGACTCCCAGAGAACCATTCCTGACAATTAAGGATAAAGGCTAGGACCTGGATATGACCTGGATCTGTGACTGGATGCTCATCAAAATATAGTGACCTCATCTCTTCCTCCCACACTCTTCACAGTGGAGAATGGGGCAAAACAGAAAAGGAATATCTTTGGGAAAATACAAAGAAATCTCAATTACTGAGGGGCAAGAGCTTGGCAATAATCTATCTCATTACTCATCCAAAATTAGCCCCAGTTCTTTGGCATTAAAACCCGAGGGTCAATCATGACTTCCATCCTCTCCTTCACAAATGTTGGCCTAATTTGGAGCCTCTCCTGGTATTCTTTGTAAAAATTCTTTCCTACTTTATGCAACTCAACTTATCATTGTCTTAAGTTACAATTATCTTCATGGTAGCCTGTTAGATCTTGCTTATTGTGTGCAATGAGCAATGATATGAGCAAGTATTCCAAGCAATGTTGTTCCTCGTTGCCTTTATTCATGATCTGAAACAGATTTCCAGCTATTCCTTGATTGGGATTCTCCAGAAAGGGATTGAGATCCCATCCATTGGATTTCATCTACCTTTGACTTTGTCTTGTTTTCTGGGCTATTTTATAGTGAATGAGCCAATCACTGTGAATTTGATTCTGTTCCTTCAAGAGTTCACTGATCCATTAAGCAAAAATTGCTGTTTAAGATTTCGTCTGTATATGATCTAAAGATGGTCATCCCCTTTTCTTTTACTCTGGCATTACCTTCAGAGAAGAAGGTAAAGCCTGCATAGAAGGGAGAGCCACTTTATATTTCAACTGCTTTCCTGACTCCATTATTTATTGTCTGGTCGCCAGGTCATGAGCTTCTCAGGATGTTGGACAGCAAGCACATTCCTTCACTGAAGCCACACTTGATCCCTTTTAAGCTTGGTAGGTTCTGCTTGAACAAGTGCTCCCCTTGAGTGGCTTTCAAGGGCAGGAGGTTACCTCCAGTCAAGGTGTCAATGAGGTAATTCAAGATCAGTCAGTTCATTTTCTCATTTTGTAAAGTAGGATGCAGGTACATCTACTTAGAAAGAACAAAGGGAGCATGAGGTGAGATGAGAAGATTTGCAATAGCCCCTTCCCACCTTAAAAATCTGTGAAACTCTGAAGGGTCATATCACCCCTCTAAACCTCAGTTTCCTCATCTGTAAAATAAAATGTTCAGATGAGATATTCTCTAAGGTCCTTTCTAACTCTAAATCTGGTTATCTTATTATCTCAGCAGGAGAGATACTTTGGTGGCTTAAAAACAAGCTATCCCCTGATACATGACATTCTATGATCAAGCAAACAACTGTTAAGCACTCAGTGTGTGCAGAACCCTGTGCTCTGTGTGGGAGAAATTAGACAACAAGGAGAAATCCAAGAACTAGATAATATGGGGGCTGGCAGTGGCTGGTGATAGAAGCAGGGCTGGGTTTCCATAGTTTTCCTCCTATAATTTAAGTAGCTTTATGTGAATGGGAATCAAGTGAATAATTAATGGTCCCTTTGAACAAACGGCCAAGTAGAAATGCTGCACACAGCGGCGATTTATAAATTGCCTTCTTGGGTTGGAATGGCCCACGCAGACTGGGGGAGCTCCCAGAGAGATGCCTTCTGAATTTACCCTCTCCATATTCTCCCAGTCTCAGCAGAATCAAAGAGTCACAGCTCTAGAAATCCAGCTGTTCCTGACACCTGGATGTCAAGTCGATAGCAATATGACAGCAGCAGCGCAGTCATTAACCAAGAAGGGTCCAATTATGGCAGGAGAAATATTTATATTGCAAAGCATCCTCCAATGGGGGGTGGGGCTGTTAATTAAACAGAAGAAGAAGACTAAGCTCCCCTAGTTTCCTATTCCCCTAGGTATCCATCACTAAGAGAATAACTATTCATTCCTTTGTGGAAGAGAGGGGGAGGCCCCGTTTCCAATAGTTTATGTGTTATGGGTATGCTCCTCATTGACTGAAAATAGTCCTCCTTTCCTTATCCTTTGTTAATATGGCTTCTTATCAGTTCCCTGCCCCCTCCACCATCTTTGATATAAGTTAGAGATGGATGGAGAAATGTGTAAGAGAGAGGATGTTGGAAACCAAGCAAGTTACTGCAGATACCCTCCGAAGGGCACTCAAGTGTGAACAATAGAAACTGACTCAGGAAAGAACAAAGAAAATGGAAAAAAAAAAAAAAAAAAAAAAAAGGAAATGAATAGGACTTAAGTCCACCGAAGGCTACATAGAGAAGAGAGTGTTGCAAAGAACCTCTCTCCTATACCATTTCCCTTAGCTTCTGGCTCTACAAATGGGCCAGTGAGATAGTGTGAGGGGGAAGGTAGTCAAAAGGGCTTCAGGAAAGGTGTGTTGCAGAGGGCTAGGGGACTTTGGATGCATTTCCAAGCCTGTGATTTGGACAGGAAACATTCCCAGCCCCAACTTATAGTGTTAATTATGGATAAGATACAGCAAATCCAAGAATTCTTCTATTTGAATTCTTGATATAGTAGAGAAGACCAGGGAAGTCACCCCGCCCCTTCCCCTAGAAGTCCCTCTGGGCTTCTGTTTTGTAATCTTTAAAATAAAAGGTTTGGACCCTATGATCTGTAAACGAGATAGACCCTGTAAGGACCCTTCCAGTTTCAAGTTTATGATCCCATGAGGAGAAAATGTGCTCCGTGGGATTAATTAATTAATGAGCAGTTATTAAGTACTTACTATGTGTCAAGAACAAGAGTTAGGGCTTTAAAAAAAAGGGCTAGAGATACAAAAAAAAAAAAAAAAAAAAAAGCAAAAACAGTCCCTGCCCACAAATAATTTACATTCTAATGAAGTAGACTATATGCATAAATCAGTACATACACGATAAATACAGACTAAATGGAAGGTAACCCTAAAGGGAAAGGAAATAGCAATTCAGGAGACAAAGAAAGGACTCCTGTAGGAGGTGGCTCTTGAGCTATCATTTGGAACACATAAGGATAATGTCAATATTGATTTGTTATCTATGGCTCCTTTCAGTATAATGTAGTTTCCTTAGTTTTTGTTGTTGTTAATATTGTTAATGATTGCTTTTGCTTTATCTGATAGTATGATTGCAATTCCTGCCCTTTTGGTTTCATTGTTGTAAATTTTGTTCCAACAAATAACTTTTGTTCTTTATTCTTTCTTTTCAGGTATATTTCTTGTAAAATTGTAGGGTTTTATTTTCTTATTCAATCTGTTGCTCTTTCTTATTTTATTGAATTATTTAATCTGTTGACAATTAAAATTGTGAAAGTTACATTTATATTTTTTCCACTTATATCTCTACTATTGTATAGGGACAGTTTTGAGAATTAAAATGTTTACTTTTTCTACAAAAGCAGTGCTTTTTCTCTTCAGCTGTCTTAGCTTAAGCTACTTTAAGACAATCTTCTTCTCAAATGTTCTCTTCTCATCTCTCTCAAGTTTAACCCATTCTCACTTGTTACTCTTTTCTCTAACTTTGGAGTTTTGTTTAATTTATAAATTTCTTTTTTGTCTTGTTCTTTCATTCTTCCCTTCCATTTTTTTTCTCCTGTCTATTAAACAGTCAAGCGATATCTCCTTTCTTTTCCTCTTCTTCAACTTGTTTTATTTGTTAGATCTTAATTTTTTCATTTTTGTGCCTTTTTCTAAAAATGATTTTTTTCTTTCATTCTCTGTAAGTTGTTGTTCCTTTTCTATCTATCCTAGACTTTTGTTCTTTAATTTGTTGACTTAACATTTATTTCATTTTTTAGTTTCTGACTTCTTTAAGGAATTTGAGCTTTTGAGATACTTTCTTTGTGTTCTTTCTTATAAACAGTTTATGCATTACAGTTCTGTAAATCTTGCCCCCATCTTCCTTTATCTATTGTGTCTTACACTTAGAAATGCCCCTTTTTGGTGATGATAGAAAGGATAGAAGCATTACTTCATGATCAGCATTTTCCTGTGTTTCTGACTGTGTAGTTCACAATCACCTTTTGCCCTCCCCGTGATCATTTTCGACTTTTGCCAAGAAACCTCTTTTTTGGAGCCATGGCTTCTACTCTTGTAGCAGTCAATTATCCTCAGGAGCTCTGATTCCCCAGATCCTGAGATGGCATGAATGGTCTCTCTAAGCACCTAATTCCTGAACATTATACCCATTATCTCCAGTTATAGAATATCTTTTCCCTCCATGAGAGTATTCCTCATTGAAACCTCCTTCTCATCATCAAAATATTTCCTCCCTTCTCCATCTTCTTGTTCCTTTCTCCTTTATTTTATGTACCCTCCCATTTTACAGTTTAATCCCACAAAAATAAAAACATCGATTCACAGGGAGGTAGAGAGTATATTGTGCAATGTAGCCCCTGATGTTTCAAGCCTGTTTCTCTCTCTCTCTCTCTCTCTCTCTCTCTCTCTCTCTCTCTCTCTCTCTCTCTCTCTCTCTCTCTCTTCTCTCCTAGTTTATTTTTAAAAAGAAATCTCTTAATGATCTCTCTATTGTTCTGTTGTTGGTATTATACTTGGATGCTGTATTTGTTTACCTTTCTTGTATTTCTGTTGTCTGAGGTGTTTATAAAGCAAATAATTTGTTCAGGTCTAGTCTTCTTTATAGAAATTATTCAGATGCCTCTTTTATTGAATGCCTATTTTTTGATTAATGATTATACTCAGGTTTGCAGGATATGTCACATTGGGCTGCATCATGAGTTCTTTTGCTCATTGAAAAACATCATTACATTTCTTTCTGCAGTTTCTAAATGGAGCCAAATTATCGTGTGCTATTCAAATTTCTTTTCCTTTATATCTGAAAGTCTTTCTCTTGGTCACTTGCAGAATTTTTTATTTGTCATTGGAATTATTCAATTTAACCACTATATGACTTGGAGTTTACAATGTTTTTCTGGAGGTAATCTATGATTCTTTTCTATTAACACTTTCCCCCATGTTTTGAAGTTCTAAGGAGTCTTTAAAATATATTTTTCATTATGGCATTCAGGTGCTTTTTTATTTTTCATGTTCTTCTGAGAGATCTGTTGTCTCTATACATTCTGCCTTCAAGATCAATATGCTTTTTGCTTCTAGGGAAGTCATATTTTCTTTTAATATTACTAGGTTTTGTTTCTTTTCTTATGGATTGTCCAGGAGAATGCCTAGATTGCTTTATGTCTTACATACTTTTTTTTTATTTTGGATAGATTTGAGAGGTTATGTGGATTGGGAAAAGTGTCTTGTTCTCCGTATTGTTGTCACATGAATAAAAAGTCTTGATCTGAGTCTAAAAGGAAACCAGGGATTCTAAAAGTTGGAGATAAGGAGGTAGGTAAAACATTCCAGACATGGGACACAGAGAGTACAGAAACATAAAGATTAGAGATAAAGCATTTTATTTAAGGAAGAGCAAGTAGACCAGGATGGATGTGTACATGAAAGAATACATAAGACTGGAAAGATAGGATAGAACCAGACTTTGAGAACTTCAGAAATTTACCAGTATATTATATTTGATTCAAAGGGCAACAAGGAATCACTGAGATTTATTAATAGAATGAGGCTAGGACTATTCCAGTTTCTCAATGTCATTCCTAAAAGATGGCATCCCAAGTCAAGTGCAATATTTTAGATGTGACTTGGCCAGGGCAGGATACAAGTGCTTATCACTTTCTTAGTCCTGGACTCTGTTCTTCTCTTAAATAGTCTAAAGTGATTATATCTATCTTAGCTTCTATGGCTCTATCTAATACCACCCAATTCCCTTCCATTTGTGCACATTCCCCCTCTCCCCAGATCCTAGTATGAGGAGGAAAGTATCTGACGTATTCATTTCTCCCCAAATGAATAAGAGCAAATGGGTCCCCTCCAAGGAAGATATAATAGAAAGGACTATTTGCTGTTCCTCACACATGACACTTCATCTCTCACCTCTATGCTTTTGCATTAACCATTCCCCTTTTTTCCTACCATGTTTGTATTCATTTCCTCATCATCTCTACCTCTTGAAAGCCTCAGTTCAAGTATTGCTTTCTACTTGAAGCCTTTCCTGATCCCCCCAACTACGAGTGTCATCCCTCCCCAAACTACCTTGGATTCATTGTGCCTATTTGCAGTATGTACTTCTCCATGGATCTGTTATCTCTATCAAAATAAAAGCTCCTTAAGATCAGAACTGTCTTGGTATTCCTAGCACTTAGCACAGTGTCTGGCACGTAGTAAACATTTAACAAATGCTTGTTGACTGATTGATTGGAGAGAACAATGAGGAATGAGATCCTAATGGAAGAATACCAGGCCCAGTGGAAGATCAGTGAGAGAGATATTTATGGGTAGGGAGGAAACTCTCCCACACTCTTTCCATGATACACCTTCTCTCACCTCTGAGGAAAGTCAAAAATTTGCTTTTGTTTTTCAGTCACTTCCTGTAGGGATCTTCTAGGATCATTTCCTATTCTTACAGAAAGCGGAAAGTGAAACTCTAAGAAGAAGATTATCCAGGGTCAAATAGGTAAAATGCAGAGCTCTAAGGTGGTTTTATAGCTGCAAATTCTATGCTCTTTGGGCTTCTTAGAGAAGGCGAGACTTGAGCTGGTCCCTATAGGATGTTAGGGATTGTATAAAAGGAGAGGAGGGCATTCTGGGGTGGAAAATTGTATGAGAACATGCCTCAAACTTACTAGATTCTAATGAATGGCTCTTGTAAAAAAATTTAATTAAATGGATTTGAACAAAAGCCTAGAGGAAGAGAAGCTCAGGGTTAATTCAGAGGAGTCTAGTCCAGTAGGGGAAGAAAGTTCCCTTAGGTAGCAGGGGGAAATAAGCTCTGGGCAGTATGGCAGACTATTAAAAGGGAGTGTGCTAGAGTGGAAAGAACGCATAATACTTGAACAGGTTCAAATCTTGATTCTACCATGGGGCACATCCCCTATCTGAGCCTTAATTTTACCATCTATAAAAGAAAGGACTTAAACTGGATGGCCTTTGAGGTCCCTTCCAGCTGGAAATCTATGTTCCCAGGAATTCCCATTTGCCAGCTCCAACCCGGCCTCCCAGACTTGATGATTAACAGTTTTGCTGGGAGGAACAGGAGCCACCACCCCCTCCTCTTTCTCCCTGTTTCTTTTCTCTTCCCCTTTTTCAAAGGCTGAGCTGAGTTAATCAGATAAATTCCTCAGCCGGTAGCACCAACAATTTTTCTAAGGCTGAGTCTCCCCGGAGCGACTCATAATTACTCTAGACCAAGACATTAAAGCAAAGGGGGAAAGAAGGGAAAAAAAGAGATGTTTTTAATTAAAAAATTAATTTTTCTGACAGACCTACTATTGGCTAACCTGCTGTGGTGCTTCATTCATCAAGGGGAAAATCCCAGAAGATTCCTCTGGTCCTTGTTAAGCCTCTAGGGGAGGAGGGCCTGGGGGGGCCAGGGCCTGCTTTCTTCTGCCCCTTCAAGAGGTTGGGACTCCATCACTTTCAGAGAAGAGGACCCGGGGCTCTTGGCTTTTCTTGCTCATTGCCTGAGAGACACAAGCTCTGGGGGACAGGCAGGCTGGGTGGGCCTAGGAGGTAGGGATGGAATGGGAGAGCAGCCTTTGCAGACTGGCTCACTGGACAGAGTCAGGGGTGGTTAGGGGCCCAATGGATGTTTCATAGAACCGTGGGTTCACAGATGGAATATGCCTTTAAATTTATTTAGTCCCCCTCTTTTGTGTTATGGAAAAGGCCAGGAGAAATTAGGGACTTGCCCCTGCCCATATAGTCAACAATGACCAGAGCTGAACACTGAGCCTAAATCCAGAAAGCAGGGGGTGATGGTAGAAAGATCAGTGAACTTGACATCATAAAATCTGAGTCTGAACTTCTATTTCTCCTACCTCCTACCTATTTGGTTTTAGATAAATCACTTCCTTTCTCTGGGACCTGCTCCTTCTACTATAAAATGAATGGGCTGGGCTAGATTATCCATAAGATTTCTTCTGGAACCATTAGAGATTATTTTTACCCTACCACAGCTTCTCAGAGAACCTTAGAACCAGAAGGAATATGATGGAAAGAGCCTTGTCTCTTTCCATCATATTCCTTGATCCTGGAGCTCAGGAGTTGGGATTCAGTTTCCAAATTTGACAGTTGCTGAACTAGATGATATTGGGCAAATCACAGCTTTTCTGGACCTCAGCTTTTTCATCTTTTATAGCTGCTCGGTATTAATATCTGTCATGAGGAATTTTGTGAACCTTATGCAAATAAGTAGCCTAACTGTATATCCAACTCCTCAATCAATCAACAAATATAACATAGAAGCAAGATTGTCTGGGCCCCAATGTGCAAACCTCTTTGTTTGGATCCAGAAGGAAAAAGCTAACCATACCTCTGGAATTTCTGGAGTTCCCCATTCCAAAGGGGTCCAGTCTAGAAGTAGAAGATCAGTTGGGGATTTGAAAGCTATGAAAGTTTCCCTCTCTCCCTCTCTCCCTGTTTGTCTCTGTGTCTCTCTTTCTCCCTCCCTCCTTCTCTGTCTCTGTGTCTCTGTGTCTCTTTGTCTCTCTCTCTCTCTCTCCCTCCCTCCCTCACTCTCTTTCTCTGTTTCTTTGTCTTTGTCTCTATATCTCTGTCTCTCTCTCTGTCTCTCTGTCTCTTTCAGTCTGTCTGTCTGCTTCTCTCTTTCTCTCTCTTTCTCTCTGTTTCTTCTTAAACATTCCCCACATTTCTTTCTCTGTCTTTGACTCTCCGTTTCCCAGGCATCATCCCAGGTAACATCATGCAAGAACCTTTGACTAAAAACAATGACAAGGATAACTTTATTTTATGATCCTCTGACTTGATATTCATATATAAAATGAAATGCAGAAAAGAGAAACATACTCTCTCCAAAGTTGCCCATTTCCAACCCCACTTGGAAAGACAGATTCCTTATAGATACTGAAGTCCTCCAGTTTTCCTTTGTGGATAGCATTCTGCTGATTGCATCATCACAGATTTACAGAATATTCTCAAATGAGATCCATGATCATTCACAAAAAAAATCAATCCAGCAAGCTACCAAAAAAAAAAAATCAATCCAGCAATCCACATAAGAAAAACAAAGTGGATGGCAAATAATGTTACCCAGATTATGACGTGGTTGGATAGACAACTCATTGAGTTAGCTCCCAAGTATATAAAATCTTGGGAAGTTGCCTCAGATGGACAAATGATATATCAGCCTTCAACTAAATGGGAATATGAGAAAATGGACTCAAATTACATCTGAGAATGTAGTATGGTACTTTTATTTATTTATTTTGCTGAGGCAATTGGGATTAAGTGACTTGCCTAGGGTCACAAAGCTAAGAAGCCTTCCATGTCCGGGATCAAATTTGAACTCAAGTCCTCCTGACTTCAGGGCTGATGCTCTAGCCATAGTGCCATCTAGCTGTCCCTGGTATATTGCTTTTGATCAGTCAAAGGGCAATTAGTAAGATCTTACTATATTCTAGGTCTTTTCTAAGTATTAGCAGTAAAAATACAAAGCCTAAAACAATCATTTCTCATTTCTCCAATTTTAGATTCTAAGGATAACCTTAAAATTCTAGGAGGTCATTTTCAATGATCCTAGACGGCTTCTGGGCACCAAAGTCCATCCCATTAATACCAATATTGTTTCAATGATGAATATAAATAAAAGTCATGGAAAGCCACCGTCTTAGAAAACACTCAATCACAGGTGACCCAAAGAAAAGCTAGTAGTCATCATGTGAATAGTCATCAGTACATCACTGTGATGATCTGTATACAATTGTAAAAGACATCATTAAGGAAAAAGGACTCAAGAATATTGGTATTAAAGAGATGGGCTTTACTGCCAGGGAGTAGCCTGAGGTCATTAAAGTAACCTGTTATATTCAACATGTATTGGACTATCTGTCATATAAGGGGAGGGGGTGGGGAGAAGGAGGGGAAAAGTTGGAACAGAAGGTTTTGCAAGGTTCAATGTTGAAAAATTACCCATGTATATGTCTTGTAAATAAAAAGCTATAATAAAAAAAAGAAAGTAACCTGTTAAAATTTTAAGGTTATCCCTTCGAATCTAAGATTCTTAGGAGGAATGATTGTTTCGGTCTTTGGATTTATACTTCTAATATCTAGAAAAAATCTAGAACATAGTAGGATCTTATTCATTTCTCTTTGATTGATCAAAAGTACTATATCATATTCACATATAATCCAGCCCATTTTCTCCTACATATTGCCTCACTATGTAGTAAGAGTGAAGGATAATGTATACTTAATCTGAGTCCCATATTGGAATCTTCCCATCACTAAAAGAACCACAGGAAAGCATCTAGTGCTCCAGGAAGATCTTTGGTAAGAGATCCATAGGATACAGATGTCAAAGGTGAAAGGAATGGAGGAGACGAAATCTTCACTGAAAGGATCTGACTACCATGGAATCCTAGAATGACCAAAGTATAAGTGCTATCAGCAAATGAAAACCCAGAAGGGGGAGTAACTTTCCAGGGGCCTCCAACTAGCTAGGAGTGGAGCTAATTAGAACTCTCCTGATGAAAGACTACAAGAAGCAGCTTGCACTGGGAATCAAGAGTCCCCAGTTAACAACCTGACCCTTCTGTCGACTATGTGGCCTTGAGGAAGCCACATTCTTCCTCTGAGGCTGTCCCTCCCCCATTCCCTGTGATCAGATAATTAGACTAGATGAGGAAGCATAGTGCCATAGAAAGGGCACTGGTTCCAGTTCCATTCTAGATGTTAGTTCTTATTACCTGATACAACACTGGGTATGACTCTTAGTCAGTGACAGCCTCAGTTTCTTTATCTTTAGAATAAGAGGGTTGGATTAAATGACTGAGATCCCTTCTAGATCTAGAGGAGGAAGAGGAAGAGGAGGAGAGCTTAGATTCATATAGCACCTACTGTGTGCCAGACATTCTATACAAATTAGCTCATTTGATCCTCATAACAACCCTGAGAAGTCTATTATTAGTCAGGAGTGCTGTTATTATTCCCATTTTTACAGATGAGGGAACAGAGAACATCAGAAGTTAAGTGACTTGTCCAGGATAACATAAGTGTCTGAAGTGATATTTGAAGTCGTGTCCTGGCTTCAGGTCCAACCCTTTACTCACTGTGTTACCTAAACCCTGAGGTCCTTCTAGTTCCGATACCATCTGACATTCCCAGGGAAGTTCACATCCCAGCAGCCCACACTTCCCCAGGGTCAATTCCACCGTGCCCTGGATGGGGAGGGGCTTCCAAGCATCAAATCCTAGACTAGAAAGAAGAGTACTGAGACTGGCAGATTTCCTCTCTCCCCCTAGGTCTGCAGTGAAAATGTGTAAATTTGCTTGCCCCGTTTGGAGGCTGATCAATGGCAAGCAGAGTAAAGCAGCAGTGGGAGATGCTGCTTAAACCACGGCTCCCTTGGGCCCCATCACTCAGCTCTATGGTAATAAAATGGCCAGGACTAAAAAAAAAAACCCTATGAGACTCTAGAGAGTTCAGTCTCATCTCACTGGATTATAACCCTGTTATCTAACCCCCCGGGGCTTGTTCCGGCTTCTTCTGAACCTATGTGGGGAAATGAAAGCCTCACTGAGAAGCAGAGCAGCACAAAAGAGAAAGGAAGACAGAAGAAAGAAACTAAGGGAGGATGGGAAATGGAAGTACAGAGGCAGGGGAAGAGATGAGATGGCATCTGGAGAGTACTCCCTGCCCAAGAGGACTTGGTCTTCGGTGAAGGGCCTTCCATGGAAAATGCCATT
This sequence comes from Antechinus flavipes, assembly GCF_016432865.1. Lineage (NCBI taxonomy): Eukaryota > Metazoa > Chordata > Mammalia > Dasyuromorphia > Dasyuridae > Antechinus > Antechinus flavipes. The sequence continues at coordinate 654,295,967 of NC_067399.1, forward strand.
CTCCTGCTTTTATGTCACACATTTGTGCCCAGGTCTAGCTGCTTTGGGACCCGGATTTTCTTCATCAATCAGCAAGTCAGTCACTAAACTCTAATTAAGCTCTACAACAGGTCAGATGTTGGGCTAAGAACTGGTCGTAAAAAAAAAAAAGGTCAAAATTATTGGGGAGTGGGGAAAATAGTCCCTACTCTCAAAGAGTTTCCATTCTAATGGGGAAGAAACAACACATGCTGCACATAACTAGGAATGCACAGAATATACAAAGAAGATGGAAGTATTGAGAGGGGGAAGCGAAGCAATAGTGGGAAGAGGCTGGGGAAAGGGTGAGATTTGGACTGAGTCTTAAAGGAACCAAGGAAACTAGGAGGCAGAGGTGAGGGGGCAGATCATTCCAAGCAGGGGAGAACAAAGCAAAGGCACAAAGACAGGAGTTTCTGGCTCACAGGGAACTCATGAGGAACAAATGAAACAATGTAGTAAAGCCTTTTGCAAACCTTCAAGCTTTACATAATTGTGAGCTGTTATTCTTAATTAATAGATTAATACAACTTGACTTAACCTCCCTGGGGGCTCAGCTGCTCTATGGAGACGAGAGAACTGTCCCCCTGACCTTGGAGAGCTCCCAGGGGGAGTTGGCAAACAGGATGCGCATACATGGGGATCTCAGGAAAGATTTCCTGTCATTTCTATCTCTAGCATCTCCCCACTCTCCCCCGTTCTCGCTATCCCCATGGCCCCAGCCCTACTTCAAGCTCTCATTACCACCTGCCAGGACTCTTAAAATAGCCACTTTAAAGCTCTTTCTGCCTCCACTCCCTTCTTCCTTTAGACTGTGACCGGAATATTCTTTCTTTGGCATAAACCTGCCCATGTCCCTGTTCTGCTCTTCATCCTCCAGTGGCCTCCCAAGTCAAGTCTGAACTCCTCTGCCAGTCAGAGCCCTCCACAACTTGGCATCCAAATTCCTCTCCAGCTCTGTCTCATCTAACTCCCTTCCACGCTCTCTGTTCCAGGCAAATGGCACTGCCTGGCCCCTGCACAGCTGTTGTACGCTGGAAAGAACAGCGAGCTTGGAGTCAGAAGACCTTGGTGTTAGACTCTGGGGTCATCCAGGCTGAAGGGCAGACAGCTGTGTGAGGAAAGTCTGTGGGGATAGCCTGTAGCTCCTAATTATTTCTGCAAATTCCTTGGCTACTCAAAGAGTGTCAATGTACTCCTTGAGGCTGGTGGAGAGCTTGGCGGATAGTGAAAGCTGTGGCTCCGGAGGGAGTTTGTGAGCCATTGTTTATGGAGGGAGAAGAGGAAGGGGAGCAAAAAAGAGAAAGAGGAAAAAGGAGGAAGAGCATCGTGTTGTAATAATAATGATGATGATGATGAGGGTAATTTTAAAAACTACCACAACAACATTCATTTAAATCATTTATTTAATTCTTTTAACTTCATTTAAATCTTTTAGCTTTACAAAGCATTTTACAAATCTTATGCCTTTTTTGATCTTCACAATAACCTTTTGAAGTAGATTCTATTATACCCATTTTACAAATGAAGAAACTGAGGCTAAAAGGTGAATAAGTTGCCCAGAATGGTGCAGCTGGTGTCTGAGAAAGCTTCTGAATTCAGTTCTTCCTAATTCCAAGTCTAACACTATTCACTACTCCACCTGGAATATGAAAGAGAGCATGTGAGAAAGGAAGAATATCCAAGTAAAACTCCTTAAGGTCACTTTCATGTTCAGATTGAATGACAAGAGGGATATTCAACCATTGCTAGTTAAAATAGAGAAAACCACCGATCAGATCTTATTTCTAAGACCAGTGGACTGTGGACAGGTCATTTAAAATTTCTCAAGTCTCAGTATTGAAAACTATAAGGTGGAAATAATGATACTGACCTCACAAGACTAATAAAAATATCTAATAAAAATAATAGTATAAAGTATTATGGGAATGCCAGTTATTATTGTGATTCATAATTAGTGAGAAGATAGCTTGAGCGTGGCTTGGCTCTGATTCTGTCTTCAGACTGAGAGAGGCTTGCCTCATAGATTCATGGGGCGGGCTGAGTTTAGGACTGGGAACCTCTTCACAGATGGAGGGAAAGATTTCAGAGTCTTGAGTCACACTGTTGAGCTTCCCAGAAAGATGTCAGCATTTGGGGAAGTTGGGACTGTTAAATCCTGGTTAATGGTCCCTAATAATCTCTGCATGGAAAAAGAAAGCAGTTGGGGAGGAGGCTGGATGCAAGCTGTAACAAGGGCAAGCTTTATGTATGAATGTGTGTGGGTCCCTGGGTTCAAATCCCAGCTGGAGTCCAGAGAAGGAGTCCCTTTCCCAATTCTGGTCTTCAGTTTTCTCTATAAAATGACAGGACTGGACTAGATGCTTTCTATGGTCCTTCTATCTCTAAATCCTATAATCCTTGCATTCTGCTGTAATCTGTACCTACTTCTCTATGTCCCTCACTAGAATGTAAGAGCTTAGAAGGCAGGGACTGCTTTTGTTTTTTCCTCTGTGTTCCCAGCTTTGCACACAGTAGGCATTTAATATTCTTGTTGATTTATCCATCATACTGCATGATCCACTATAGGATATTGGAAGGAACCTCCCAGGGCATGTAGTCCAACTTTTAACCTTGTACCGATGAGGAAACCAAAGTCACACAGCTAGTCATTAGCTGAGCCAGAGATCAAATTCTGATTTCCTGATTTCATGACCATGAATCCTTATTAGATCTAGATGAGGGAAGGTTGGTTAATGTCCAGCCAAAGGTGACAGTCACAATCTGTGGTCCCAGAAAGGATGTGTTACTCCAGGCTGATGAAGTGTCAGGCAAGAGATTTTCTCCCTCACCTTGGCAGGCTCCCACAAGCAGACACAATGGTGCCCAAAGATTCTGTGACACAGAGATGACCCATCCCTCCCCTTGCTCCCAACTTCTAAGCAGACCTGAGGCTGCAGAGACGCATCTGGGACCTATATACCCAGCTCAGAGTGGAGTTCTCTTGCCCTGTCATGCCAGTCCCTGAGCCTGACATCTGCCAATCAGCTGAGAGACATCTGGAATACCCCTGACATTGGTCCTGCCCAACTTGCAGGGCTTCCAGAAGGGAGTTTATTCTGTTAATTGGATGAAAACCATTTCTTACAGAATTTGGCTAAGAAAAGAATCCTTGAATGCTTAGCTGCTTGGCTGGGAGTGATTGTGAATTATTACTACTATTAGTAATAATCATGGTGATATGTTCCCTTGATACGTGCCGATGAAAGACAAGTCCTGAATTGTTTATTATTATTAATAATAATTAATCTCTGAGTCATTTGATCATAGGATTTAACACTGAAGGGAGCCTCAGAGATCATATAAACCAACCCTTTCATTTTACAGATAATAGGAAATAGTGGCAAAAGCACTGGGTTTGGATAGAAGGCCTGGGTCCAAATCTGGGAAATTCTTACCAGGCTGCTAGGACTTTCCTTACTCAGATTAGCTTCCACCTACTCTCTGTGGAGCTGGTATTTATGGAGATGATATCTTCCAATTAGAACATAAGTTCCTTCTATGCCCAAAGGGCTATCACACTGGACATACCTTTTGATCCAGCAATGTCTCTACTGGGCTTGTATCCCAAAGAGATCTTAAAGAAGGGAAAGGGACCCACAGGTGCAAAAATGTTTATGGCAGCCCTTTTTGTAGTGACAAGAAACTGGAAACTGAGTGGATGTCCATCAGCTGGCGAATGGCTGAATAAGTTATGGTATATGAATGTCATAGAATATTATTGTTCTTTAAGAAATGATCAGCAGATGATTTCAGAGAGGCCTGGAGAGACGTACATGAACTGATGCTAAGGGAAATGAGCGGCGCCAAGAGATCATTGTACAAGGCCACAGCAAGATTATACAATGATCAATTCTGATGGATGTAGCTCTCTTCAACAATGAGATGATTCAATGGTCTTGTGATGGAGAGAGCCATCTGTATCCAGAGAGGACTGTGGGGACTGAATGTGGATCACAACATTCGGTGAATGTTGAAAAGAGTGAAGTATTTTCACTCTTTTTGTCATTTGCTCGCATTTTGTTTTTCTTTCTCATATTTTTCCTTTTTAATCTGATTTTTCTTGTGCAGCATGATAATTGTGGAAATATGTGTAGAAGAATTGCACATGTTTAACATATCTGCTGTCTAGGGGAGGAGTGGGGGGGGGGAAAGAAGGGAGAAAATTTGGAACACAGGGTTTTGCAAGAGTGAATATTGAAAATTATCCATGCATACATTTTGAAAATAAAAAGCTTAAATTAAGTTTTTTTTAAAGAACATAAATTCCTTGAGAGCAAGTACTATCTTTCTGTTTGCAGGTGTATTTCCAGCGCTTGACACAGTACCTAGTACATAGTAAGCACTTAATAAATGATTTTTGATTTGACTTGATGCTACATGAATAAATCAAGTTAATTTCTAAAGCCAATGTCAGAGTAGGTTGGGCCTCGGAGGCTATGCCATCACCTTTGATGAAGATTTCTGTAAGTTCTTTTCATCCCTGCCAAAAACAAATATCAAAAGAGGAGCGGGGAGATGTCTGATATATGGGACAAGAACTGAACTCATTAATTCATATTGTGACTTTGGGCAAGATCTTGACTCACTCAATCAATCCACACCCATTTATTATAGGCCCTCTATAAAATCCTCTTTAAACTTCTCCATTCTTTTCCTTTCTGAGCCTCAGTTTCTTCACCCTCCCAAAGCTAGTATGCTAAAACATGCTATCTCACCACAATTCAGATGAATAAAGGATGGTCTTAAAAAATAAGCAGGATGACACAAATGTTCAACTCAATTCAATAAGATCTTATTAAGTGAACACTGTGCTGGGCAATGTTCTAGGTACTAGGTACAAAGACTAAAATGAACTAGTTCTACCTTCAAGAAGCGCTCTCTCTCTCTCTCTCTCTCTCTCTGTCTCTCTCTGTCTCTCTCTCTGTCTCTCTCTGTCTCTCTGTCTCTCTCTCTCTCTATTTCTCCATCTATATATATCTATATCTATATGACCTCCTCTATAAGCCAATCAAAGTCCTTCCCCAACTCCATCTCAAATCACCTTTACAGCCTTATTACAGATCATTCCTCTATGGAGTCCAGCCAAACTGGACTTCTTACTGCTCCCGACACAGGATGCTTCATGTTCCACCTCCCTGCCTTTTCTCTGGCCATTCTCCATGCTTAGAACGACCCCCCTCTTTACCTCCCTTTTAAAATCCTATGTTCCTTTAATATTCGGTTCCAAATTCACTTTCTACATAAAACCTTCTCAGGTCCCAAACCTGTCCCCTCACTCCTCTGTCATCCATCCCCAAAACAACCGTGTATGCATTTTCTATATATTTCATATCTATACTATCATATATATTCTCTCTCTAAATGTGATATGAGCCTCTCAAGATGCTGAATGGTTTCAACTTAGGAACTTCAACTTAGAACATTAGTTCCGTGAGTTATTTGTGTGGTACAGATCCTGACACTAAGTACTGAATAACCATCTGTGGACTTAATAATTTCATGCATCTGCATTAGTCTTATAAAGGATCATACACGGAAGGGATTTCAGAAGGCATCTAGTCCAATCCCCTTATTTCACATAAAAAGGAAACTGAGGCCTGTGTGACCAAAGTCACCCAGAGACAGGATATGAACTCGAGACCTCAGATGTCAGAGTGAGGGATTTTTTCCCCCTCACGCCATATTGAGGGGGTACTTGAGCTGTAATCTGAATTAAAGGAGGTGTTCTTAAGAAGTACATGTGGGTAGGGAATGCATTCTAGGTTTGGGGCACAGCCTATGTAAAGATTCAGAGATGAATTGATGGTGAAATGAGCTTTTGGGCTCTTAGAGATGTCAGGATTATAGGTATAGAACAAAGCATACAGTTGCAAACATAACCAAGGTGTTGATTTGTGTTGTTTGAGGGATATCATCCTCTCCAAAACTCAGTTTATTCCTCTGCAAATGGAAAAAATAGCAGCATTTCAAAGCTGCATCAAATTATGTTTGCAGAGCTTTTCAATATTAGGCTATTTTCCTAATCTCCTAATATTTTCCTAATGCTTATATGGCTCATTCATTATTTTCCCCCCAAATATTTTTATTTAGTTCATTAAATACTGCTCAATTACATGTAACACATTTTAATATGTTTAAAACTTTGAAATCCAAATTTTCTCTATTCCTTTTCCCCTCCTTGAGAAGGCAAGCAATTATATGTTAATTATACACAGGAAATCATTTTATTGTTGAGTCATTTCAATAGTGTCCAACTCTTTATGACCTCATTTAGAGTTTTCTTGGCAAAAATACTGGATACTTGCTATTTCATTCTCCAAATCATTTTTTGGATGAGGAAACTAAGGCAAACAGGGTTAAGTGACCTGCCTAGGGTCATAGAGACACTAGTCTGAGGTCAGATTTGAACTCAGGAAGACTTTCTGACTTCAGACTTGGCACTCTGTGCACCATGGCATCACCTAGCTGCCCGCCTGTGAACCCTTGCAAAAGCCATGTTGCAAAAGAAAATACAAGGGTCAGCTCTTATTAACATCACTAAAAATAGGACCAGCTCATTTTCTTTCTCGATCTTCCATTTTTAAATAGTATCCTTGCCAGCACTTCTGCAACATTTCTCCTTTGTAACGTGTTGCCAGCCCGCTTGTGCCCACCATGCCCCATTCCAGGGCTCTCTGGCTTGTCCTCAGTTCATTTCCTCAGAGACTGCCATGATCCCTGATTTACTGGCATATAACAGGAGGTTTAAAAACGTTGCCATTTATACAGCTCTGTAGGATTTGCAAAGCTTTCTACAAACATCACATCATTTGATCACTGTGAGGTGGATGTGGCAGATATCATCTCCATTTCACAGATGACAACACTGAGGCTCATAGACATGGCTCGTAATGGCCGGCCCCAGATCACACAGGCAGGATTTGGACCCAAATGTCTCCTGATGCCATGTTCAGCATCCTTTTTACAGACCTGTCTGTGTGTCTCCCTATCCCAACCTGAGCTAGAAAAAAAAATGACTTTTTTCTTGGATTTCCCAATCAAGACCCACTCTGATGCATTTTCTAAATCTTTGGTTTTTAATTAACAAAGAGGAGCGGGACTTAGCTGGGCTCTCCCCACCCCGCCTCCCCCCACTTTCCACAGGAAACCTTTCCCATTGCTGGGGATCTCTCTGCCCTATTACCTTATCTTAGTCTTGCATTTATTCCATATACACATTTATATGTGTGTCTGTGTACCCCTCTTAGACTGCGTAGAGTAGGTATTCTTTCTCTTTCCTTTTTCTTTCCTTTGTTCCTTCCTTTCCTTTCATATTTGCATCTCTAGCACCTAACACAGTGCCTGGCGCATAGTAGGTACTTTAGTCATAAAGGTTTGTCTATTGGATCGACACTCATTGCTTTTATATAATACTCCGGTCCTAATTATTGTTACTCATTAGATGGACCAGGGGGGATGGAGAGCAGGGAAGGTAGTGAGCTGGAACGTGCATGAGAGAAAGATTAAGAGAAGGAAAATGCAGGAAGGCTCTGGGATAGGTTCCTTTAGCTGCAGCTTGCTGGCCAGGGAGTGCTGGCTGGGCCCAGGGATATGTGGATCTGCCTCTTCAATGAAGTTACTGAGCAGCAGATGAGACGGGAGCCGGTGACCGCTGCCCAGGAGCCGGGCCGATCCCAGCAGTCACCACACCATGGATTCGGGGCCCAGGTTTTGCACCCGGCCTCACCATGCAGGGGAGCCGTGTGGGGAAGGGTCACTGCCTGAAGCAAACCTGGCCACAATCTCCAGCCCAGCCAGCTGGGTCCCGAGCCAGGGGCTCTGCTGGCTGATGGACCCGCCTCCCAGACCCCACTTGGAGCAGGCTCTGGCCACATTGACAGCCCCCTCCTCAGAGCTCTTATCTAAAGCACTTTAAAGTAAACCATTCCCGGATCACCCAGTGTCAGGGAGGGAATGCACAGAATACAGGGATCATCACTGACCCCAGTCCCCTACATGGACTGTCTTTCCCAATTAAAGCTAGCAGATGGTGCCATCAGAGGGCTGAGTTGGACTCAAGGAGATTTCTATTCAAATTTAGCTTCGGCCATCAACTAACTATATGATCCTGGGCAAGTCACTTAGTTCTGATTGCCTCAGTTTCTTCACCTGCAAAATGGGAATAATAACACCTACAGTTGTCATGAGGATCATGGAATATGTATAAAGCTTTTAGCTTTATTCATGTCTATTCCCTTTGCTTCTATTAGAATATATGTTCCTTAAGTATAGAGACAGTCTTACTTTTATATCTGGATCCTCAAAACTTAATACAGTGCTTGGAAAATAGTAGGCACATAATAAAAATTTTTCATTCTCTCATTCATTCATTCCTCTATATCCCTGAGCAGAGATCAGCCAGAAAACACTAACCAGAATTCAGTCAGCTTTGTTTTCTTTCTTATAGAATTCCTATTATGGGAAATTCACGACTTTCCAAGTGAATCCAGGATAGTTCTAATGGATCATTAAAAATTATTTCCCCAATCACTTCTTGATATTGCTCACCCATTGCTTTCTCTGGGACCAAGATAAACAAAGCTATTCATCTTTCATAGGACAGCCCTTCAAAGATCTGATGACTGCTGATATGCATGTCACTGCCCCATCCCACAGCCAGGATAAATATTCTATTTTTTTCCCCCAGTCCTTGAGCTGATGGCATGACGTCCAGTTTCCTCTTCATACTAATCCATCTCTGAATCCATGTCGGCCTGTCGACTTACTGATTAAGTTATCACACCCAGGACGGAGCATAATAGTCCAGGTGTAGACTGATGAGAGCACGGGACAAGGGAACTGTCACCTTCGTCGTAGCATAAGATTTTTTATTAATGTAGCCTAAAACCACAGTAATTTTCCTCTATCTTGTCCCAAGGTTATTCCTGAACTTGCCCCCTATTGAAACCCCCAAGTCTTTTTTCATGTGAACAGTTATATAGAAACCATACCTTATACTCCCCCCCCCACACACACACACCAGTTCTGTATTTGTGTGGTTCATTTTTTAATCTAAAGGTAAGCCTTTCTAACAGTCTTGTAATCTAGAGACTTTCACAAGTCACATTAGCAAAACTATATTGACCATTGGGGTATCCCCCACACGCTGAAGGGAAGGCTACCCAGCTTCAAGGTACTCTTCCATCCAAAGGCCTAAAATTATGTCTCACAAGCTCCCACGTGTTCGCCTTCTCTAGGGAGACAAGGGATATAATTATTTCAAAATTAAGGCATTTACTGAAATGCTGTCGTAAAAATTAGCAATAAGGCATGTCTCCCATAACCTGGGGAACAGTTCCCTAATAAACTTAGTAGATCAGATAGACTCACAGAGGTCAAAAGTAAACACACATTTGAGGAGTATCTGTGGCCCTGACTTAGTAGGGACTTTCTCACCAAGGTAGGTCTGATTGGTTCTTCATCCATGATGTGAAAAGAGAAACTTGGCCCTAGTCATCAAAGGTTCTATAGCAAAGGTCATGGAGGATTCTAATGAAGGGCCACAGTAGGAGGAAGAGTTTAGCAGTCAGCTTCAGGAAGGATTAGATCCTGGAAAAATACACATTTATATTTAATTTTCTAAGATTTATTCATTCAGCAGATATATGGTGAGCTACCAGTTGCTATATTCAAGGTGAGACACTTCTAGGGAGACAGAAGAATATTTAGTCCCAGATGTTAAGGAGCTCATGTATGCAGTGTAATTGCCATTCATTCCTACTCCTAATGGTCATGGAAATTCTTACCCTGCTTGAATTTTCCTAACCTTTTGAGACAACCAGGTGACTTCCTGTTCTGGGGAGCTTGCCATCCTAGAGCCAGATTTAGTAAGGACACCTGATCTCATAAGAACTTCTGAACTCAAGGGATTTCCAGGCTTCATTCTGTCCAGCAGGGACCACAGGATACACATCCAGCAGACTTGTTAAGGACACGATACTAAAACCTATAAACAAAATTAAATCATATTATGAGGTAATTTTTTAAAAAAAGAAGTTGCAAGACAGTTTAAGATTAAGTGCTAATTGTGTAGGAGTTCAGAGAAAATATCAATGTGCATTAAAATAGGTTGATTCCCCAAACTCCAAATAAATGAACTTGATAGGAATAATCAGAAAAATTCTAGAACCATTTATCAAATAAATGGAAAGAAACAAGCAATTATTGATCAATACAGGTTCACTAAGAATAAATCAGCGAGGCATTTGACAAAGGCCCTCAGGATAGCCCATAAGCAGAAAGTCCAGTGAAGTAGATTGACTTTCCCCATGAGTAAATGAAAATGACATTGAGTTTCCCATCTCCAAGCTTTTGCATAGACTGCCCTCCATGTGGAATACTCTTCAGAGTCCCTAACTCCTTTCACATCTCAGCCCAAGAGCCATCTCTTTAAAAGATCTCTCTTGGTACCTCTAGAGTTGGTGATATCCCTTGAGATTGCTTTGACTATATTTTGTGTTTTGAAAATAAAAAGCTATTTAAAAAAAAAAACAGTTACTATACTTCTGGAAGTATCCTTTTTTGCTTGAGTGGTAAGAAAACAGAAAACTTGAAAACTTACTTTAAAAAAAAGAATATATTTTGTATTGATCTGTGTACATAAGATCATGGATTTACAGCAAAAAGGGATCTCATCATAGTTTCCCCTTGAGAGAATGTAAATTTCCTGAAGGCAGGAATAATTTCAGTTTTTTTGTATCCTAGGTGCTTCACACAGTCTCAGGGATTAAGAAGTGTTAGATTAAATTATGGGATGTCTACCTAGGGGTATTCAGTAGAGTTCTGTATTTTTTAGCACTTGCAATATACAAGTTTGCCCAATGGCAAATGACAAATGTTCACATGATGCAAAAATGGGAAGCGATAATAGCTATTGCAATGGATGACAATTGGATCCAGATTCAAAAAGATGTCAACCTACTAGAGTGATGGGCCTCTGTCAATATTCCAATATTCCAAAAGTCTGTCATTTCATCAGTGTCAAGTCCCTTCTACAACACTCTGCAATTTGTAGATAATCTTTGAGTGATTTCATGCCTAAAAAAATCATTAGCTGTGGCCAGCCTGGTGACAAGCCTCTCTGAATGGGCCAAATGTAATCCTTCTTTCATAAATACACACTCCCTCCCCAGATCCATGTTTAAAGCCTTTTATCCTTGGTGAAACTTGCTTGGGTTCTGGTGGAATAGGTCAGAATCAGTCCATGCCGTGATGGGCTTCAGAGAATTTTGTGAAGGCCAAAATGAAATTTAATTGACATAAATGTAAAGTCCTGGGATCTGGTTCAAAAAATAACTGCCAAAATACAAGATTGGAGCAATGTATGTAGACAAAAGTTAGTGTGAAAAAATTTAGGGTGGGGGCTAGTAGAACATAAACTCCTATATAAATTTGTAGTACAAGGTGGCCAATAAATAAATTCGATTTCCCTGCAATTTTTCCATGGTTTGGGGATCTCACTGAATGATGATGAAAATTGCAACCCAGCCTTTCTTAACTTGGCCCCTTTATGCCTTTCCAGACCTCTAATACAGCACTCCCCCTTCTCTACCATTAAGCTTCACTGGACTATGAATGTTTTTATGCATGACAGACACTCCGTCCTTTGGACTCTGGCTCTGGCTCTAGATTGCTCTCCCTCCTCCTCCTTGACTTTTGTTAGCTGTAATCCCTACCTCCTCCAAAAGGCATTTCTTCTCTCCTTCCCCCACTCTTTTCCCTCTGAAATTGTCTTTTATTTACCCTATATATCTTCTATGTACACTGTTATTGAGACATCATTTTTTTTCATTAGAATGTATACCCCTTGAGAGCAGGGACTGGTTTTGCCTTTCTTTGAATCTCCAGAATTTAACTCAATTCCTGGCAGATAAAAAGGACTTTATAAATAGTTGCTGACCAACTAGCTTTGCATTCTAGATGATTCTTGCCCTCACATCCTCCTATAAATCCTAGAAAATCCTCCCAAGATGCTGGGAATCTTCCCTCAGGAGAAAGACAAGGTGTTTATGATTTCCCTCTTGCTTATTTACTTCCTATCCTGTTCTCTGGTCACGTCTTTCTCTGGATGCTCTATTCCTTTCTCCCACATAATTCTGAGCATATATTTCAGCCTTCTCACACCAACCATGGGCCTCTCCAGTGCCTTTGGAGGACCTGAAATTTTAATGCTTTGGAGACTGGTTTTCCATGATTCACGCTATGAAATATGGTATTACCAAAGAATATTATTGATATGAAAAAATGGGTCTTTATTTCAAGAATGATCATGAAAAACATGATTTCCCAAAGGCAATTCAGCCTATCCTCCTCCTTCAATTCAATTATAGGTCCAACTATAGGATCATGAACTTAATGCCACAAGAGACTTACAGTCAAGTCCATCCCCTTCATTTCAAGGATGAGGATACAGAGGAACAGAGAGGGAGAGTGACTTCCCCTAGCTAACACAGCCTTCAAATGGCAGAGCTGAGATTAGAAACTCAGGTCCTCTGACCTCAAACCCAGTTCTATTTCCACTGCACCGTGCTGCATTCTCACATTTCTTTATCCAGAATGTACAGGATAAATGTGCAGGCTCTCTCTCCAACTTTCCCTTCTCCTCCAAATAAGAGTCACTCTTTGATTATTTGGTTTTTCTCATGTTCGTTAGAGTGACTTCTTTTGAGCCTTCCTGGATCTCATTGATGGCTCTGCAATGACCCCAAGCTTCATTCAATCAGCCTGATCCCATCTGCAAATTGGAATAAATTTGGAGTGCATCACCACCGACAAGGAATCTCTCTTCCATTTAGACTCTGCACAGGGCATCTTCTGTGACAGCTGCAAATACAAACTTTGGCAAGCATTACATCTCCCTGTTTTATACTTTACTTGATATAAATAATCGATGGGTCATTAAACAACATTTTCTCTGTTCCATCTTTCAAGGAATCTTGTCTGATTTAAACATGTGCATAAGAAACACCTTGTTGGAGAAGAGCCTTTAAGGAGACATTTTTCTTGACCAAATCAAATGCTTTTTTTATAGTAAACAATCAATCAGCACAGTGGGATCTTGTATTCTCTGCACCATTCAGTCAATTATGGGACTGCAAAGATGTGTTCGGCTGTAGAATATCAATTGTGAAAGATACCCTGCCTCTTTCCTTCTCATGCCTTCATTCGGGATGCCTTCATTATCTGTGTATATTATCATCCCTCAAATTATATGGAGGTGGAAGGAAATATAAAAACATTTATTATGTACTAGGGTGCTGTCCTAAGTCCTGGAGTTATGTATACAAAAAAATTGGCAGTCTCTGTCCTCAAGAAGCTTGCATTCTAGTAGGGGAAAATAGAATATGAAAAAGAACACGTGGTGCAGTAGCTATTGATTTTGTCTTGATAACATCTTTCTTTTTTTTTTTTCAGTTAAATTGAGATTAATGATTCTCCCCTCCAATCTTTTGATATCCTTTCTTCTTTCAAGTAAGACTTAAAATCCCCCAGTGGTCTCAAAATTATCTCACTGATAGCATGGACCTCCCCAGTGTTACTTAATTGAATCTAGTAGCTCTTCCCAGTGTTTTTTTTTCCTTTAGTTTCTATTCTTTGGAAGTTGTTCAGCCATTTTTCAGCTATGTCTGACTTTTCATGACCCCGTTTGGAGCTCTCTTGGCAAAGATATTGAATATCCTTCTCCAGCTCAGATGAGGAAACTGAGGCTAACGGGGTTAAGTGATTTCCTCAGGTTCACACAGATAGTTAAGTGTCTGAGGACAGATTTGAACTCAGGGATTCGTGATTCAAGGACCAACACTCTATCCACTGTGCCACCTAGCTGCCTGTTACCAATTCTATCTTCAGATGAAATACATTTAAAATTACATACAAATGTGGTGACTCCACTGTCATGCATGGATAAAATTACAGAAATCTTAACGATATTTCCACTTTTCATTTGTCTGTGGTCCTCTTACCAATTTCATCATTAAATAACTTCAAAAAAAGATATGTGTTAATTGGGTCTCCCACTAGACATTCTATAAACTTATCAATCCTCTATTCTCATATTTTTTCCTGAGCCTGTATGCTCATAATATTCCACCATTATCATCTGCAATCTTATAACAGAGTTTATATTCTAACCAGGAGTTCTTTACCTTTTTGAGTTCCAAACCCTTTGGGTCATCTGGGGAAGTCTAGGAATTCTTCTTAGAATTATATTACCAAAAAGTGAATGGCTCTGAAATATTATTATCAATTTTAAAATCAAGTTCTCAGAACCCAGGGGTTAAGAACCCCATTCTGAACCAATGGTTTCCTTTGCTGCCATATTTGTCTACTTGGTAAAGAGAATGAGTGTTTGCAAACAGAGGTGGCTTCTAGGCTTTTTGTCTCGTTGTGGTGATTGATTTAGAGTAATATTCCTTAGGAAATTGTGATGGTCTGTGGAGAAGTTACTTCTTTTGCCACTTTAGAATGAAAAATTTACCTCCATTGCTTAGGTTGAAGTTACTGTGCCTGCATAATACATCATCTCATTTTTAGTCTTATAATTTAACACTGATCTTGGCCTTTGGTCTAATGAGTCAATGATCCGATTGCAAACAGACAGATGATGTCCACATTGGTGGCCAACTGTTTTGTGTATTACAACAGATAAGCTAAGCAGCTAGGGAGTGTCATAGTGCAGAGAGTATGGGACCTGGTGAGTGGAAGATCTGAGTTCAAATTCTGCTTTAGACACCAGCTATATGACCCAAAATAACTTCATCTGTCTGCCTTGGTTTCTCTAAGCGTCAAGTCAGGACAATGATGACATCCGACGCTGTTTGGTTTGTAAAATACTTTGCAAATTTTAAAGTGCTCTGCAAGTTCTAGTTGCCATTATTAATTTCATTTTATTGTGATGCTCCCAAAGGCTCATTATGGCCAATGTATTCCTACTCTCTTTTTAAAGAGTCCTTTATACTGGGTGTGTTTTCTATATAATCTATATAACATAAGTTTTCCTAACCCATGTTTTCCAACATATTTTCCATCTTGCCTTATACTAATTTTCCACTCAACTCACCACAACTTAAATCATATGAATGTAGCTGGATTTTGAAGACAGGTATCTACAGAAGTCAGATCTCTCCTCAATCTGTGTGAGCATTTGGGAAATTAGTAGTCTAGACACAGGGCACTCCATCCTGGGACAGAGAGAAACTATCCAGATTCTGAATGGGTCTGAGTGCAGCATAAGTGGGGCGTGGAGACTGGTTCACTTTTCGGTTTGGGGAGAAAGGTGAACAACCAGTAGGTATTTTTGCAATGCAAGTTAAGAGACTGAGGGACTGATCAGGCAGCTGTTTGAGTTCAGGTGTTGCAAGTGCCTCAGGCTCTGGACTGACATCACAAAAATACCTGCTACAATTCTCTCACTTGGTTTCATTTGAAATGTCCAGGATATCCGTGTGTGTGTGTGTGTGTGTGTGTGTGTGTGTGTGTGTGTGTGTGTGTGTATGGGGGGGGGAGGGAAGGAGAGAAGGAGGGGGAGGGAGGGAGGGAGGGAGGGAAAGAAGGAAGGAAGGAGGGAGGGAAGGAAGGAAGGAGGGAAGGAAGGAAGGAAGGAAGGAGGGAGGGAGGAAGGAAGGAAGGAAGGAAGGAAGGAAGGAAGGAAGGAAGGAAGGAAGGAAGGAAGGAAGGAAGGAAGGAAGGAAGGAAGGAAGGAAGGAAGGAAGGAAGGAAGGAAGGAGAAACAGACACAGAGACACAATCCAGAGACAGAAAGAGAGGAAAGAGACAGAGACAAAGACATAAAGACACAATCACAGACTCTCTCTCTTCTTCTCCCTCTGTCCCTCCATCCCTCCCTCTGTCTTCTCTGTCTCTCTCTGTCTCTTTCTCTCTCCCTCTCTTGCTCTAACACACACACACACACACACACACACACACACACACACACACACACTTACTTCTTAGGATCAAAGTTGGGAAAGATCTCTAAGGTTGTCTAACCTAATCCTTCTTTGGGGTTACAAAAGAGAAAACAGAGACATAAAAGAATTAAGCAATTTTCCTAGAAAGTAACTGAGGCAAGTTGCGAACCCTGGTCTTCTTGGCTGTGGTGCCCTACTCCATTCTAGTTCATTTTTAGATCTTCCAGAGAAGACGAAGTGAGGAAAAGGAGTGGGAAGCTAGCAGTTTTGTTCATCAGAGTCTAAACTTTGGTCCAGAATATCACAAGGATCAGACGCTGGCACAATACAAGCAAATGGCAGGACCTTGGAAAGTGGACAGAGTGTATGAACGTTATCTGTGTTAGCCATTCTTCCAGAATAGTAATTACCTTTGGAATCAGCCACTCAGCTAGGAGATCTTATCAAGATTCTAGACTGGCCCATGATTGAGGCAGCAGAAGGAAGACCAGGCCATATCCATTGTGGTTGACACAACCTTTGGGGGTCTTCATACATGTTAGCTTCTTTCTCCTTGTTCAAAAGTACTTTGAGAGCACATCTGCCCAAGGATACTAAAAATGACTTCACATACTTTAAAATATCTATAGCAACATTTTCTTTAGATGGTTGCAAAGACCTGGCAGCAAAGTAGACTCCCATTGACTATGGGATGACGCGACTATAATGGGATTTAACTGTAAGAAACAATGACCAAGGGGCAGCTGGGTGGCACAGTGGATAGAGCACCAGCCCCGAAGTCAGGACAACCTGAGTTCAAATCTGATCTCAGACACTTTACCACTTCCTAGCTGGGAAGGAAGGAAGGAAGGAAGGAGGGAAAAAAGGAAGGAAGGAAGGAAGAAAGGAAAGAAGGAAGAAGGAAGGAAGGAAGGAAGAATTCAGAGAAGTATAAGTAGATTTATTTGAACTGATGCATAACAAAACATATAGAACCTAGAAAATTAAATATGCAATATGCAAATATACAATTAAATATACAATGTAAAAAATTTAAACCCTGAGCTCTAACATTATAATGACCAACCTTAGCCCCAGAGAAATAATAAAATTCAATTCTTTCTTTTCTTTGTAGAGGTGAGACCCTATGGTTGTGGATCATTACATACCATCAGACTGAATTCTTTTATTTTCCCCCATTATTTATTTTTTTTAACAAAGGATAGTTCTCTGCATGAGGGAAGGGGAAGAATATATTGGAAAATCAATGTTCAAGAAAAAAGATCTTCTTTTGTTTTGAAAGAGAAAGTTCTCTCCCAGGCATTCCTTGCCTCGAGGTTTCAGAAGAGGCAGTGTGGTGCAGTGGACAGAGCACAGAATCTTGATGCAGGGTCTCAAGGCAGAGTCCTTCTTTTCACCATGTGACTTTCCTGTGATCTTGAACAAATGATTCCACATCTCTAGCTCTCAATTTATTCATCTATAAACTAAAAGATTTGGACTTGCTCTTTAAAAGGCTCCTTCCCATTCTAGCTCAGAGACCATTCATCAAATCTATTACAGAAAAGGCCCTTGGCTGGCACTGTTCTCATACTATATGGTTCTCTGACTATCATTTGTCATCACTGATCACTAGCACAAAGCACACAGCAGGTGTTTAATAGGTGTTTATTGGATTTTACCGAATACCAAATGCAGAATTGGAATATAAAGGGCTAAGGGGCTCCTGTCCAGGCCTGAGTCCCTCTGGGTATCAGGAGAGGAAACATGCTAAGTGTGGTCTCTGGCAGGCCCACCCGAGCCAGGGCTGGCCACCCAATCTGGGCCACTGCCCGGCACATCCTACTCTCCCGTCTTGGACTCCTCACTCCTGGAGAGATTGAGATAGACGAGGCCATTCAGCAAGCAGGAGCCGAAATGACTCAGGGAATGGAGCTGTCATCCAGCAAGAGAAGATGAAGAGACTGGCCTGCCTGAGCAAAAATGAGCCCAAAAAAGGGAAAGAAATCATCAGGCTCTGCTGGAGGGAGGGCGAAGCCCACGATGCAAGGAAGGTATCTGGACTGGGTCGAGAAATGCCGGCAGCTCCTAGAATCCTCCAGATTCATCTGTGAGATTGTCTCCCTCTCTTGCTCAGGATGGAAGTGAGGGGGCTCCTATGAGCTCAAAACTATACTGATCAGTATGGGAGCTCAGGCTTTGCTCTATTTCCCAACACAAGCAAGTTCAGCCCTCCTTCTAAACAACTTTGTGCACCTTTTCCCCAGCAGCTCACGTTAATGCCAAATTCAGTGCACCATTGTGTTGGCTCACCGAAGGCTCAGAATTAGGGATCCCCCAGGCTCAGCCTCCCAATGGCTAAAATGATAGACGTGCATCACCGCACGTGACCAGCAGAATTATCCCGGTCTTGGAAGAACTTTAGAAATGATAACATTCATACCTTTTTTTTAGTTTTATTAATGTCTTCAGTCTTGCAACACAATCATTTCTAAACCTGTCCTTTCTCCTCCTATACCCACTGAGCTTTCCACTGAACCAAAGTAGGGAAAATAAGAAATCCCAATCACATCAAACAAGTCTGGCAGAATATAAAGCAGTCCAGCCCTCCGCAGTCCCATATATAGCCAACCAAAAAAGGGGAAATTCCACATCTCTTCTTAGAGACCAAGCTGGATGATGATTAGTTCACTTGTGTTCTGTTTTATTCTTCTCTTGGAAAGGTTCTCAGCATCCCTGAGCCTTGGTTCTTCATTAAATAAGGCAAGTGGACAAGATCAGACTGGGGTTCACAATCCAGTCCATGAAATTTCAAGGAGTCCATGAAATTTGGGGAAAACTACATCTCCATTTCAATATAATTGATTTATCTATAATCCTCTGTTGAATTGATGCCTTTTAAACTATCATCCTAAGAAGGGGTGCCCTGGCTTTTGTCCATGAGACACAAATAGGCTAAGACCCCCTGGACCAGATCAAGTGTAAGGCTACTTGAACTCTCATACTATGATCTTGTGACATAGAGAATACACAAATCCAAATCCAAAGATCATTCTTTAGCTCCATTTGGCAAATGGCGCTACTCCTGGTCATAACCTTTAAGGATTGTGTTCGTTTTCTCTCTCTCTGTCTCTCTCTCTTCTCTCTCTTCTCTCTCTCTCTCTCTCTCTCTCTCTCTCTCTCTCTCTCTCTCTCTCTCTCTCTCTCTATATATATATATATATATATATATATATATATATTATATGTATATATATATGTATATGTATATATATGTGTGTGTGTGTGTATGTATGTATTCTTATTGTTCATTCTTTTTCTATTACTGTTGTCACTGTGTATGTTGTTTTCCTGGTTCTATCACTTCTGCATGAGTTCATACAGTTGGTTCCCAGATTTCTAGCTCGAGTTCTGGGCTCTTGCTTCTGAATTTCTAGTTCTTCAATAGCAATAGTCACATCCAACTCAACAAGGCTAAAATGGAAGTCATCATTCCTCTCCCGTCTTCTCAACTTCTGAGATGGGGACCATCCTCCTCCTACCCACCGAGGCTCCCAATTTCACTGTCAGTCTTGATCCCTCACTCTCTCTCAGCCCCCTCATCAGCCAAAGTCTCATTATTTCTATCTCCGCGACCCCTCTGGCATCCAGCCCTTTCTCCTGGCTCATGTAACTACCCCAGGGGCAGCACACACAACACTCACACACATCCATTGATATGGGGAAGGGCCACCGAGAGACCTAAGCAGGGAGAGAGATGAGCACATTCGCACTCACGTGAATCTGCCAGGAGGACCAGAGAACACATTTAGGCAAGCCAGTAATACTGTGTCACTCACCCAAATGACATTTGACTAAATGCTTTTCTCTGCTCTTCCCTGGGGAATCTGGCTGCAGGCTTCAGTTGTGTTCCTTTCCTTCCTCCTCCTCCTCCTTAGCACTCAGGGAAATCTTACCATCTGTGCTCCATTCCACCCAGTAGCTGCCCGGCTCCCAGACTCTGCCCTCCATGTTGGGAGGCAGTCCAGTGCAGTGGAGAGTTCCCAGGCCCAAGTGGAAGACCTGGCCTAGAGTCTGCACTCCATCCATTCACCACGCCATGGCCACCCAGATACGTGGGGCCAAATAACCGATCGTTTGGAGACTCAGTTTCTTGATCTCTAATAGGAGAATAATAATACCTACCTCTACCTTATGTCAGAGGGTTGTTGTCATGAGAAAAGCACTCTGTAAATGGTAAAGTGCCATAGAAATGAGTTATTTTTAGCAAAGAGAGTGAGTTGAGATTTTAGAGAGCACGCAGCCCAATTCCCTCATCTTGCAGAGAAAATCGAGACCCAGAAAGGGAAAGAGATTTGCTGGCCCAGGGTCACAGACAAGTCAGTGGCAGTTCCGAGACTTGAACCCATGCCTTCTCAGTCCCAAGTCTGGTGCCTGCTCCACCATGTCACACTCTCACACCCGAGCAATGGACACAACAGCTGAGTAGCTCAGTGGATAAAGTGCTGGATCTGGAGACAGGAAGACTGAATTCAAATCCAGCCTGGGATGCTCAGTAACTGTGTGACCCTGGGGCCATCCCTTAACTACTATCTGCCTCGATTTCCTCATTTGCAAATCAGGATCATTACAGCGCCTGTTCCTCAGAACTATTATGAAGATCAAGTAATTGTAAAGTGCTTCAGAAATCTTAAAATGCTACATAAATATTATTGATTGTAGAAATGTCTAATTTTCAGCATTTTGTTTGTTAGTTCACTTGTTTTGCCCAGACCTGCCTTTTCATCAGTGTGGGAAATGCAGATGCAAAGTGATAATCAGCCTTAGGGTCCCTCAAAGGCCAACTGGACCAAGTCTCCTGGTTTCCCTTCCTATCTAGTCTATGGCACTGGCAGGACTTGAACCATCCTGCCTCTACCATTTTCCCCTATCTTGTGTGTTCTCATGGTCGCTTGTTTTTACATCCTAACAGATATCACGTCACATTATAATAACATGTGATATTAATCATATGTCATCATATCATATATTATGTCATTATCGTCATTATTATTAGTTCCTCCTCTGACACATACTATATGAACACGGGCATCCACTTAACTCTCGGTGGCCCAGTTAACTCTCTAAGACTCGACTTGTTGCAGAGAAGGTTTTGGTTGGTAGTGGAAGGTTTCTACACCAGTAGAATCTTCAGTTCTAGTCCCTTGCCCTACCCACTTCATGGTTACTGCTAAATCCCTATTGGAAACAAACTCTGAAGCTATAAAGACAGTATTGAACAGTCCCTGCCCTCAAGAGTCTTACGTTCTTCCAGAGGAGACAGCATTGCATAAGTAAGTATATGCAGACTACTGAACTAAATGACTATAAAGTGACCTTAATAATTTATTATTTATTACTTAGTCCTTTGCCATTTCCTTCTCCAGCTCATTTTATAGATGAGAAAACTGAGGCACACAGGATTAAGGGACTTGCCCAGAGTCACACAGCTTGTAAGTGTCTGAGTCCAGATTTGAACTCAGGTCTTCCCAATTCCAGACCTAGTGCCCCTACCTGCAGGCACCATCTCTCCCCTTTACCTCCCAGAGTCAAAACCAAGAATTTTGGTGCCTGGGCTAGTCTACATGCTGGGGGAGGGGAGAGAGTGCAGCATTGAATCAGGTGTGACCACTACAATTCAGAGCTGAAATAGGCTGGTGACAGGGAAGCCGAAGAATTGAGAGATGTCAAATGCTTGAGGGTGGGCATGAAATCAAAATGGAAACGAGGCAGGTATTAAATGCATCATGGAGGAGGGATAGTGACGTGGAGGAGGGATAGTGATGTGGAGAAGGGATAGTGACGTGGAGGAGGGATAGTGATGTGGAGGAGGGATAATGACGTGGAGGAGGGATAGTGATGTGGAGAAGGGATAGTGACGTGGAGGAGGGATAGTGACGTGGAGGAGGGATAGTGATGTGGAGAAGGGATAGTGACGTGGAGGAGGGATAGTGACGTGGAGAAGGAATAGTGATGTGGAGGTGGTCTGGGGTGACAGCAACATGAATCTGGGCAGAATGGAGTCAACTTTTTAAGGGTTGTTCAGGGGAGGATGGCAGGCAAGTGGCAAGTGAAGAGCAAGTTTAGGTCAATCTTTCCCCCTGCCCTTGAGGGTCAGCAGGAGGAGAGAAGGACAAGGGTCTGGGGAGCAGCGGGCCTATGTGAGAAAGCCAGACTTCAGGAGCTCCAAGAGATGAAAGGGTTTGACAGAGAGAGGTCTGGGTAAAGGAGAGCTGTATAACAATTGAGAAGAAAGATTTCTAGAGAGCATCATGGGAAAGGAGGGCAGAGGAGGAAGGATAAGGAAAGGAGGTTAGTTTGAACTGGAGGTTGAGTGTAGGGAATAGAGGCAGAAAAAGGATTCAAAGGAGAGAAAGCTCAGGGAGGAGAGGCTGAACACTCAGGTCAAAGGGGTGAGCTCTCCCTTCCCCTCCCCACCCAACTATTCACTAGCTACCCCTTCTCCAGGTATTTTTTCCTCTCAACCTATACTCAAGCTCTCAAGCCTCACAGCAGACCAACAAGTGAAGAGTGGTCTTTGAACCACAGCAGGGAAGAGCAGCAGCAGCACTTCCCCCAGTTCCTGTGCCCAGGCCAAAAGCCCAGTTGACCCACCTAGTTACAGCTCTAATTCCACTAAAGCCTCAGATCTGTGCTACATAGTCCCCCCCACCGCCTTTTTCCTTTCTCTCCTTCTAAGAAAGACGCAGCTGAGGTCCCCTCTTTCACAGAGTCCTCCGTCTTCCCTCGGAGCTGTCAGTCAGCCAAACTCAGGACAGCAGCCAGCAGCGGGTCCTTGGGGAGGGACTAGACAGAGAAATCAAAGCCACATTGTTCCCTAGCTGCTCATCAAACCCTGGCAGGACCATGCTTTGCAGTCTCATTTCAATGAATTTGCATGAAATGTTTTTCATCCCTGATGTGTCCCCAACACACACACACACACACACACACACACACACACACACACACACACACTTATGCATACTCTCTCTCACATACACACATATTCACATACACTTATATGCACACACTCTTTCTCACACACACACACATACTTTCATACACACACACACTCACACACTTATACACTCACACACACATATGCACACACTTTCTTTCACACACACACATACTTTCATACACACACATACATACTTATACATACTCTCTCCTACACACACACTCACACACACACACACTTTCATACACACACACACACACACACACACACACACAGAGACTTTCACACTTACACACACTCCCATTCACAGCCACAGCCTTTCCCACATCTGCTTTTCTGGAGCCTGAACCAACGCCGGTGATATCATCTCTTTGCTCTGTGATATCACAACAGCCGGGACTCTCCAGTCTGCATTAGTGATAACACTGCAAGAGTAGGATCTCTCCCCTCTGAACCTGAATACAGTGGGTTTTCAGACAGCTTTCATCAGAAAAGGTCACAAAAGCACATCTGTCGATTAAACCGGTATTCACTGAGCCCGTTACCCGCGCCAGCTAAGCCCTAGAACTCACCATCTGATGGGGAAACAAGAGCGGGCTTGCACACCCAGAGTGAACGTGAATCCGAAGGCTTTGGGTTCAAATCCAGAGACCGACTCTGCTGTCGGGCGTCGTATTTATCCTCTCAGACTCAGCTACATAAATCGAGGGGGGAAGTTGGACTAAGTGACCTCTAAAGTATTTTTCATTTCTGAGTTCAATAATCCTCTGACAGCAATATCGAACAACATGAGAAGTATCCAGTTAAGTGCTCAGTTGAATGAAATCAAGTGGAGAGGAGACAGTGACTGCTGAGGCACTCCACTAATAATCATAGTGTCCCAGAGTTAATGATGAAAGGGACCTTAAATCTAGTCCAGATACTTGATTTTACCGATGAGGAAATCGAAGCACAGTGACCTGCTCAAGATGACACGGCTAGTGTCTGAGGAAGGATGTAACCCTCAATCTCTTATTTCAGATTCAGTGCCCTCACTCCCACCGGAGCAGTCAGAGAAGACTCGGGGCTTGGACAGGGCCCAGAAGACTCCAGCTGGGCCCACAAGATGAAGGAGCTCATCTCCAACCTGGCTGAGCAATATGGAGACCAGCCTGGTCGGGAGCAGAGGGGAGAAAGTGGGGCTCAATGGCCAAGGACCAACACTGAGACATGGATAAGACTTTAGAAGTCATCATGCTTGATCTCCCACTTAAACAGAGGCCCCAAGAGGGGCCTTGGGAAGGCCAAATAAATAAGAGAACCAGGATGTGTGTGTATACATGTATGCATAAGCACTTGTACAGAACCCCCTATATATATGTATATATACACACATGTGTACGTGTTCCTTGATTTAATGTGAACTCCCTGAGAGTAGGGATGTTTTATGCTGCTCCCCTGGCTTGAGGTATATTGTATATGGGCACATGCGTGTGTGTATGTATATGTCCACATAAATATGTCCATAACCATCTACATGCATGGATACAGGTTGTCTTCCTTGACAGAAGTGGTGCTGGATGTGTCCGCCGGCTCCTTTGGCTGATCTCATAGTGTTTTGGAGTTCTCATTTTCATTTATCATTTTTAATAGAAGGGAAGGGGAATGGGTACTTATTCAGCACCAACTGTATACCAAGCACTGTGCTAAGTGGTTCTTACAAATATTTTCCCATCTGATCCTCACAACAACCCCGGGAAATAGGAACTATTATTATGATCCCATTTTACAGTTGACGAAACTGTGGCAAATGGCATTAAGTGACTTGCCCAAAGTCACACAGATGGTAAGTGTCTGAGGCTGGATTTAAACCCAGGTTCCATGCCATGTTTTGCCTCCTCTACTAGTCTTCATGATGGCTGAGATTAAGTTTTGTTCATTGTTGTGCTAAGTAAAATGTTCCACTAATGCTAAGTACCTAATAGATGCTTGTCAGAGGAATAAGTTATATTCCTGACTCTCATCCCTATCATCACCTTCACTACTGGTATCAAAGGTCTATCTATTTGTTCAGGAACTATCTACTATTCTACCTCTTCCATGAAGTCCTCCCTGATTTCCCTGGAAATTACTTCTCCCTCTGGGAAATTCTCCTAAGACCTAGATTCTAATCATAACTTTCCATTTATGGTTATTTTGCGACCATATTTTTCCAATACATTTCACCATGATTTTCTTCCTCCCGGATCCTTTGAGCCACTTTGCCAACCCAGAATTCTTGGGCACCAAGAATTTCTACTTTGCTGAGTACTCGCAGGCCTAAGGCCTAATGATGGCAAAGCCCCATTGCCCTGAATAGAGAAAACAGACCACTGGGGGAAGACAAGGGAATGATGGTAAATTCCTGCTGATGTGTCAAGAGTTCTGAAGCCAGTTCAATATCCTCCGGGCCCTGGAGGATGTACCACACACAGGAAAGAGAATCCAGCAAATATACCAGACCAAGTCTGTTAAACCACACAAATCTTTTTGCCTCCAGGGACTATCAGGTCCCAGACAGTGGTCCATAGAGAAGATTCAAGTCACAAGCTCTGTGGGACTCAGTTTTCTGATCTGTAAATTGGAGAGATGCGAACAAATGTCCTTAAAGGTCCCTTTCAACTCAGATCTAAGTGTGACATTCGCCATCTTCAGAGCTCTAAGACCTCTCAGGGCCTACGATTCTATGTTCCAAAATCCCTCTCATCTCAGACAGTGTAAAAGTCCAGTGTTACATCGAAAGACTGAAAGTCTAGTCAGAGAATTCAGGTTCAAAATCCTATTGTTCAGCTTATGTGACCTCCAGCAAATGATTAGCTCTCTTTGGGACTAGGAATGTATAATATTATACATTAATATTATATTAGGGACTGGAAAATGGAATGCCATATATTGTCATGGCCTTAGGGAAAAGCTGAGGAAAAAGTTCTTCCCTCCTTGCCTTGCAAAGGTGGGGACTGGGGTGTAGGATGTTGGAGGAGCTATCAAACTCAATTGGATGCTAATTAGTTTGACTTTAAATCATTTTCCCTTTTTTTCTTTGTTGCACTAGATAGTTTGTTGGGTGGAGAAGGAAGGATATATTTTCTAAAATGAAAATATAAAAACAAAAGAGGTCTATATAAATTTTAAAATAAACATTTTGATCAATAGATGATAATCTGTAATATGGATATGCATTCATACCATGAATATATTATACTCCTATGATATAAATAGAATCATTATTATAATTACTTTGTTTAATATGCACTGTCAATGGAATTATATTTCTTCATTTAGACCATGAATATATTATACTTACATTATGTAAATATAATCATTTATATAATAACAAAATATGGTATAATATGCAATATCGATGGAATTATAAATACTTCTTCATTTATACCATGAATATATTATGCTTATGTTATATAAATAGAATCATTTGTATGATTACAAAATATAGTATAATATGCAGTATCAATGAGATTATAAATATGAATATAGGTATATTTATAAATGTGAATATTTATGAAATATGAAACATACATATTATGTTTATTATTTATGTGAACTTATATCAAATGATGGGGGAACCAGATGACCTTTGAGGTCCCTTCAGATTACTATAAATTTTCTGTGGCCATGTTCTAAGACTTTCCCAGCTCTGACATGCTATAATGAATGGACTAATGTTCCCTCCGTATCTGATGTTCTTTTATGCACTATAATTATATCATTATATATATATATACATGTTTATAATCAAGAAGAGATGCCAACATATAAGGATGTTTTAAGATGAAGGTCTAACTTGCTAGATTCAGTAAACATATAAATTAAAAAGCAGACAGGCCCCCACAGTTCACCAGCCCAGGTAAGAGTTCAAGAAAGATCAATACAAGAAATCCTCTCCATTCCCTCCCTTTTCCTCAAATCAGATCAAGAAAACAGGATTTCCAAAGGAATTCACTAGAGGTCAGGCCAGGTGGGAGGCTGCGGTGGAGAGCTGACTGTGGAGGGGGGACCAGCCTCAAAAGAACAACAAAATTGGCCCCGACTCTCCCTCCTGGGCATCTTCTTTACCAGTTAGTCATCTGCAGCCCTCTAGTTCTCTCTATGCCCCCTTAGAGCCTGTACTTAGAGCCCCCAGATCAGTTACTTAAAGAATGTCAGAGATGCAAAGGAGTCTAATCCAACCTGCTCCAATTTTACAAGTGGGGAAACTGAGACTCACTTTCCAAAGGGGCACACAGCAAGTTAATGAGGAACGTGGGATTAGAATCCAAGTTTCCTGACAGGCTGGTTGACGATAGTGGACAATGCTGGTTGGAGTTGAAGCTCAGCCTCGGACTCATGGGTAAGTCAATCTGACTCAGTTTCCTCAACTGTAAAATGAGGATAATCTTAACACTTAGTAGGATTGTTGTGAAGATCAAATGAGATAAGATTTACCAAGTATTTAGGAGTGTCTAGCACACTGTAGGTGCTATATAAATCGTGGTGGTAGTAGTAATAGGAGTAGCAGCAATAATAGTAACAGCAGCAGTAGCAGCAATAGTAGTAATAATAGTAACAGTAGCAGTAGCGGTAACAGTAATTGTTGTAATTTCTAAAAAGCAATAGTAGTAATAATAATGGTGGCAGCAAAAGCAACAGCAGTAGTAGTAATAATAGTAACAGTAGCATCAGCAGCAGTAAATGTTGTAGTATTAGAAATAGTAATATCAGCAATACTAGTAATAACAATAATAGTAACAGCAGCAGTAGCAGCAGCAGTAGTTGTAGTATTAGAAAAAGTAATAGCAACAGCAGCAAACAGCAGTAGTAGTAATAATAGTAACAGTAGCAGCAGCAGCAGGAGCAGCAGCAGTAATTGTTGTAGTATTAGAAATAGTAATAGCAGCAATAGTAATAATAATAATAGTAATAATAGCAGCAAAAGCAGCAGCAATCGTAGTAATAATAATAGTAGTAACAGCAGCAGTAGCAGCAGCAGCAACAGTAGTTATAGTATTAGAGTAATAGCAGTAGCAGCAACAGCAATAGTAATAATAGTAGCAGTAGCAGCAATAGTAATAATAATAATAATAGTAATAGTAGCAGCAAAAGCAGCAGCAGTAGTAGTAGTAATGGTGGCGGTGGCAGCAGTGGTGGCGGCAGTAGTAGTTAAAATAGGCAGAGTGTTGTCTTGGAGTTTGAACTGAGTTCAAATCCCATCTCTGACACTTCCATGCTGTGTGCTGTTGGATGAATTCCTTAACCTCTTTGAAGCTCTACAAAATGGTATTAATAATAATAATAATATTATAATGGTAATAACAATACTTTATAGGTGAAGTCCTAATAAGATATTGTACATTAAGAGTTATTTTTGTTTTCTGGGGAATCACTGTCCTCAGAGTCACAGTGCACTGCACTGCACTGCAAAAAAACTCTAGAGAACATCTAATGTAATGTCTCATTGAAGAGATGGGGAAACAGTCTCAAGGAGGAGAAGTAATTTGCAGGAGCTCACCCTGCTCGTATGACACGTTAAATAAATGCACGTTGACTGCCCGAGAGTCCGTCAGGTCTTTGGATTCCCTGGCAAAGGGACTTTCTGTTACTCCATCTCTTCCTTAGCTCTACTTTTTCTCTAAGCATCCCCAAGAGATGAGGATGGTGGGATAGCTCTGGCATGTAACCAATGCCCATTGAGCTTCCTGAGTGATCACGGAAGACAGTTTCCTCAGGTACTGCCTGCACACCTCCCTGTCCTGGTCAGTACATGAATCCATCAATCCCCACTGGAAGCAAGAAACATTTCCCTGGCATTTAGTAATCCAAGTTCCTCTAGCAGCATTGTACCAGCATGTCCCATAGACCTTTTCTCTTCTGTGAATAGATATTTTATATCAGTCCCTTCCCTTCATAATGCCCCAAATTGGAAGAGACTTTAGAGACGATGAGATACCATGGAAAAAGCACTGAATCGCAGCAGATTTGAGCTCAGGTCAAGGCCTTCCACATGGTGTATGTGTGACCTTGGTACATCTTTGCACTTCCTGGGGCTTCTCTCTCCTAATATTTGAAATCAGAGAGTTGGCCTAAATGATCTCTTGGATCCCTTCTAACTTAAATCCTAAAGGTCCCCAGAGCTTGCTGACCGCAGAGACTTATGGATGATAAGATTTAAGCTTGGAAAGGATTTCAGACAAGTGTCATTCAGCTCATTTCCCTCATTTCCAGAAGAAGGTCAATTGGGGTGTCACTTGTCCCTGGGACACTGTACAAATGGTATAACCCATGTGTTGTAGGCTTATTACACAGGGATACTTTGAGAGATTTCTCAGACCTCTAATACATTGGCTCCACCTGAGAAATCTGATATTTGCTCTGTGTAAGATGGAGCCCCATGTATGGTCAGCGACTCCCTTTGCGAGCACGAGATTCACAAAGAAGAGAGGGGAATATTTATTTATTGGTGGTGAAGAAAACAAAGCTCTTACCAGAGCTCATGAAATCTATCAACCCTTGCCAAGGGGTAATCCTTCTACAAGGAGCCATAATGTATTGATTACTTATAGCCACATCCTCCCAGGAGGAGACACATTCATACTCAGGGCAGAGTGCTTCGCACAATTCTCCATATCTCCCAGCACATGGCATCCAATGTCAAATCTCTACAGCTATCTTCTGTGACAGTGAGGGGATTCATCAGCATTCTGTGTCCAACTACTGCTCACGCAAACCCGAACCGAAGTCCTTCTGCCATGGAGCACTTCTTCTATACTAAGGACTCACCAGGCTTCTGGCCTTCATAAAAGTGTGATAAGCAGACAATGGATTCCCCTCTCATCTTTTATTAAACTGTTATCATTGACATTGGGCTGGGCCATCCACGACATGATTGTGACCTCTTTCCTCAAACTCTTAGGCTTGTGCTTCCCTCCGCCATTCACCTTTCCCAGAATCACAAGATTTGAGGTGCTAGAAGTAACTTCAGAGATCATACAATCCACACTGAAGGTGAATATTACCTAACTAAAGCAGAAAGCAATGGAACTACCACTCTTCTAGTTCTGGATTTCACACTACTCTTCATATAGATACGCTAAGATTGCCTTTGTGCTATTGCTTGCCACAAGCCTACATTTCTAGAAGCTTGACTTTATCTCCAATTGTTCCTCCCTCCCAGAGATTAAGTGATTTGCCAAAACTCACCCAGGTGCTAAGTATCAGAAGGGGGATTTAATCCCAGGCTATCTGACTTCAGATCTGATGTCTTTACAGTCTCCTCCTCACTTTGCTTGCTGCTCTTGCTGTATGTGATGGCCAAGCCTGGCATCCACTCCTACTTTTCCTTGATACATCTGAGCTGTCTTGGGTCTTAGCAAGGATATTTATTTAAAAGAGAAAGGGAATCTACAAATTTCGATGTAATGTAGCAAGGAAAAGTAATACAAAGAGCACATAAAAGAAATTATTCAGCCTAGGCCGAACTAGTCCAAATGAAGCTGAAGTTTACCAAACCCAGCTGAGCCCACAACTTTCTAGATGTGGAGGACATACTCTATAGTGCCCCTCACTCTCAAATGAGAATGCCCTTCCCCCTCAGATATCCTCCCCTTTAGCCACTTATTCCCACTTAAATGTGCTCACTTGTCCCTTCCTCCATAATCATTATGTGATCCTCTGACTACAAACGGTGTCAATAGTGGAATGAGCTGCCTCAGGAAGTGATGAACTCCTCATCACCAAAGGTCTACAAGACAAGATTTATTCCGGAAGCTTTAGAGATTCTGAACAACTGAGTCTGGATCTAGTAAAAACAAAACAAAACAAAAGACGAGTTTTCTTGACTTTGGGACGGACATGGGTATCAAGATGAATTATTTTTTTTCTAGAGTAGGGATTCTTAACCTTTTCTTGTGTCCTGGATCAAATAGTTTGGTGAAACTTCCAGCCCTCTTCTTATAATCGTGATTTTCATATATAAAATAATGAATAAATTGCATAAATGTCAATGTATAAAATAAATGTATAATGTACAAAATAAAATGTATACATTTTCAATATATGAAATAAAATATACATATTGCCAAGGAAACCAATTATATTGAAATATAGTCATCAAAATATTTTTTAAAACAAGCCCACAGGCTGGGATGGTGGCTTAGGAATAGAGCTTTAAAGTAATCTAATCCAAAAACCATCATTTTAGACATAAGAAAGGTGGGAACCAGAGAAGGAACTTGCCACGGTTCCACAGATGGTAGGTAGTAAAGCCTGCTTTCTAACCCAGATCTCGGGCCCCCAACTGCAATTCTCTTTGCAGAAAAGAATTTTGGGTTTATGCAGAAGGCAAAGTGATTACATAAGATGTTTATTCTCTCACTCACCTTTGGAAAGACCTAGAGCACAAGGACAGGGATGAGAGACCTGTGATTTTATTAATAAGAAGTGAAGAATCTCGTACAACTCTGTAACTGAAAATCCTAGAGAGCCCTGAGGAAGTTGATCCATCCAGGGCCACAGAGTCAGTAAGTGTGTCAAAAGTAGTCCTTGAACCCAGGTCGTTCTAGTTTGATGGTTTTCTAGCCATCACCACCATGTTGCTTCCTAGGGAATGGGAGTCAAAACTGAAGCTTAAAGAATTGAGTCAGGGGGGTGTCAGGCAGGAATTTAAGGAGCCACAGAGATGAGAAAAATAAAATCTTTTCATTCTTTCCCTAGAGGAGCCCAGTTGGTTGGTGTCCTGAGTTCAGAGCAGAGGAACCCCTAATGGAGAGGAGAGCCAGCTCAATGCCCCAAGTTGGGGAGAGGGCCACAGCAGTTGTAAACATGATGTACTTAGACCCCAAGATTCTCTGATTCTTGAGGTCCCTCCCAGTCTATGTCCTCCTAAACCTCAAGCCATTCTCCTATGCTGACCCCACCCTCCCCTTCCAGCTTCTCCCTTATTACCATGTGCTCAGAGTTGATCCTGGGTTCACATGAGGGTTGGCAGGCAGAGGACAGTGGGATCATCATCTCTCTAGACTGGCCAGTGTCCCCCTTTCAATGCAGCCCAATACAGCCTTAACTGTAGGCCTTCAGGCCCCCAAGGAGTTGCTTTTGTAATTGGACGCATGATGGGGAGTGGGCAGTACCCACCATGGAGGAATAGAGCCTCCTGCTGGCCCGATTCTTGAAGAAGGAATTACTGATGGGAAGGTACCAGATGCTGGGCTCCTAGTGTCCCATGGGCTACCAGATCACACATCAGAGTCTGGAGGCTGGGCCTCTATCCTAGGTGGGGAGGCATTCATTCTGTATGAAATGTTAAAAAGGGAGGTAAATGAGAAGCTTTGCTGGGTTTGGGGGTTTTTTTGGGGGGGAGGTTTTTGGCAGAGACACTGGAGTGATTGACCATTTTTTCTCGAGCTCATTTGACAGATGAGGAAATCGAGGCAAACAGGGTTAAGTGACTTGCCTAGAACCACACAGCTAGTAAGTGTCTGGGGTCAGATTTGAACTCATGAAGATGAGTCAACCTGACTCCAGGACTGTATGAACTATGGCACCCCCTAGCTGTCATGTGAGAAGCTTAAGGATTGACTAAGAGGCATCCGATCCAGAATCACAATCATCAAATGCTAGAGAACCAGGCCCTCAGAGGCCCTGCCATCCTGTCTGGGAACACCTTCTGAAACATGCCTAAAGAAGTCTCCAGCCTTTGCTTAAAGAACTCTAGGAATGAGGCACTCACCACCTTCCCAGAAGATCCAGAGGTCTTTAAAATAGCTCTAGTTTTTAGGAAGTTTTTCCTACACCCCTGGCTATTCCTCCATAAAACACCTCCATATCTTTGCCCTGGTTGTCCCCCATACCTGCCATGTGCTTTCTTCTCATTTCTGCTTTCTGGTTTCCTCTAAGATCTTCAGCTCTCACTTGCTAGTGTTGTCCCTGGGAGATTACTCTGAATCTACTCTAAATGCATCTTGTATGCCCCCAGTTGTCTATCTATGGTCTACCCCATAAAGATTCATACTCCTTGGGGGCAGAAACAATGTTTTTGTTTTTCTTTGGATGCCCAGGACTTAGGCTACAGGCAGGAAATAAGGAGTTATTAAGCTCTTACTGTGTGCAATGTGCTAAGGGGAGAAAAAAGACAGGCGGAACCTGCCCTCACTGAGCTTATGTTTTAATGCAGATAGTCAAGGCACAAAAGGCAGGTGAAAAGCAGGAGGGTAAAAAGAAGGTTCCTGCTCAGGGTGATGGTGGTGAAATTTGGAGAGGCAGAAGCAAAACTGGAAAGTAAATAAAGAAGAGTGGACCCATTCTTCTTCTCAAAATGGAGGAGTCATAATTTTCTGAGGGAAGAAAGAGGCCAAAAAGACTGAGAGAGTGTCCAGCATGAGAAGGCCCCTAGCACTGAGGAAATTTTGCATACTTCTGGTACGTAGTAAGTGTTTAATAAATACATATCAATGTGCTTTCTGAATGGAAGGGAGAAGAGAGGGATGAAAGGAGATAATCTAGAACTAAAACAAGTGCTAAAAATTGTTCTCCATCTCGCTGAGGAAAAATGAAATATTAAAACATAATAAATAAATAAATACATGTTGGGTGACCTCAGTGAAATGACTCTACTGGACAGAAAGTGGAAATCTGGAGTAGGAGGGTAAGAACTAAATTTGAGGTCAGGACGGTTGGGGTAGAGTTCTGACTCCAACACTGACCAGCTTGGGAATGGTGGGCAAGGTGCTCCACCTACAAATCTATAAAATGGGGAAGGGGGAAAGGAAGGCTGGATAGGAGGAAGGAAGAGGGATATGATGGACAGATAGATAGAACATTTATTAATACTCTCAGGACTGCCTTTTTCTCAGTTATTGTTGAAAGAAAAATGCTATAGATATGTGAGTTGTACGTAGGAGGAAGATTTCATATATTGTCAGACATGGTTGATTTGTTGATTGGTATTGCTGAAATTCTTTGTCTCTTAAAAAAATCTGTTCCAAGGATCATAGATGTAGATTTAGAAGGAAATTCAGAGACCATCTAATCCAATTCTTTCATTTTTCAGATGAATAAACTGAAGGGTCACAAAGAATCAGACATAATTGAAAAATAAATAAACAGCAACACCAAACTGAGACTCAGAGTTAAATGACTTGTCTAAGGTGACATTAATAATAAGGATCAGGGGTGAAATTTTGAAACCAAATCCTCTGACTCAATAACTAGTGTCATAATCCAGCTCTCCCTTTTTATAGATGAAGAAACTGAGTCCCATAGAGATTAAATTACTCTCCCAAGGTCATATAGACATATTAGTCATCGAGGATGAAGCTGAACTCATGTCCTCAGACTCCAGAGCTAATCTTTTCATTTTATCACACCAGGATACCTCATTGGATAGGGATGGAAGGTTACATTTAAAAAGTGAAAGTGATGTAAAGCAAATTTTTATTTTAAAAAAGAAAAAAAAATGTGTTATGATCTGCTCACACAACAAGTAATAGGTAGGTGGCTTAGAATGCTGGACTTTGGGAATCAAGAGAACTTGAATTAGAATACTTCTTCAGACAAATTGGCTATCTCCTTAAAGAAACCCCCATGTGAAAATTCCCAAGAATTATAGCCAAATATTAGCAGCCAAATAGCCAAAAATACACAATGGCTAAAATCCAAAATCTCTGGCTCAAAAAAGCAATACTTCATGCAGGCAGAAATTAGGAATTCAAATACTAAGGAATCACAGTTATAATCACACAAGATACTGCGGCCATCACTATAAAGAACCAGAGAGCTTGGGATATGATATTCTAGAAGGAAAAAGATAACAGGCTTACATCCAAGAATAGTTTCCCCATCAAAACTGAATCTAATCCTATGGGGAAAGGGGGAGATCTTTAATGAGATAGATTTCTAAGCATTCCTGTTGAAAAGATGAGAGATATATAAAAACTTTAAAATATAAACATAAGTCAAAAGAAAGATAAAAAGGTAAGTATGATTGATCAATCACAAAGGTCTAAACAAAAATGAACTGTTTACATTCTAATAGGAAAAGATGATAAAATATGTTCTCTAAGAATCTTATCATCATAAGGGGTTATAGAGAAAGCCTAATAATATTAAGGGTTGAGAAGTGGGTTTCGTTATGTTTTGGTTAATCTAAAAAAAAGAAAGAAAGAAAAGAGAAGAAAGAGTAAGAGAAAAGGAGAGGATTGCCTTGAATAATTTGGGAGCACAAGTAGAACAATATAGAAATAAGGAGATGGGAGGAGAGCAAGTGAGCAACATTTGGATCTCATTTTCATCTGAACTGGTGAAAGATAGGAAGAAAACACACAGAGAATTAGTGCCAAAATATGTTTTACTCAACAAGGAGGCAAGAGAGAAGAGAAAAAATGGAAGAATAATTAGGGAGAGTAGATTAAGGAGGGATTAGTTCTAAATTCATGCAAATTTCTGAGGATTCATGATAAAACAGTTAACTTCTGTGCTCTGGGTTCAAATTACAACTTTTTTTTCTTTACATATCCAATTCACAAATTTGTTTTGTTTGACTATATATATCCGTTGTAAGATTTGATATTGTTTTTCCTTTGTTTTTTTTTTTCAAAAAATAAGTGGGAGGGAGAGAAAATGGTTTTCATCAATTGAGAAAAAATAAGTTTAAAAAGAGGGTATTGGTTCAATGCAACTAAGACCAGGAGAGAAAACAATTAACTGAAAAAAATTACAGATTTTTGTAATAAAACTCTCAAGTTCAATATATATAAGAAACTGATTTAAATTTATTATAATGTAATGGAATATCATTACATCATAAGAAATGACTATAAGGATGATTTCAGAGAGAACCGGAAGGACTTGTATAAATTGATGCAGAGTGAATTCATCAGAACCAGAAGAACATTGTAAAGAAAAATAATTCCAAAAGACTTACCTCTGATCCATGTAATAACCAGGCATGATTCCAGAAGACCAATAATGAAAAATAGTTCCAAACTCCTGATGTAAAGATGATGGTCTTCAAGATACAGAATGAGGTGCATATTTTCATATGATTAATCAACTTTTGCTTGACTGTATATATTAATGACAAGAGATATGTTTTTCCTTTGTTTTTTTTTTCAGTAGAGTAGAAAGTAAAGAAAGAAAATAAATGCTTGTCAATTGAAAAAAAATATGAAATTAAAAACAATAATGCCAATAAATAGTGATGGTAGTATTTAAACTACGTCTCAAAAATTTCCTTGTAAAGAAAATGCTTTCTCATCTTAAAGTGCCATATAAGTTGAATTATTATTTCTGTTGCTACTATTATTGCTGCTATTGTTGTTATTGCTAGCGGTGGTGCTGCTGCTGCTGCTGTTGTTGTTGTTATCCTAAGCCAAAATCCTTGTTCTTGGGGATAATCCAGATGCCCTGCCCTGACAATTTAAGGTTGTCCAGCCTATGGTTTCCCAATCAGACTTGGCAGGGCTTCCAAAGCTGGACATCAACAGAGCAGGAGATTATAAAGGGCCTAGAGTATTAGGGACCTCAAGAACATAAAAACAATCCTCCTAGCTCCTTTTTTTTTAAATTAAGATTAATGAAGGGATTTCCTCCATGAAAACCATATGTGATTCATGTGTAGTTGCCTTCATTTTACAGATGAAGAAACCAAGGTAAGAAGTGGTATGATTTAGTTAGAGACACACAGTTAGTAAATGTTCGAACCATAATTCATAGGATCATAGATTTCAAATTAGGAGGGATCTCAGAGGTCTTCTAATTCAACTCTCTCATTTTATAGTTGAGAAAACTGAAATCCAGAAAGGTTAAATAGCTTGCTTCTGATCACATATATGGTCAATGGCAGAGGCAGAATTTGAACTCAGTTCTCCTAGATCCAAGCCAAATGTGAGACCACACTGCCTCTCATTTTCATGGAATCAGAATCTATACCATATCCTTATTTGCTTTTTCCTCCAGGGCTGATTTTAGTACTGTATATTTATCAGGTATTTTTTATTTGTGGACTTTTTAAGAGTTACTGAGTTGTCCTAATTTCATGTGTGCAATCACTGATTCCCATAGAAATTATGTTTTTCTGCTATTGTTCTGGGGCCTCTTTGGGTCCCACAGAGGAGCAGATTCTTCTGAATTCTAGGACTAACTGTAACGCTAGATTTTCTCAGCTTTCACCCTTCTTGTCTCAGGCAAAAACTAACTACTGAAGAGCAGGATGGATTGTTTTTAGAAAATTGCAAAGCACTTAGAGTAACCCCAAGCTTCCCTTAATAGTAAAGATTTGTCTCTTCATACCAAACATCTTACTGGTATTGCCATATGTCTGAGAGATCTGGAATATCACTACCTCTGAAGAATCAAAGATGAGTCTGTCACAGAGGAAGATGAAGAGGCAGGGGGTGACTGGGTGTGAGCAAGCTACCACATATAACCATGGAACTCTAAAAAAGAACAGATATCATCAAAAAATTGTATGACAAAAAAAAGAAGATGGGCTGGTCACATAGTGAAAGCAAGGGATGAAAAGAAAAATGTTTCAGTGGCACCCTTAAGATTTCAGGATAAATGAGGAATACTTTCAGCCTGTTGGGTGAACGTATAATGCTGGAGAAACTGAGGCAAGACAGAAATTAGGTTTTTAATATTTTAATAGTGGAGAATTTGAGCTAGCCAAAACTAGCCAGCTGAATGAGACTCTTGTCTCAAAGCATCCAGCAATGAGCAATTAATTCCAGAGACTTTTATAGGGCTCCAGCTATCAGGGAAAGAAAGGCGAGTAGAGGGAAGGGGGGTGGGGAGGGCAGAACACTGGGTGAGTGGAAATTCCAGGAAAGGATCACAACTTTAATTCTGACAGGATGGGGGTCAGGAGATGGCAAGTCTAGGGCAAGAGATAGTGAGCGATACCCAGGCATTTGAGATAAGCCATCTGGAGTTTTATGATTTATTGGAATGTGAGAGTGACCAGAACTTAATAGGGTAAGGAAAAGAGGGTGGCCATAATATTTTATTCCGGGTAAAGCATAATAATTCAGGGAAACTGAGGTATTACAAATATCCTCAGTAAACTTTTTGGAAGGATGTGGATGACAGTCACCCAGAATGAGCAGCCATGAATATAGAGCAATATTCAATGTTGGGTAGAAGTCCTAAATAGATACAATATATTTGAGAATTTGAGAGAGGATCATATCATATCATTGAGTCATCTTGAGATTTGAATCTAGCTTTTATCAGAGGAATTTATCTGGCCAAAATGCTCCCATCTCATCCCATTTCAGTTGGATTTTTTGAACTCAAGCGTAGAAACTCACTATGCCAATTTGTATCAAATTTTGTCCAATCAGATTCAGCCCTTCACTCTAATCTGTTGAGTTTTTTTTTTTGAATACTGATTCTGCATTTAGATTCCTAGCAATTTCTACTAGTATTGCAAATTTGATAAACCTTCCATCTATGACTCAGTCAAATCACTGAGGTCTAAAAAAAATTAAATTAAAAAAAATTAAGCAGAAAAGGGCCAAAGGTGGACCTTTGAGACCCCTCCATTAGAAACCTTTCTCCAAGTCAACACTGATGAGTATTAATAACTCCGGGCAGTCATTTATTCAGTTCTGAATCCTCTTAAGCATATTATACTTTGGATACAGCCCACAGGCAGTAAAATGGCAAGGAGGTGGAGGGAGACAAGGGGAGAGCTGAGGTTTTGCATAGACTATGGGGAATCTGAGAGCCATAAGCATCAGGGACCTTTTTGTCCTATTTAAAACATTCTAGAGGCTTGTCTTGTTCAGCTGTAATGAAAGGTACTTAAAGAATAGTGGGAGCAAAGACTAGAAAGAGAAAGGGATGAAGGCAACAACAGTATCAAGAGATTGGAGTTGGCTACAGGAGTGTGCTGGTAAATACTTAATAACAACAAAAGACTCAAAATACACTTTTAACCTGTGTTATTCACAGTTTCCTTATCACTATCTTAAATCTAGATAATCCATAAAAATAAATTATTTTAACTTTCAGAAAACTTAAAATCAGCCCTCTCACTGTCAGATAGTCAACCCTGTACCTGGGGTTCAAATCCTGTCTGCAGTAGTTTTTGTGCGACCTTGAAGCAAGTAGATTAACCTCTCAGAGTATCAGTTTCCTCATTTGTAAAATAAGAAGGAGTACACCCTTAGAAGCTCCCTCCCAGGGCTATCCTGAGGATCAAAAGAGATGATCGATGCAAAGCACTTTGCAAACCTCAAAGTGCTCAATAGACCATCCCTATTATTGTTGAACTTGACCCCGAAGGCGATGGGGAGCCATTGAAGTATTCTGAGCCAATATAGGGGGAAGGGTTGTAAAATGATTAGTTTAAGGAAGATTAATCTGTCACTATGTGCAAGAAGAGTTGGAGGAGGGGTGAGACTGGAGAAAGAAAACCAATTAAGAGGTGGTTGGAATAGCCCAGGTGAGAGAACAAGGGTGAGTGGAGAAGTGGGGAGAGATAACAGTAAAGGTGGAAATGATAAAATTCTATAACTGATTGGATACAAGCCGCAAGG
The DNA here is from genome assembly GCF_016432865.1 of Antechinus flavipes. Classification (NCBI taxonomy): domain Eukaryota; kingdom Metazoa; phylum Chordata; class Mammalia; order Dasyuromorphia; family Dasyuridae; genus Antechinus; species Antechinus flavipes. The sequence continues at coordinate 654,335,503 of NC_067399.1, forward strand.
GCAGCTGAGGAGATGAGAATGATACTGAGATTGCTGGCCTGGAGAACTACGAAGCTGATGGAAATCTTGACCGAAATAGGGAAATCAGAAGGAAGTCCTGGGGAAAAGATGAGGAGTCTAGGTTTGAACCCTGAAATACTCTCGAAAGGTCAGAGTTACCCTTATCCCTGGAGAAGTCACATATGTATGTGTGTATATACACACATATATGTATATAAATATGTATGTGTATTTGTATATATATATATACATGTGTATGTATCATAAGACAATTAAGTCTACTGAAACAAATGAGATCATAGTGTAATACAGTGAAGGGGAAAATGAGTTTTATAATCAGAGCACCTGGGTTTCACCCCTGGCCATGCTACATGCTGAATGTGTAAACTCCAGCAAGAAGCTGCCAGAACTTTGGGTTTCTTTATCTATAAATGGTTTAGAAGATCTCTAAAATCTTTTTGGTCCAATTTTCAATGATGCTATGGGAAGACCATAGAGAAGATGATGAAGTTCTCTTACATGGGAGTAGGGGTGGGTGAAGAAGCAGGATTTGGGGGAAAATGGTCAGAGAAGTAGGAAGGATGGTGTCCCAGAAGCCAAGAAAGGGAATCTAGAGCAAGGGTAGTGTCAACAGCATGATACTACAATGGAGTCAAAGAGGACTGGGCTGAAGAAATAGTTCTGGAGGATAAATGGCCGGCCTCTAGTCCCAACAATTAGTAACTGGATTCAAACCCACAATTCCTGGTTCCAAATGGGAAAGGTCTTTATTGCAATCCTCGTGGGGATTTTGCTATGGGGGAAAAATATTTTTTTAATTAATAAAAGGATCACCCAGGAGGAACGAGGGTCCAGCTTTGGCCATCGCTAGTGAGTTTCGTTAGAGTCGATAGGCAGAGGAAAAGTTGGGATTAATGGAGGAGGGACCGGGGAGACACAACCTAGCTCATCCTGGCTTCCCCCTCGATTCCCCGGCTGTCAGACGGTCTCAGGATATTTTTAGTTCGATCACTGCCGCCAGTCTTCGGCTTGGAAATGCCAGTTGCAATCTGGGCGATCTCTCCCCCCGCACTGTTCACAGCTTTTAGCTCTCGCAGGGAGGGATTCTCGCACCCAGCACGCTCCCATTACCGGGGTGAGCTGAACAGATGCCACATTTCTCTTGTCTCTACTCAGACCCTGTGGGGAAATCAGACTCAGGGAAAGCAGTCCGGAGTTGGACCACTCATTTGTACCACTTTTATGACACTTAACTGTAGATCTCTCTGGGACTTTCTTTGAATTCTGCCTTTGTGTTTCCTATTCTTAAACTACCCTAATTTATTTGGGGGTGGAGATACTAGTTAAGAGTTTTTAATAACCTCAGAGTCCTGGAGTTAGATATTGGGGGACATTAGTAGCTGTTTAGCACAAATTTTTCATTTGCCAGATAAGGAAGTTGAGATTGAGGGAGGTTATCACTTATCAAAGGTCAGAGTGTAATATGTGTCAGAGGTAAGGTTTGCACCCAGGTTTTGGATTCCCTAGCCAGGGTAAACCTGGCTCATAGAACATTAAAGCCGAAAAGGACCTTAAAAAGAGCTAGTTTAACTCCTTCATTATAAAAGGCAGAAGTTAAGTGATGTGCCCATCATCCCACAGGGAGCTCAAGGGCCTAGCTGGGATTTGAAATCAGGTCTCCTGCCTCCCTGCCCAGTGCTTATGACTCTCAGGGGGAGGGCTGTCGGTATTTGCATAGGGCATCCCAGTGATTGTAGGGAAAAAAAATCCAAGAATAATTGGGGCTCACTCTTTGAAAGTATGGATAGTTTCATTTTTTGTTTTTGCAGCCCTAGCATCAAGTACCATAAGTGGCACTTTGTAAGTGCTTGTTAATTGATTGATTGCCTGGAAGGCACTGAAGAAGTAAGTAAGGCAGGGTTTCTTAGGAAAGAATGAAGCCTCCTATTCCAATGGCACAGGGATTGCAAGGACACTAGCATTAGGCACAGAGCTCCCTCAGTGACTCCCTAAGTGCCCTTGACCCTATCTCTTCCTTAGTCCCACCCTATGGATAATGCTTCGGTGGAAAGGTTTAATGCCATGTTGGAAATGACCGTGGATTCTTTTCAAGAGGGCTCTTAGGGTTATCCTGATTCAACCTTATTCTCCCTTTTTAACTATGCTCCTTAGAGAGAGGGCTCCATGAGTCATTGCATGAAGTATCAGAGATTTTCAGAGACAAAAAGGACCTCCCAGGCTACCTAGGCTGGTTGGCCTGTCTCTACTCGAACACTTCTGGGGTTTAAGCAGTCACTCCTCACTACCACTCACTGCCTCCTGGAGAAACCCATTCATTCTACTTTCAGGTAGCACTAGGTGTTAGCAAAATTTTTCTGGGCTGAAATGTCTCCCTGAAATCTCCTTCCTCTGCTCCTACCTCTGTTTTCTGGGTCAAGTAGAATAAATCTGAGCCAGTATTTGAAAGGAGTTCTGTTTCCCCCCCACACACACCCCAAAATCTTCTCTTATTCAAGCTGAAAATTCTCAGTTCCCCAATTTATCTTCCTGCGATATTATCTCTAGTTCTTTTTCTATCCCAGTTGTTTACCTCTAGATGCCTTCAAAAGCAGAGCCCCAAAGTAGACACAATACATCATATGTTGTCTGACTGCCACAAAGGATTGTAGGACTATTACCTGTTATGATATACTCATTTCTTTTCATTTTTATTGCTATCTTTTGTTTTATAGCTCCCTAATTTCTGAATATACCTCTCCACTTAATCTATCATTGGACTATCTCTTTTAACAAAAGAAAGAAAAAAAGAAGAAGGAGAAGGAGAAGAAGGAGGAGGAGGAGAAGGAGGAGGAGGAGGAGGAGAAGAAGAAGATTGAGCAAAATAAACCAGCACAACAAATTAATTTGCTCTCCAACAGAGTTAGGGAAGTTCACTGAGTGCTTTATTGCTAAGTATTCATCCTGAAAATCATACTGTTAACCCATATTATGTTGTGATCAACTAAATCCTTCCAATCTTTTTCACATTAATCACTGCTTAGGCATGTCTTCCCATCTCCCCAGTGGTGGCGCAATTGATTTTTTGAGCCCAAGTCTAGAGTTTTCATTTATTCCTATTGGATTCAATCCATTCGATTCAATTCCAGCCTGCAGAGAACTTTATGCATCCTAATTCGGTCAGCTAATGTTAATTAGTTACCACTCATTGTCTTGCACTATCCATTAATTTAATAATCACAGCATTGATGCTTCTTGATTATACCGCTTGTGATCTTGGAGGTACAATCAGGCTGGGGATAATAAAAGGGAGAGGAAGCCTCTACTCTGATCAAAGCTAGTCAAACCAGCCCACTCCCAATCCTGGCACTAACCCCAGAATCCTTGGAGCATTCTCTTCCCTGCTCTTCCTAAGATGAGTAGATGGGGCTCAGGAAGCCCTAGGTTTCAAATCTTGCCTCAAACTTACTGACCAGGAGCCCTAATAGGCAAGGAACTCACTCTCCCTCAGCCTTCATTTCCTCCTCAGTGAAATGGGGATAATAACAGCATCTATCTCGCAGGGCTGTTGTAAAGTTGCAATCAGGCAGTTTGTTAAAGTGCTTTCTCTACAACAACTAAAGCTCCATAGAAATGCAGATTGTTGTTATTATTATTAAATTCTCTTTCATCTCCAAATCTCCCGCTTCTTCCTTGCATGAATTGGAGCAGTGTAAAGCTGGCAGAACAAGAAAATAACATAAACAGTAACGAAAATGATGTAAGTGAAAAGAATGCTGAAAGAAAGCCAAGCCCTGTATATTCAAAAAAGTTAATATGTGTAAACCCCTTCGCAAACCTTCAAGTGCTATATAAATACCAGCTATTGTTGCTGCTGCTACTGCTGCTCCTGCTCTGCTTGTAATGGTCGAACTTGGCTTAAAAGAAAAAAATGAAAAAATGCACTACCTTCCTTTCCCTTGAGAAGTGAGGGACTATGGAGGCAAAGAGTCACATATACTATTAAAGATGGATGTGGAGTGGGGTCAGTTTTGCTTAAATGCTTTCTGCATTACAAAGGAAGGCTCGCTGGTGAGTGGGAGACAGTATATGTGTGTGTAAATGTGTGTGTGCATGTGTATACACATAAATATATACACACATATATATAGTACATGTATAGAAGTGTGTATATATATATAGAATATCTACACACATTTGTGTATGTGTGTGAGCAGATATATGATATAAAAATCATCAATGAAATGTTAATTTTTTTTAAATCTTTAAAACTTTTTAAATCTTAAATTTTTCAAGCTTCCCATGATTTACCTTGGGTCATGGGAAAAATCAGAGCTGGCTCTCAAAGCTGCCTCCAGTTGCCAAAACCAGCACTGTTTTAGCCCCCAAAGGGGTTCAAGGAGGCTGGTGGGCTGATTGCCCAGACGCCCACACCACGTCCCTCAGCCTCTTCTCCCAGGGAGAACTGGCAAGCTTCAGGCACATTTAGGACTGGGGACAGCCTGCCCAAGGGTTCCCATGGCAACCACCAGAGAGGAGATGCCAGCCACCCACAGAGGGAAGAGAACTGGGTCAGGGGAATGTCATCCCCCACCCCCAGTGCCCCGGGAGATCTTGCCCCAGAGCTCCGGTGGCCTGGTCTCAGAGCTTTCTTTACAAAGGACCGACTTGGACCCCAAGCCCTGCTGTCTCTTGTAATACATGAGCCAAGGCTGGGCCGTGACCCCCCTTGGAGGGCAGGGCTCTGGCTGGAAGAAAAATTGTCAGTAGAGGTATCGGTCTGCTCGACAGAGCTCCGGGGCTGAAGTGTTTTAGAGCCAGAGATCCAGAGCTGGGGGGGGGGGGTAATTAAAGATCCTCTCATCTGAGCCCTGTGCTTGTTAGATGAGATGTGGAAGCCCTGAGCGAGGAGTGTGGCTAACCCGTGGCCATTACTAGAGAGCTGTGCAGAGAAAAATCAAGACTCCAAACCCAGGCCTCTGCCTCCAGTTCCAGCCCTGCCCGTCCTCCACCTGGCAGCCTCTGCCCTGAGGAGGTCCTGGGTCTTTGGGAGGAAACTCATTTCCCTTTTTCTGGGAGCTCACCAAGTTCCGGCATTAGATGCGGCCTCCTGGAATTTCCTGGTGCATCATTTCTATACAAGAGTCCCACAAGATCAGCCCTGTGCAGACTGATACTCCCATTTTGCAGAGGGGGAAACTGAGGTAAAAAGACATGCCTAAAATCAGGAAGGTAGGATACGGCGGGGCTAGGAGTGGAATCCAAGCTTTCAGGGTCCCTCATTCTAAAGTTCCTTCCACTCTGCCTTTGATATTTCAGGATTCTGCAATCTATAGATGATGATCCCATCTCCTCCATGTCCTTCCATTGGATGGGGGAGGGGGATCCACCTCATGCTCTGGAGATCTTCCTCTAGATATCCAGACAGTGATCATAAAGCCATAAGGTGATATAGTAAATGATATCCTCAGCAGCACTACTACAGCTACCACCATTATCATCATTATTTTCACTAAAATTTATATAGTTTCAGTACTATCCTCACAACCATGGGAGGCAGGTGCTGTTATCCCCATCTTACAGATGAGAAAACTGAGGCAGACAGCAATAGGGTAACTTACAAATAGTAGGTATTTGAGGTGACACTTGACCTTGGGTCCCCCTGCCTATCCAACACTATATATGCCACCAAAATATTAAGTGGGTTTTCTGACTCCTGGTACAGCCCACAACCCAATGCCCACCCTCCTTTTATCTAGTCACCAGCTCTCTCATAACACTGCTGATGCTGCTCGTTCTACCTAATTCTTCACTGGAAATACGGCCTCCTCACACTCATCACGTCCCGCTCCATTGGTCTTTGGTTCACCTGGGATTTTCATCCTTTGGGAATTAGAGCATTCAGTGCTTTGTAGCCATATGGCATCCGTGGAATAATATCAATATGAAAGGATGAATGTGGTTTCTGAAAGTTTGAGGACTAATTAATTAAGGAACTGATCGGTTTCCCAAAGGCAATCCACACTGCACTCTCCTACTTGCTCATTTTTCTCCTTTTCATTGTATTAAATCCTGAATGTGAATTCATTTTATTTTAAACCCACTCTTCATTTGCAGCATCTGTCGGAGAGACATGAACATCTGTTGCTGATCTTGTGACATGACCCTTATCTCATCCTATTTTTCAGGCTTCTCCATACCCCAAAAATAGGCACAACACTCCTCCTGCCTCGGTTTCTTCATCTGCAACAGAACCCAAAAGAATAAGAAGCCCCCTGTGGAGAGCAATTCGAGAATATAACATATTTAACCGTCCCAGTTTATCGATCAATACCGATCCTCTGCAACGAGCATGGCCCAACTCTCTGGACTGGCAAAGTAACGGCCCAGAAGTGAACGATAAGCATTCTTCCACCTCTTTGGTGGAATCACGGCTCTCATTAGACTTTGCAGCACTCCAGGGCTTAATACAGCCAGTCATTCCTAAACTCTGAAGGACCTCCCCAGCCACGGGGGCTCCCTCTTTGATCTGAACTTCACTCTGGACATTCGCTGTGACTACGGCAAACATTTTATCAAGCGCAGCTTCATTTTATACTTTGCTTTATATCAATAATCAGAAGGTTACTGAATAAATTTAGCTCATTTGCATCTTTTAAGGAATCTTTTGTTATTATGGCTTGTACGTGGAAGACACTTCATTGGACAAGAGCCTTTAAGGAGTTATTTTATTCCGCTAAATCAAATGCTTTTTTTATAGTCAACAAATAAGACACACAGCGGGACGTTGTATTCTCGGCATTGTTCAGTCAACTGTGGGCTGATCGAAATTTATTCTACTGTAGAATATGGTTTCTGAATGCCTGTCTATCCCTCTCATGCCTTCATCAAAGATGCCCTCAATTTCTGGATAGATTATTCTCATGAAAATCTTGCAAAGATGGGAAATTAAGCTAAACAGCAGATATTTTCTAGATCACCTTTCGGGAGGGGCAATGAGATCTGTGGAGTTTTTTTTTCCCTCCAAGCATTTGGTTTCTTCCTCATCATACATCCTGAGAATCGATACTTCAGCACTCTCAGAATGGTGTCGGCTCCGGCGCAGACCTCCTCCGTGTGTTTGTCTAGGACAGCTGCTTTTTCCATCTTTGTTTCTTTAGTACCATTTCTGCTTCCTCATATGGCACATTGGGGACTGTGAAGTTAGAGTCCAAATGTGATGGCTCCACTGTTATCGATGGAGAGGAGAGCTGGTTTCTAAAATCTTGACAAGTTTCCCATTTTTCATGTGTTCATTGCCCTCCATCCAGTTCCAGACTATAGCTTTTCAAAAGAAAAAGCCTCAAGATGGACCCATCCATACTGAGTGCCAAGTCTGGCTCCCAAACTACTACTCTAGGGCTTATTACTCATTCTGGTCCTGCTCCTCCACCTTGTCTAGGGTCAAGGAATACTCAGGCTTCTAGCCTCAGTTAAGGAGCACTCCCAGAGCTGACGAGTTTTCCTGGTGTCTCCCAGAACCCTCTTAAAATAATGTCCAGGAATATCTGAAATCCTTTGTTCTAAGGGCTTTCCCAGGTCTCAGACCCTAAAATAGAGGGGATGTTAGAATACAGAATACAAAATATCAGAATGGCAGAGGGAGGCAAAATATAGAAGAGATTGCACTGCAAGTGAAAGATTCTTCAAAGTTGAAAGGAATCTTGGGACATAAAATTTCAGAGTTGGGAATTACATTGGACTATAAAACAAGAGCTGAAAGAGACCATATGTGAACAAAGTGTATCAAAGCTGAACAAAACCTTAGAACACAGAATATCAGAACTGGACAGAACCTTAGAACCTACAACATGAAATCTCAGAAATGCTAAGGATCTCAGAATGTAGAGTGCCTCATCCTGAAGAAACCTAGAAATATTGAATGTCAGAGATGGAAGGGACTTGGAGATAAACCATTCCTTGTCATCTGTCACTAATTCACTCTATGATCTGGGTCTAATTTCTTTGAGCTTTTCTCTAAATTCCTCCTATTATATCCCTAGTTCTGCCTTCTGGGACCCCACAAAGTCTCCTCTCAAAGCCAAAAAGGAACTCACATTGGCCAGGAAGGGCATACATTAGAGAAGCTTGAGTTCAGTGGGCCAGATTAGCCAGCGGATGTTGGGCAGAAAGGCGGGGGGCAATGAGAAGACCCCAACCCCTTGGTCTTCAGCCAGGTTAGCAAGCGCCAAAGGGGAGAGGAATGGGACAAAGTAGAGACTTTATCCCCAAGAAATCAAAGCATCCTCATGGTACATTATTCTAACATGTCACCATGGAAAGAGTGGCCAAGTGGAAGAGAATTCCAAGCAGAAAGGGACATAGATCATTATGACATCATGGCCTCTGGGTGTCTCAGCTCCTGAAGATGGAGAGTTGACACAGGGCCAGAGAACGGGAGGGATTAATAAGGGACAAAAGGAAGATAAAAAAGCCTGCTAGGCATGTATGGCACTACCTGCCAGCTAGGGGAAGGGGGTGAGGGGAAGGAAGGGAAAATGTGGAACAAAAGGTTATACAAAAGTCAATGTTGGAAAAATTACCCATGCATATGTTTTGTAAATAAAAAGCTTTAATAATAAAAAAATTTTTCACCAGAAAAAAAAGAAGCATGTTAGAAAAAGAGAGATCTGGAAAAGAATGAGCTAGAGAGAAGCAGAGACAGAGCACGAAAAGCAGCTTGGAGGATCAAAAGGAGACTTGTATTTCATATCAGACCTCCTGGGTTCAAGTCTTAGCATCTCACACTTTTGTATGATTTGGGGCAGCCCACCTCTCCGAACCCTGGTGACCTCCCCGAACCCTGGTTACTTCCCCTATAACCAACTGGGAGAATTCTTATACTTCCCACCCAAAAGAGTTATTGTAAGGACTATACAGTATAAACCTTAAGACATTTTATCGATGAGATTTATTGTTGCTACTAGGAAATATCTTCCAGAACTCACTGTGATTATTTTGCTAAAAAGGGGCTTCTGCTCAATTCAGTGGGTGCTCCAAGCTGGGTATGGGTAAGTCTCGAGCACAAACTGAATATGAGCAAGGGTTGAGAGTGGACATTCCTTCCCTGGTGGGGTGAGAGAGACATAGAATGTCAGAACAAGAAAGGACTTTAGAGCACAAAATATACCATGTCAGAGCTGGAATCAAATCTTAAAACGGAGAATAGGAGTCCTAGGAAAGGCCTTAGGACAAAGGGTTTCAGAGCAGGGAGAGGCCTTTAAACAAGGGATTTCAGAGCAGAGCACACTGAATGTTTTCTGTCGAAAAAAGGGCTTTGAACACAGAATGTCAGAGCTGAGAGGGGACTTGATCTGAGCTCAGAGAATCCCATGTCGTGTCAGAGTTTGGAGTAATGCTCTAGGATGGGCGCTCACAATAGGATCCAGAACACAGAGAGAAAGATCACATGCAGGGATCAAAGCTGTTGATGGTCAAGAAAAACTTCTTCCTGAGCACCGAAGGTCATTTATTGAAAATCATTATAAATTTAAATGTAACTGGTTTTGTAATTGCTCTAAATTAATAATAAATTACTTTTTTAATATATAAAAGAAAGTAAATTATCTTTCACTAATACTGATGGACATATTTTATAGGTAGTCAACAGTCAACAATTAATATCTATTAAGTCTTTTTTAATACCATGGACTTAGCATCTATTAATCCCTTACTATATTTCAAGGCACAATGCTAAGGGTTAGAAATACATAGCCAGGCTTTCAAGGAGCTTACAGTCTATTGGGGAGAAAACATATAATTATGGACAAATGATACAGACACAATTATATATAATCCAGATGGAAGGCACTAAGGTTAAGGAGGACTTTAATGACTTCTTGAAGGTGGACTCTCGCTGAAAGGTAAAGGAACCCAGGAAATAGAGATGAGGAAGGAAAAAATTTCAGAAATCAGACATGGCCGGAGAGAGCCCAGAAATGGAGTGTCTTATGAAAGAAACAGCAAGGAGACCAGTGTCCCTGCATTGTAGAGCATGTTGAAGGGAATGTGGAAACTTGGAAAGGTGAGAAATGACAGTCTATGAAGGGCTTTAAAAACCAAACAGAGGATTTCATATTTGATTCTAGAGCTAATAGGGAGCCACTGGAGTTTTCACACTTGAACAGTGATATAGCCAGATATACACTCTAGGAAGATCCATTTGATAGTTGAGAAGGGGTGAATGGAGTGGGAAGAAACTTGAGAAAGGCAGACCCCCCGCGCCAGAAATTATTGCAATAATCCAGGCAGGGGTTAAGGATCTAAACCAGGATGGTGACAGTGTTGGAGAGAGAAAATGGTGTGGAAGAGAGATGTGACAAAGGGAGAAATAACAGGCTCAGTAATCATTGACCCCAGCAGGTGAAAGAGAATCAAAGGTGACATCGGGATGATTGGGAGGATGGTGACTTGCTGGATAGTAATAGGGAAGTTAGGAAAGAGAAGATAATGAGTTCAATTTGGGACCTATTGAGTTTATGATATCTACGAGACATTCAGGTCAAGATGTCTAACAAGTAGTTAAGGATGCGAGACTGGGGTAAGAGAGAGATCGGATTTGGACAAATAGATCCGAGAATCATTTACCCCGAGAAGCATCGTATCCATGGGAGTTTGTGAACTCCCCAAGGGAAATAGCATAGAGGAAGAAGACAAAATGGTCTAGAGTATTAGGTAAGACCTGGGTAAACGTGGAGCAAAGAGAGCTGAGAAGGGCCTGCTAGTGTGAGGAGGGCATCATAAATCTGTAACTAGTTTCCCTGGGTGTGAACATAGTCAAGGATGCACAAAGGAGCAGGACCACAGCAGTTGCTACCGATACCTCTAAGGAGAACACCAGACTGACTTCTATTCTGAGACTGCCTGTGGGTGGCAGCCAAAAGTGGGGAGAATCTGGGGCTCTGGGTTTTTGTTTTCTAGGATGATTCTCATACCTTTCACGGTAGGGCTGGTTTTCTGGCCAAGAGCGGACCAAGAGATCCAGATGAGGTCTGTCCGTGGCTGAGCAGGAAGATGCTGTGCTCTGTGGGAGGGAGAAGAGGGTCTGGCTCTGGGTCTTTGTTCCTTTGTGCTCTACTTGTGTCCCTGAAGAAGTCTTGGGCACCAGCCTAAGCTGCTTCCTGCCTGAAATGAGGCAGAGAAAAAACAGGAACAAGTGCAAGTTGACAAAACTAAGACTTTTCCTATTCTTCAAACCCATGTTGGTCAAATGACATTTAACTAGTGGTGTGGTGAAACCTTCTGGTGCAGAGAGCCTATTGTTAAATTTTCACTATGAGCATTTACACTTCAGAATTGCTAATATGACACATCAGGGCTTGATTTGTTCTTTGGTTTATTGCCTATAAACCAATTATTATAATTGGTTTATTATTGGTTGATTTGGTTTGGTTGATCATCTAGATTTAAGAAGGTGATGGAGAAAATGTTAATAATGCAAATTAAATTGAAAAACATGTCGTGTACGTTTCTTTTGAGAAAACTGGTTGTTAAACATTTGCCAATGCACCTTTGCATGCAACCTTTATAGGACTGAATGAGGTGTGATGTCAATATGGATAAAGCCTTTCAATAGGAAGGACTAAAAATCAGGAGTGGCTTATCTCTGGTGTTGGGAAGGGATTTGGACCCATTTGAACTAGGAAGCTGAACCTGGAGTTGGGTTAGAGGTGAGACTGGGAGGGGGTTATGGAGGTCTGGTCCTATGCTGAGGTTGTCATGAGGTGGGCTTGATCCATACTCTGATACCCATGGTAAGCAAGACATAAGCTGGGCCAGGCTCAGGTCAGATGATATAGAACTAGAAAAGACTTTGGACAATCTTTTGGTTAACATCCACATTTTCTAAATGAAGAGGTTGAGGTTCAGAGAGGTAAAAGTGGGAAAGCATTGACCCTGGAAAAGAGAATCTGGGGTTCCAATCTGACCACATGACTGAGTAAATTACTCAACTCCCTTGGTCCTCCGTGGATAAGGTGGCCCATAACTCCCCTTCTAACATGAGGTTTATTTTTGTTGTGGTTCCAAGCACATGCTTATTTACATATTTTTAACAAATGACTTTTCTGCAATGTAATTCTGTGATTTCAGCACACTTGCCCTTTCCCACCCTGTCCACAATGTCACTTTCTAGGAAATGATAAAATGGCACCCATCTAGAAGGTGAACTATGACTTCTTTACCCAAAGAACAACCCAAAGCCAGGAGAAGTGGTGGATCTTTGCATATAAACGCTGATTTGAGAGATTCAGAGCCTGGGAATCTGGGAGAGTCTTTTGAATCTCCTCATGTAACATCTTAATTTTATAGGTAAGGAAACTGGGTTGCGGATATGTAGATGACTTCCCTCCCTTCCTTCCTCCTTCCACACCAGTATCAGAGGAAGAAACTGAGGTCTAGAGAAGGACAGATATAGAGGTAATCCTTTGGTATTATCCCAATTGCATGATGGGTTGGACAGACACAATAGCAGGTGTGTACATGGGACCCTCTGCCCGATACTCTACACCACAATCAAAATGTATTCAGGGCTAGTTAGGGGGTAGCGGGAAGCTCCTCGGACATGGTGTCTACCCAGGCTTGGCCCACTGCATCCTACCCAGTGCAGTCCAGCCCACCAGTTCCTCCCGCCCCGTCCCCAGCTCCCAGAACCCTATCTCCCAGCCCTCCTCCGATTTCTACAACAGAGTCCCTTCTTTGTGCCTAACTGGAGCCCATGTGACTAAGGTATGGGCCAAGCCAAGCACTTTTATGAGCTTAATTCAAAGCTTTCATTCCCCATAAAATTTACAGATAGATCTGCAATGCAGCCCGTGCCACAGGGACCCATGCCAGCTCCTTCTATCCATCTCTCCTAGGGTCACGGAAAGACACACTTAGAAAAGACCTTAGAAAGCATCAAATCCCCCTCCCCCTCCATCCTTATAAAGACAAGGAAACTGAGACCCTGGAGTTAGAAGTGATGCACTAGCAGTGGCCCCTCCGCCCCATCCCAAGGACATGAATGACAACAAGTAGGGTTTACCCACAAACTCCTCCAATAATAGCAATAATGGTAAAAAATAAAAATAAGAATAAAAAACACCCCCTCAAAAGCCCAGGACCTGGGAATGTAAAAGAACGAGGTTCAGGTCCTTTTACTAGTTATGTGATGAATCATTCAGCAATCCTTGGTTCACTTTCCATACCTATTAAATGATCATAATGACATTGCCCCAACTACTTCAGAGGGTTGTAAGAAGAGCACTTTGTTCATCATGAAGTGTCACAGAAATACTAGCTGTTAAATCATAGAGCATCATGGAGATGGGAGCCATCATGACATTTATGAAGGGCTTCAGGTTTAAACATTATATACACCATCTCATTTGAGTTTCATAATTACCCTTTGAGAGAAAGTCCGAGTGTTATAATGCCCATTTTACAGCCGAGAAAATGAAGGTCCAAAGAGATGATTCATGACTTGTTCAAAGCCTCCCACCTGGAAAAGGGAGGGATTGGACGGAGGTCACCTGACTCTACCGTTTGTTCTTTACTCACCCAGTGCTGCTCTCCTCCAGTTCCCAGATGTCAAAGCCGGAGGCTGTGATGGTTCCTCCTGCCCCTGGGGTAGGAGCTAGAGAACAATCGGGGCTGGTTTCAGAGATGAGGAGCCGCTGGCTCCCTAGGAATCCATCTGAGATCCGAGGGTCAGGAAGGAGTCTTTTACTAAACCCGCCCAGTTTTGGAGAAGTAAAGGGGAATTGTTATGGTTCCCTCTTGTATCACCCCAACTGCATGATGGGTTGGGTGCCTCCTGGACATTCGGACGTGTCAGAGCTATACCGCAAGGAAGAGGGTGACCAGAAGGACACAGAATCACCATTCAGGGTCCCCAAGTTCAAATCCCTGCCCCTTCAGTGATGTATTATGTGATCTCGAACTTCTCATCTGCAAAATGGGGATCATAACTTTAAAAGGTGCCTGAAAGGCAATGTTATAAATGGGAAAACAGGCGACATGAAGCAATTTATCCAAACTCACACAGGTTCCCCAACTGCAAATCCAGCTCAGTTTCCACTGGATTACATTAGCTTCACTACCCACAGAGTGGTTGTAAGGAAGCACTTTGCGAATCTTGAGAAGACACCTGGCCAAATCATGCTACCTCACTGGGGTTTGCTCTCTTCATCTAAAAAATGGGAGAAACAGGACTAGATGGCTTCTCAGACCCTTCTAGCCGTCGATTGAAAGACCCTGTGATTCTCTATCCATGTCAGGTGTCTTTCATGAAATATTATAATTAATAACATTTGGCAGGCAGTTTCCTCATCAGTAAAATAGGGTCAGTCATCCTGCCCTGCCTCCAACATAGTGCTATATAGAATAAATGTGACCATTGAAAGTCGGTCGACTAACATTTATTAGGTGCCTGCTGTACATCAGGCACTGTGCAAAGTACTAAGGCTACAAAGAGGGGCAAAGACCAGCGTTTGCTCTCAAAGTCTAGTGGGCGCTTTGGAATTCTACAAAGTAGATGGAAAATATTTATGGCAAATATTTTTTTTAATTGACTCCTTTAGCTTTGGGAGTGTAAACACCCAGGGCTTCTGCTGTAACTGCAGCCTGAGAGGAAGGAGAATGCCTCATCTCAGGCCATGGATTCTCTTTGTTCAATTCTACGTCCTGGCAAAAATAACAAAAATAGGGGCAGCTTGTTGGTGCAGTGGTTAGAGCACCAGCCCTGAAGTCAGGAGGACCTGAGTTCAAATGTGACCTCAGACAGCTAACACTTCCTAGCTGTGTGACCCTGAGCAAATCACTTAACCCCAATTGTCTCACTAAAAAAAGAAAGAACCAAAAAGAAAAAAAAAGAAAGAAAGAAAAAATAACAAAAATAGGTAAGACCAGAAGTATGCTGGTAAATGTTCAATAAATGATTCTCCCTCCCCCACCTTTTTTCCCCAAAAATGAACATACCACATACTTTTAATTGGATTATTTTATTTATTATTGCATTATTTGTGGTTGTATTATTATATTTTATTGATTAATATTTTCTCCATCACTTTCTTAAATCTAAAAAACCAACAAAACAATAAATCAAGCCCATTCCTCCATTTCTAAGTGCCTGCTGAAAATTGTAGCATTTGGCTGTAGAGGACTGATTGGAACTGCCTTCCGCACCCCCCTCCATAAGGCTGACTCTTAGAGAACTCTCCAGTTCCATTTTCCGTGGCTAACATAACACAAGCTTGTAGCCCGGATGACTAATCAATCAACCGAGTCCTCTCCACACTCAGAGAGGCAGAAAAAGTGTTCTCTTGAAAGAGAAAACCCTGGGTTCACTGAGATACTTTGACTTCTTCAACCAAAAGCATGGGACAAAGCCTGCGTCATGGTTTCTTCTGAGTCCAAGATTGGGCCCTATGGAATGACATGGAGCCATTTCTAGCGTGATGTGAGCCAGTTAGAGCAGCCCTTTCACCCAGAGGGGAAGGAGGGACCCACTGGTCCAGGCAGCGAGGGCACTGATGGATATCCAGGAGCCCAGCCCCTGAATACCAAGAAACTCCACCCCCCTTGGGCTTGTCTGACCCCCTCACCATCAGAGTTTTCAAAGGGAGGTTGGGTTTGCTCCCCTTAGTTTGGACCTTGCGTTTCCTTTGATCTGCTGTGGTAGAAAACGTCACAGCCCTCTCCCATCTGAGAGAAAAAAGCGGTAGAAGAAGTCACAGCTCCCACACATCTGAGAGATGCTCTCTGGACCGGACTGTTTTCCTGGGGTTTAATCAGCCCATGTGACTTTGCTTCTCACCATCAAATGGAAGGGGGGACCCTGGGGATGGCATCAAGGTAGAGAACAAGTATATCTTAGACCGTTTTTTGTCTGCATAAGCACATCTGCCAAATGAGTTTTTATGCTACCCATAAACCCACGGTGACTTAATGGGATGCTTTTTTGGTGTTCCTTGAAATCCCCTAACCTGATCATCACAGGCTGCCGGCAGCCCCTTGATCTCCCTTATGTACACTGAGAAGAGTGTCTAGCCCCAAGGGGCAGCACTAATCTGCAGGAATCTCCACTGCCGTCCCGGGCCTTGCACTGATGCCCTCCCCTTCTGTTCTGGGCTGACCAGCAATCCATCTCCCTTCCCCTTCACCTCCAATCCTGCTAAATTCCTAGCTGTCAGATCACTGACGATGAAATGTAATTCAACAAACACTCATCAAATAGTGATTATGTGCAGAGCCTTGCACCAGCTATTGGGGGGAAATGAAAAATGATGGTCCTTGACCTCAAATAGCTTATAAGTTCTACTGGGGCTGGGGTTGGGAGGTTCCAACGTGAACTTAATACATTGTCCCAAGACCCAGCACAGTACCTGGCACATGGTAAGCGCTGAATATATGCTCCTTGATTAATTGATTAATTGGTTGACGATCAGGAAGAAAATCCCATTCCCAAAACTTACTACATGTGGTACTATGGACAAGTTGGTAAACTTCTCAGAGTCTCAGTTTCCTCCTCTGTAAAATGGGGATAATAATGACCGCAGTCATTTCTGCATGGGGTTGGTCTGAGGCATAAATGAGATTGTATACGTAAGTGCTTAGCAAACTCCAAAGCCCTATAAAATAGCTTTTATTATCTGGACAATTCATGGGTCATAACATATAAGACAAATCATAGTTTTAGAGCTTGAAGAGATCTTTGAGGCTATCAAGTCCAACCCTTTTGAGGAAATTGAGGCTCAGACTTGGAGCTACTTTCCCAGGGGTCCACATGGGAAATGTCTGAGGCAGGATTCAAACTCAGATCTTCCCGGTGCCAAGAATGATGCTCTGAACCAGTGAACCACTTTTATTTCTACTTCCAAGGAAGTAAGATACCAACTAAAAAGGGTATTTGGAAAGCAACGAAGTCTTTAGCTGGGCCAGTGGATGGACAGCTTCAGCTTTCTCCGATGATTTTTCAAGTCAAAGGATGGAGAAGTAGGAGAAATTTGAAGGCATCTGTGAGTTCTTGGGAAAAGGAGACACTGAAATAAAGGAACCAGGGGGAGACACTGAAATAAAGGAATCAGGGGGAGACGCTGAAATAAAGGAATCAGGGGGAGACGCTGAAATAAAGGAATCAGGAGTCAATGTGTCATTTCCCTGAGATTAGGAGCCATAGTAGCTGGAACCCCCAGATATTTAGCCTGAGGAATAGATTCCAACACATCTCTAAGTGTCCCCCACTACAAGCCATGGGCTTTTTTCTGTGGGATGGAAGAGTGAGATAAGAGAAGTGAAAGGAGGATATGAAATACAAAATTGACAAGTTTATGAGATCTTAGAGTGGGGGGAATCCTGGATTTGAGAGTCAGGAGGCCCCAATTCCGGTCCAGACTCTGCCGCTGATTCTCTGTGTGACAGTGGGCACATTCATTGACTTCCCTCTAGGTCTTAGCATGACCTGGATAAAATTCTCCTCCCTCCCACCTCTAATGATATGTGATCTTTTCTCTTAATTAAACCCTATATTTTTCTGGTGGAAGCAGATGAGAAGTAACAGAAAAATGGGATGAGTGAGGATCCAGTGCCCTCCTCACCCAAGGCAAGGCAGGAGCCTCAAAGATATTGACATTCCAGCCTATTCTGCCCAACATATCCTTCCCCATATAGCCTCCCTCCCTCTCTCTCCTTCCCAGGTGCCACTTCTCCTGGAAAGATGGCTCCCAAGTCAGCCAGGGTGCCCGATGGTGATAAAGCCATCTCAGAAATCTCTTCTGAAAGCCGGGCATAAATGCACGCCATGCGGGGGGCTGGGAGAGCCTTGTAAATTACCACCCAGCCCAGCTTGGCAGGGCAACGTGGCATCTCGTTGCCTTTATTTATCTATGCCTCAAGCACCAGAGAATAGATATTTATGCGTTTTCAATATTAGGAGGCAGGCTCTCCATCATTCAGTATTCAGGCTGCTTAAATAACATTAACACTCACCAGATGGAAACGCATTTCTCTTCCAACAGAGTGAGCCCCCAGCTTCTGGGAGCTTCAAAGAACTTAATATGGACCTTCACATGGCACCTTACAGAAGTGTAGACGTTCAAAGCTGGAACGGGGCTCAAAGGGCACCTAGTCCAACCCACATCTGAGTTGAGATCCTTTCTAAAAGGGTCTTGGAAACATCCGGTGTGTAGGGGACCCATTAGTTCCCAAGGCAAGCTAGCCATCTTTTTTTTTAAAACAACTCTATTAGAAAGTTTTCTCTTGCATTGAGCCTAAATCAGCCTCCTGCAACCTCTAGAACCATTGATTCTAGCTCATTCTCTGCTGTTCAGCCCCATGGCCAGAGAAAGCAGAAAACTTTATTTGCCATGAATATAGTCAGTACTAATGAATAGAATGCTCACACTGGTGTATGGAAGGTACATGAATGAGAATATTTAAGAAGGGAAAAGGCTGTTAAAAGTTTCCAGCAAAATCCTCATGATCTGCATGGTCAGTCAGGCCATTTAGGAGTGATCAACACGGTCTGCCAAAGTGGCAGAATGTGTTGACAATGGGGGAAGGGTAGGTAGTGACTTAGCTCCTGTCCAGACTGGAACTCTGATCAATGGATCTAACCTGAATTTGGTTCATAAGGGGAAAATGACTTCAGCGCTCTCTTCTGCCCCACCAATAATAGTTAGAGCTTTGATTCATCATAACCAGTGAAGAGGGACCAACCAGCAGCATTTTCATCTTGAATAGATAAGACACCTCTAGGGGTGAAGGGAGGGAAATTAAAAGAGGTACAAAAGAAAGTGAATGGAAGCTCCTAACAGAGCTGGGAAGAGATAATTTGTGTATAACTAGAAAAACAACTAACACTGATAGTCCTTCAAGAGATGATCAAGAAAGAAGGATCATGGGAAGAAAGCAATAGATTGGGATGCAGGTACCGGCAGTAATTGCCATGGTTAATTGCATGGAACAACAGCTAACATAAGAGAAGGTACGTGTGTGGGTCACTATACAGCGAAGAAAAAAAAGGAAGAAAGCATGTTCATGTCCATATCTTGCTAGTGTCAAGTCAATTCCCCAGATATTTGTCAGGAAACCAATTTTTACTCCTCTCTCTCTCTCTCTCTCTCTCTCTCTCTCTCTCTCTCTCTCTCTCTCTCTCTCTCTCTCTTCCCTTCTTCCTTCCCTTCCAAATTAGAAAAGGGAATCTTAGAAGATGGGACATTGCCAGCAGCTTGGCGAAGCAGCATAAGTGGTAGCTGTTAGCTAAGTCAGCACTATGGCTAGAGAAAGCAGCATAGCTGGCTACCACCATCCTGCATCCTGCTACCAGAGGCAGCAAGCACAGGATTTCTTACATTTAAGTAAATTTAAGGAGAAAAGGGGGAATGTTTCTGGTTGACTGTAGACAATTAGCTTGATTCACTTTAGTGCCTTTTAGACAATTTGCATTCTTTTCCAAATTGTAGTCAAGTCCAAGTAAACCTCCAGAACTTGGGAGGGAAAATGCTGCATTGTCAGCAGGTCCTATAGCGTATTCCCAGCTTATGTGTGTGTATACATAAATATATGCATATATGCATAATACTTCTATACACACATACATGTATGTTGCATATGTGTGTATGCATATGTTTTGCCTTGTCTTCCCAATATATAGATGAACAAGGAGAAAAATCAAGGGGGCACTCGACTGTGCCTATGTTTACCTTTTTGGGGGTGTCATCTCCTATGACGGTGTATCCCTAGTGCCAAGAGATTAGTTTGCCAGCGAGAGCTGAATTTCTGATGATAACATTATCCCGAGGTCGCCTAGGCTGCGTCTTTGAAAAGACACGGCCTCCACCCCATCACACTGAGCATATGCCTAAGAGCCCATACATAATATCTGAGGCCAAGCAGTAAAAATCTAATCCCTCCTTCACATGACAACCCTCTGAATAATTGAAGGCAGCTTTCTTGCCCTTCCTCTCTCCCCTTCCCCCCAGTTTTCTATTGGCTGAATACACTCGGTTCATTCAACTCCCATTCATATGTCATGCTCTCTGGTCCCCTAATTATCCTGAGCTCCCTCCTTTGCACCCACTCCAGTTTATCAATGTCCTTCCTAAGAGACAGTTCTCAGAACGGAACACAATCCTCCAGATAGCTGACCAGAGCAGAAAACAATGGAATCTTCGCCCTCCCTGTGCTGTTGTCTGTGTAGCGAAGACTGGCTGTCCTGCGGGACCGCCTTACCCCGTGCTGACTCCATTTTGACCTTATGGTTCACAAAACCCCTTGACATCTTTTTCACGTGAACCATTGCCCGACCACAGATCAACGGTCTCACAATCATACAGTCAACTTTTTGAGCCTGTGGCAAAGATTAATATTTTTCCTATTAAATTCTCTCTCATTAGGAAATCAATGTGATAAAATGGAAAGGGCTCCAATCCTGGAGCCAGAGGACCCGGATTCAAATCCTACCTCTGACACTTACTAGCTATCCTTGGCCCTCAATTTCCTCATCTGTAAAATGGTGAGATTTATTCTGAGGTCACATCCTGATCTGGTGTTATGATCACAATGCTACGATCCACTCTTGAGACTCCTCGGGTCCCTCTGGAGAATCCCAACAGGACTCTGGTCTCCTGGTATAAGGTTCCTAGTACAAGGAACCTGCAGGCTTCACATAGCGGAGGCAGAGGGAGAGCCATTTGTTAAAATAACTAGGCCAGGCCAATTCAATTTTAAAAAAACCAATTCAACAAGCATTTATTAATAATCTAATATGTGCATGGTTCTGTTCTAGAGACACAAAGATGAAAAATGACCTGCCCTCAAGGGGTTTTCAGTGTAATAGAAGGGGAAACAACTTGTACACAAATAAATGTGAAATGATTCTAAGTAGAAGGTCGTAAGTGCAGAGGAGAGATATGGACAAAGCACCCTGGGAAAACAGAAGGAGGCTGAAGCCAGCTGGAAGGAGCAGAGGAAGCTTTGGGAAGGAGATGATGGGAATTACGCTGTGAGGGGAAGGAAGAAATAAGGGTGAACAAGCGGGAACAAGGAGAGAGGACGTTCTGATGCCTGAGACTCTGTAAGGAGGAGGAGAGAATGGGCACTGATAGCTGCTCCTCCTACAGAGGCAGCGTGGCCTAGTAGGTAAGGCTCTGACTTTGGAACTGGACCGAGATTCAAATCCTACCTGGGAAACTCACTGACTGCGTTACCCTGGGCAGATCCCTTCCTCTCCCTGGTATGCAGTTTCCTTAATTGTAAAATAAGGAGGCTAAGTTTCATTCCAGCCCTAAAGCCATGATCTCTGACTCCTCCCCCCAAAAAAGAGAACTCAGAAAGTCCTCCAGTTCCCCCCGGCTTGGAACTTTTCTAAAAGAGGGTAACAGTTAACAGAACTGCCTGTGGCCCTGTAAGGGGTGAATATTTCTGTCTCTCTGCCTCTATCTCTCTGGATCTTTTTCTCTATATATCTGTCTATTTCTGTCTCTGTGTCTCTGTATCTCTCTAAGTGTCTATGTGTCTGTCTCTATGTGTGTCTGTCTGTCTGTCTCTCTGTCTCTGTTTTTCCGTCTTTCTCTCTTTCCCTCTGTATGTATGTCTCTCAGTATCTCTGTCTCTTCTTTGTGTCTCTGTCTTTGGTCTCTCTGTCTCTATGTGTGTCTATGTCTATTTGTCTCTTTCCCCCTCTGTCTCTGTCTCTCTCCCTCTGTGTGTGTGTGTGTCTGTCTGTCTCTTGTGTGTCTCTCTATCTCTCTGTCTCTGTATTTCTGTCTCTCTCTCTGCTACTCTCTTTCTCTTTCCCTCTGTATGTGTGTCTCTCTCTGTCTCTGTGTCTTCTCTATGTCTCCCTGTTTCTGTCTCTCTCTGTGTCTGGGTGTCCGTCTCTGAGTGTATCTATGTCTGTGTGTCTCTTATTCTTTCTTCTCCACTGTATGTATTTCTTTGTCTCTGTTTCTTCTCTTTTATCTCTCGTTTCCATCTTTCTGAATTTGGTCTCTCTTTGTTTC
Source organism: Antechinus flavipes (assembly GCF_016432865.1). NCBI lineage: Eukaryota > Metazoa > Chordata > Mammalia > Dasyuromorphia > Dasyuridae > Antechinus > Antechinus flavipes. The sequence continues at coordinate 654,357,522 of NC_067399.1, forward strand.
TGTGTCTCTATGCATTTCTGTGTGTGTGTGTGTGTGTCTCTCTCTGTTTCTGTCTCTGGCGGCCTGTCTCTCTGTGTGTATCTATCTCTCTGTGTCTGTTTTTCTGTCTCTCTCTCTTACTCTCTCTCTCTTTTTCCCTCTATCTCTGTCTTTGTCTCTCTGTCTCTGTCTCTGTCTCTCTCTCTGTATTTCTGTATCTCTCTGTCTCTGTCTCTGTCTCTCTGTCTCTCTCTTACTCTCTCTTTTTCCCTCTGTCTCTGTCTTTGTCTCTCTATCTCTCTCTTTCTATCTCTCTCCTTTTTCTCTTTCCATCCCTCACTCCATTCTATTCTTCTAGGCCTCTTCCCCAGCCAGCAGCTTCACGGTCCCCATCCTCACATCCCCTGTCACCCTAAATCATGGCATCTCTTTATTGATCCCTAGGAAAGGAGTTTCTGGTCGCCCACTCCACAGACAGCCATGTCTAGTTGAACATGGGGAAGAGGTCGAGATATGTCTATAGAGCTGACATAGGATCAATAGTTCTGGTCCTCTTCTCTTGCCCTGTAACCCTGGGCCCCGCAGGCCTGAGGCTTAGAAGGATTCATCCATTCCTGTGTGACCCGCGCAGACGACCGACTCTCTCTGGGATTCAGTCTCCACCTCAGAAAAGCGAGAATATGGCCACCCCTCTGAGTGACCTCCAAGAAGTAGAGCAAGAACCCATTGGCACAAGCTGAGTCCAGTTTCATCTCAACCAAGACAAGACTTCCTGAGAACCACAGCTCTCCAACAGGAGACCCAACTGCCTTGTGAGATAATGAGCTCTCTGTCACTGGAAGTATGCAAGCAGGAATCAAATGTCTCCATCTCAAGGAAGTGCTGGAGGGTGTCCTGTATTACCTCTGGAGTCCCTTCCACCTTGAGGGTTTAAGTGTCTATGAGGATAAATGAAACGTTCTGCTCATTGCTTTGTGCCCATCTGGTCCTTTCGGATTTTGTTGAAAGGAGACACTAGCATTCGCTCAGCATGTGCCTCCTGGTGACCCGCAAGGGTTAATGGTTAATCTACTCCACGGTCACCTATCCGACTGAGATGGGGGCATGAAAGAGGGGCCAGGGCCCATTTGGAAGAGGAAGAAAAGCAAAGGAAGAGGAAGAGGAGGAGGAGGAAAGGGGGAAGGAGGAAGAGGAGGAGGAGGCGGAGGAGGGAGGAGAAGAGAAGTTGACCCCCCAGTTCAGCCCCTGGTGACTGTGCTCCTGGATCTCAGCCCTGTGATTGCTCTAGGTAAGATGGACCATCAGCACCGCAGCTTCCGCTCAGGGCTTCCCCACTTCGTCTCCTCCTTTGTCCTCTGTCTCCCCTCGCCACCTCTCTCTCTTCTTTCGCCCTCCTCCCCGGGCTCGCTCTCCCTCGCTCTCCCTCTCCATTGCTCGCTGGCTCTCTCTCTGCCTCTGTCAGAAATGATAAGAATTAATTAAATTTGTCCTCCTCTCCTCCTGCTTTGTCACTGCCTCGGGGATTTATCAGTCTCCTCTGCCACAAGCACTATCTGATTTGAAAGAAGAAATGATGTGTGCAGGTGCGCCATATGCGGCGTCTCTGGGCACGCAAGTGTGGACGTGTGGGTCACTGGGTGTGTACACAGCCCGGAGACTGAGGACCCACTACGCGCACGGCCAAGCAAGGGGCCCAAATGGACACGTACAACTTGCTCTTGGCTGTGTACAGCCCTTTGTGGGTGTCCACGCTGAACGTTTGCACGTGTGCTGAGTGTGTCACACATGGAAGCGTTACCCCATCGATGTAACCACGTACTGTTAACCCATGAGTAGACCCAATTGTGTTTGCTTTCTACAACCTTGCTTAGGAGGTACCCATGGCTGATGGGGATACCCATGATTAATGGAGGTACCCATGGCTGATGGAGGTACCCATGATTGATGGGGGTACCCATGACTGATGGGGGTTATCCATGGCTGATGGGGGGTACCCATGACTGATGGGGGTTATCCATGGCTGATGGGGGGTACCCATAACTGATGGAGGTACCCATGGCTGATGGAGGGATGGAGGGTACCCATGACTGATGGGGGTACCCATGGCTGATGGAGGGTACCCATGACTGATGGGGGTACCCATGGCTGATGGAGGGTACCCATGACTGATGGGGGTACCCATGACTGATGGAGGGTACCCATGACTGATGGGGGTACCCATGACTGATGGGGGGTGCCCATGACTGATGGGGGGTGCCCATGGCTGATGGAGGGTACCCATGACTGATGGGGGTTATCCATGACTGATGGGGGTTATCCATGACTGATGGGGGCACATGTCACTACATATATGCATGCCATGTACCCCGTGAATGTATATACCCAAGGGCACACATGTATCCCTATAACAATACAATGTATATATCTGTGCAATGTGCACAAGGCCACATAGAGACATATTTGTAAAATACATATCTATATAAAGGCCTGCTCACATGTGTAACTATATCTAATAGTCGCGTGTATGCATGTATGTCATAGAGAAACATATGTTGCATGTGAACGGACACACAAGAAGATTGTGGCCTGAGTACACACGTGTGTTTGGGGGAGCACCCTTCTGCGGGCATCACGGGCGTGCATGTGTGAGCGCGGGTTTATGTGTTGCATGTACACTGAACATTCATACGATGGCCCACAAGGGTTGCTCTCTTTGCCCGGCCTCTGCCTTTCTGCGGGGAGTCCCTGTGTCCGTGTGTCTGTTGTTCGCAGCCGCTCCCAGACCAGTCTCCAGCGCATCCGTGTAGGGCTCAGAATACATGTGTACGTGCATGTGTATGTGGGGTCCCTGGGGATGCCGGGGATCCCTCTCCCTGCAGGTTCTCAGACGAAGGCTTGTGGTGGAAGCGCTTCCTCCTCCGGGAGCCAGGCTGGGCGGGGCTCGGGGTCCCTGCCGACTCGGAACCGCTGCCGTTCTGCAAACGGTGACCCCCATGTGCCTGTGCCCCTGTGCCCACCCCGGGGGGTACACGCTGCCGACCTTAACGGGCTGTGTAAGTGCCGACTCTCGCTGGAATAGCCTCTGCTTGCCCGCACGTGTGCACATGTGTACACGCTTCCACGTGCATCTGTCACAGTGCGCAGATATCCCCGCTCTTGGCCCCCTCCCAGGCAGGAGGGGCAACAGCCCCCTCCCCGTTAGGGTGAGAACGGGTTCCCCGGGAGCTCGCCAGGGTGCCTGTGGGAGCCAGTTAATGAGGCCGCCTTATTTACTGGCCTTCTGGAGGGAGCCGGGACACTTAGCAGCTGATTACATGAGCTGATCCCAAGTTAGCTGATGAGGAGCCAGGATGGCAGCCCCAATTTCACCCTCCATTCCAGCCTGCGAGAGGGTCCTGGACTGCCTGGTGCTTGGGGGTCTGTAGAAGAGCAGGCGCTAAGAAGTCGGGACCTGCAAACATGGGCGGGAGCTGCAGGCATAGGCAGAGCAGGCGTTCTAGAACCAGCCACCGTTTCCCGCAAGCCGCCATAAGCTGGCTGGACAGCTGCTTATGGATACAACACAACCCCCCCAAAAAAAAACACTTCCTTCTATCAACCTGCTGAAGACCTTGAAATTTCTGCCATTTAAAATTTATTCTTTTGGGAAAGGCTCTAGAAGGAGGGGACTAAAACTCAAATACAAAATACAAACCTGACACAGCGCCCTTAACCTACCCATCAATCAACAGAGACTCACTGAAACCTTCAAGGGGTAGTGGGAAGAGCATCAGGGTTAGCGTCCCATCCCAAACTTTTGGGATCCCAGACGGATGTCGCGAGGTATCTCAAAACAATTTGCAGGCTTGAGCCCATCTCCTAGTCAAGGGGCAAAGTTTTAGCAAGTAATTGTAGCGCCATTACAAAGCGGACTGAATGTAAGGGGATTCAGCAAAGAAACAGAAGCCAAGAGAGACATTTATCCAGCTTTTATCATTGATGTACTAATTCCACGGCTCATGGGTAGGAAGGAGTATGGTTCTCATTGACCAGATTATCAGTCAGCAATGAATTAAGGAGTTGTCTGTCCACTATTGTCTCGGGAGTTTGATCTCTGGGAGTTTCTTTATTTTTATTTTTATTAAAGCTTTTTTATTTACAGAACATATGCACAGGTAATTTTTCAGCATTGACCCTTGCAAAACCTTCTGTTCCAAATTTTCCCATCCTTCCCCCCTCTCCCTCCCCTCCCCCAGATGGTAGGGAGTTCTGAGGCCAGAAGCTATCTAAGGAGTGGTCAGAATCAGACACACTGGGTGTGGGAATTCCCTGAGGCAGAAAATCTAGAATCACTGACTTATTACCAGGAAAGAAGCCCCCCCCAAAAAATCAGGGGACCACAAAATCATATTACATCATATTTGCCACTCCTTTGTGACTCTGAGCAAGTTACTTCTATAAGAACTTCAATTTCCTAACGTGTACAATGTTTCAGCCAAATTAACTCCTCCTTATGCTTGAGGATATGTGTGTGTGTGTGTGTGTGTGTGTATATCCCCCCGTATCTTATGTCTAGAATGCCCTTTCTCTTTATCTCCAGTCCTTATAATCTCTGCTGCCATTAAAGCTCAATTTAAGCATCACTTCTCTATAGGACCTTTCCTCCTCCTCCATGCCCCACCAGCTCCAAGTGTCTCCCTTCCCCTCCAAAAAAAGGTATAAATAGATATAGACATAAATCTTGCGTTTATTGTGTTTGTCTTTTGTCTGTGCTGGTTGTCTCCCTCATTAGAAGGGAGTGGTGGGGGAGGGAATGGATTCATTTATGTCTTTATAAATCCCGCCTCCAAGCCCTTGGACAGTACCTAAAACATAATGGGTGCTTAATAAGTGCTTATTGATCGGTTGATCAATTAGATGACCTCTAAGGTCCCTTTCAGTTCTGACATTCTATAAACCTAAGATTGGAGGCAGTAATCATTCCGAGTTGTGGCTATTCGGTAAAGCTTCCCGGAGCAGAATTTGGGCTGAGCTGAAAGAGAAATATCATTCACATAGTGGAGAAAAGAGGGAGACTATTCCAATGAAGAAGGTTCGTGGTCATGGGAATCATAGACTTAGAACTGAAAGGGACTTTAGAGTCAGCGAGTTCAATGCTGTCACTTCACAGATGAGGAACCTGAGACACAGAAAGTTAAGTGACTTGCCCAGAGTCACACGGCTAAAAGGATCCAAGGACAAAAGGTTTGGCAATTGTCAATGATGTAAAATTACCCATGCATATAACTTGTACATAAAAAGCTATTATAAAAATTGCTAAAAAATAAAAATAAAAGGGTCCAAGGAAGGACCTGAATTCAAGGCTTCTTGATTTGAGAACTCCACTACCTTGCTGCAGAGGAAAAGGAAATGGCAGGTTTAGATTGGTCTACCAAGAGTAAGGGATGTCTACAAGGGGATGCTGAGGGAAATGGCCAGGGAGATCATTTGGATTGTATAGAACCTCGAATGCCAGACTGGGAATTCTGGACTTGTTCCTGCAGGCGATAAGGTGTCCGTGGAAGTGTGGGAGCAGGGAAGTGACACGAGAAGACATATGATAAGGAATATTACACTGGCGGCCTGGATCGGAGATAGGAGAGCTTCGAGACACCAATTAAGAGTCCATTACAATATTCCCGGAGTTAAATGATAAGAAAAAGAGCGAAAGGGGCGTCTCTTCCCTTTCAATATCTTCTCTTCAGCCCATTCCCGTCTTCCTCTTCCCTGAGTCTTCTCATTGCCTGGGATCTGCTGAGATTCTTTCACTTGAACCTGAGATTTCTGAGTCTCCCTCTCCGTCCTCCTTCCAGAAGAGGAATCATGGGGAAATATGTTTTAAAACGGGAGGGGAAGCACGGGATGGCGAGCCCCAACCTCGGGGCCTGTGATGCTGTGCTTCCATAAGACAAACACGCTCAATTCTTGTTCAGCACAATAGATGCTTATCAACCCTGCTGAACTGGGTACTCAGAGTACACGGTGATTAGATAAGACAGAGTTCCACTTATAATCTGCGAGGAAGTTCTGACACATACATAGATGACTATTGGATAAGCACTGGACCTGATTCAAAAGGCCAGCCCTTACTGGTTCCATTATCATGTCACTTCTCTGGGCTCAGTCTTGTCCACTGTGAAATGGGTTTGATGACACTTGACCCTTGCTGCCCCAAAGTCTGTGGGAATAAGGTACTTTGTGAATCATGAGGCAATATCAAAATGGAGGCTGCGGTTATTATCTCGCCAGTGTGGGTAGTCTTCAATATCTCAGATTGTTTTCTAATCCCATATAATTATTGCCCATATTTCCCCATATCCTCCAGAGAAGATTTGTCTCTCCAGAGAGCTCAAGGTCTTTTTCCTGGATCTTTGAACAACTCAAGCATATTAATAGAGTGTTCAGTTATCTATCTGCGGTTCCTTATCCTTCATGACTTAGAGGTACAAGGAACCTTAGAGACCAGTGCAGTTCACTTCTCTTTCCTGTTATATATGTCCCTGGAGATGTCTCTTGACCACAGCTAGAATTTTTGTTAAATTGTCTAGGATAAGCAAAAAAATTATGCTCAATGCAAGTAATGTGATCTATACTCTCAATCATTGCTAGGGAGAGGTGGGATCTGACATCTTATATAATGCAATACATTTACTAACTATAGCTAGGTGCCAAGGTCAGTTTGATCTGTGAAGTTGAAGGACTTCTCTAAATTTCAGGGCCCTGACGCAAAGGCCTAGCTATCCTGTCCTAGTTACAGTTCTGCTCCTGGGCCATTGTTTGTGAACAACTCATAAGAAAAGAATAGATTTTAGAGAAGAAAAAGCCCTTCCAGATCATGTAGCCCAATCTTCTCATTTTTAAAGAGGAAGAAACTAAGACATAGAAAGAAGGGATCCTGGGCCCACAATTAGGATGTCAGAAGAAATATTTGAATACAAGTCTTCCTAAATTTGGGTCCAATACTTGGTGCATTCTTGTGTCCAAAACAAGTTTGTATTTTGGGGGTGGGGTATTCTAACAATATAAAAGAATGCATTATAGGTGATTTGGGAGTAATGAGGAAAATACAATGTGCCATTGAGGATGTTCCTGAAAGCTGAGATCAGCTTGAAAGACTTGGGCTTAAAAAAAATGAAATTTAACAAGCAGAGAACAGGATGGATGGCATTCCAGATAGGAAAACATGAAAGCTAGAAAGAGTAAGGATTATTTACAGTATAGATAGTAATTCAAAAAGACTAGAGAATAATATAGATAGAAGAGAATAATATAAGCTGAGATTAGAAAAATAAGGTGATGCCAAATTGAAAATAGATAAAGAAGCTTAAACTTTACTCTCTGGGCAATAGGGAGTTACTGAAGACTGTAAAACAGAGGAGTTGATGGAATTCTGAATCAGGGTGATAGATCTGGCAACATTAGATTAATAGATTAAAGTAGAGGAAAGGATGGAGGTGGATAAATGTGTTATTACACATTACAGTAGTCCAAGTAAGTGGTCACCAGGGTTTGTCCTAGATTTGAGACTGTGAATATAGAGAAAAAAGGGAATTGTGAGGTCTATATGGAGGTAAGTTGGACAGGAAGGAAGGAAATAAGCATTTATTAAGCACCTATTATATTCCAAGCACTGAGCCAAGGGCTTTACAAATATTATTTTATTTGATCCTCACAACAATTTTAGGAGGTAAGTGGTATTTTTTAATGGATGAGGAAATTAAGAGACAGAGGCAACTTGTCCAGGGTCACGTAACTAATAAATGTCTGAGTCCAGATTTGAACTCAAGTTTTCTTCTCTGCACTGCACCATCTAGCTGCCTATGTAGGGGGCAAGGTACATTATCTTGGAGTCAAGAAGGCCTACATTCAAATCCTGCCTCAGATACTTATTTATCTATGTAACCTTTCTGGATCTCAATTAATTATCTGTAAAATTGGGGTGCTATATTTGATGGCCTTCAAGCACACCTCAGCTCTAAAACTATGATTCTACAACCCTGAGTCATCTTCATAGAAATGATCATTAAGATCATGGAAGTGAAGGAGGTCTCCATGAGACAAAGTAGAGAAAGAGAGAATCAGAGGGTCAATCCATAAACCGCCTTCTCTCATAGAGCGAGATAAGGAAGAATCACAAATAGAGTGATCAAAATCCCATAATAATAGGGGATTGGTGGTTGTCCTTCATGCTCGAGGAAGACCAAAATGATGTCAGTGTCAAGTGTGTCCAACTATGGCTGATCAGAACAATAAAGACCCTACCACGGGTCCGGTACAAATAGTCTGTTCCATTGACAGGGAAATGGCTCCAAATTTCACGTCGCACATTTGATTTGAGCTACCGTAATTCTGCTCTGCTCCCAGAGCACGGCACCTTTTTTGTTGACATGCCGGGCAGTCCTATGACTGGGAAAGAACAAAAGCATTGTTCATTATCCAGAACCCAGACACACATGTCATCATGAAAGTGACGTACAATCCTGAGGAATTTCCCCAGGCAACCAAATTTTGACATAATTTTCCAAAAACCCTCATGACTGACAGTATCAAAGGCCTTGATCAAATCTACAAATGCCACGAACAGACCCCTGTGCTGCTCTTGGCATTTCTCCTGGAGTTGTCAGGCAACAAACACCATATTAACTATTCCTCGGCCCTTTCTGAAGTCACGCTGAGTCTCACTTGGATAATCATTTTCCAGGTGAAGGATCAGAGTATTAAGAAGGACTATGGCAAAAATCTTTCTAGCTATGAATAAGAGAGAGGACACACACACACACACACACATCCCATCCCTTGCTTGTCACAGGACAATTTATTTCTTTTACCTTTAGGACAATGGAGATGTCCTTGAACCCCTGGGGGAATAACATCCTCTTGCCATATAACATGGAAATTTTAGTAAGCTTTTGTATGAGTAACAACTCCCAAACTTGTAAAACTCAGCTGGAATAGACTCCGCCAAAGGAAAGGAGCTTAATAGCATTTAAAACCTCTTCTTAAGTTGGAAATTTGTCTAGAGAGGACTGACTTCAGCTTGAGGTAATGTTCATTGGCTTCAGCATTGATTGATGTTGCTCTGTTGAGAACACCATGGAACTGTTCAGCTCATCTCTTCAGGATCATGTCTTTATCACTAATCAATGTGTCTCCATCAGCACTGAGTAGCTGAGATGCACCCCAGGTCTCTGGCCTATAAATAGCCTTTACATCATAAAAGTGCTTTGGATTGTTGCTATCAGCATAAAAGCAAATTTCATCTGCCTTTTTACACAGTCAATAATCATGCCTCGCTGTAAATTTCAGTTGTACTTTACTTTTTATGAAAATAAATTCTGCCTTCTTTGATGAAGATTAACTATCTTGCTGGTAAACCCTGTATAGTTCTTGCTTTTTGCTTAACAGCTTCTGAATTTCCCCCTCATTTTCAACAAGCCAGGTTTGATGTTTACAAGTATCTGGCTCAGATGAGTAGAGTGAACCCCTGTGCACCAAATCTCGGAAAGCTGCCTACCTCTTTTCTGCCTCACTTTTGCCAATCATGAATTGGCTCAGCTTTCCCTCTAAGTTAGCAACAAACTGTTCATTCAAGAAAAAGCATTCTAATCCGTTGACATTGAGCCTGCCGGTAGTCATCTTGCCTTGGGACTGTTGTGTTTGTTGCATGTGAATATTTAGCTTAAGATAAGTCTATGATCAGTCCAGCACTCTGTCCTGCCACATCATCTTCATCACTCTCAATTCCTGTCTGACTGTCTCTTCTTCTTAAGATAACCTAGTCTGTTAAATGACAATGTTTGCTATGAGGGTGCACCCATGAAGTTTGATTATGTTTGGCTAAAATCAGGGGTCCTCAAACTACGGCCCACGGGCCAGATGCGGCAGCTGAGGATGATTATCCCCCTCACCCAGGGCTTTGAAGTTTCTTTATTTAAAGGCCCACAAAACAAAGTTTTTGTTTTTACTATAGTCTGGCCCTCCAACAATCTGAGGGACAATGAACTGGCCCCCTATTTAAAAAGTTTGAGGACCCCTGAGCTAAATGGAAGACAGCATTGTTTATGAGCTTCTAGCCATGAGACATAGAAGCCTTTAGTAGTAAGTGACCATTATTTTTTGTCTTTCAGCCATGGGGTGAAATCCCCAGCTGCCACAGTAAACAGGATAGAATTGGGTTGGGTGAAGCAGAAAAATTTGAGGGAACCTTTTCCAACCCTTTCCTCGTACCAGGAGATGAGCAGTGCTATCCTACAAAAAGGCAGCTCGAACACCCAAGGGGCTGCCCCATCCCATTGCCGTTTCAGTCCACCTACGTGTCGGGTTGCTACTACAGCTCCTCGCCTATCTGTACCTGCTGATTTGTCCCTTGCCCAAAGCCACAGGCCTTTGAGGTAAGTAAAAATGGGAAAGTGGGTCAGGTCTTGTGGCTCGAGCATAAATTGGATTTAAGTGAGGCAGTTACTGGAAGTCATGGGCTCCACTCTCTCATCCAGAGTCACTGGAGTCCAGTAACAAGATAAAAGTCAAGGTTACTGCCAATGGCTCGGGTACATGGGATAAATTTGGCCTTATCAAGGTCTAACTGACATCTAAGCTCTAAGTGCTCCATAGTGCCTGCTTTGGCCAGCTTCACGGCCATGGGAACAAATTGTTTTCATCTGCTCATTCCACCAGGGAAGTTTTCAGATATCTGAGGTAGACATCTTCTAAATCACGGATGGGTAGCCCATCTATTAACATCAACAGGGTTTAACCCACCTGCCATGAGCAAGTGATAAGGATCAATGAAGATTCTTTCTTTAAAAAAGAGAAATCAGCTGACTTTATGGGGTCCACAAACATGTCCCATTCCTCCCAAAGACACAGACAGTGTCCAGGACAGTGGCTGAGATCCAGGCTGTGGACAAGGCACAAGAACTCATAAGTAGGAAGGTCTCAGATGGACAGCTGAGAAAGGGATGCCAGTCCGAGAGACATGGTAATCTCAATTTGGATGCAAGGAAGTCTTGGGTATCAAGACTGACTCTTCCATAATCATGGACAAGTCATCTCTTAAATAAGATACACCTCCTCCATGGGGTTATTGTCAGAATAAATGGGAAGAGAAGGAAACAAATATTTATTAAGCACTTACTATGTGCCAAGTATTGTGCTAAGGACTTTACAAATGTTATCCCCTTTAATCCTCACAACCCTGAGAAGTAAGGGCTATATTATCTGCATTTTTATGATTGAAGAAACTGAGGCAGATTTTTGATTTAAAGTTTGTGATTTAATTCCTATTTTACATTTGAAGAACCTGAGGCAGACAGAGGTTCAGGGGTCATCCAGATAAGAAGTATCCGAGGATGGATTTTCAATCAGGTCTTCAGGACTTCAGGCCCAGCGTTCTCTCCACTGATCCACCTGGCAGCCTCTATTAAATGAGGTAATAATGAATATAAAGTGCTCTGTAAACATCAGGACGCTATGTAAATGACAGTCATTATTAACTGCACAGCAAAGTTCTGTGACCGAAGGCAAACCCATATCTGAGCCAAAGTCCTGAGAAAATGCAGGAACTGAATACAGGAGCTTGGCCGTGGGGCGTGTCCATAAGGTAAAACTTCAGCTACAACAACGCTGTGAGAGCGAAGCAGTTGAGATTAGAGGATTGTGTCTTAGAAGCAGACGAGGTCCAGAGATGTCCAGAGCCCTTCTTTGGCTGATAAGGCAGCTGAAGCCAGAAAGATTAAAACAGTTGTTCATGGTCACACAGCCTAGTAAGCAGCCAACCCAGTGTTTTCCACCAGGAAGGAAGGAAGGAAGGAAGGAAGGAAGGAAGGAAAGAAGGGAGAGAGGAAGGAAGGAAGGAAAGAAGGAGAGAGGAAGGAAGGAAGGAAAGAAGGGAGAGAGGAAGGAAGGAAGGAAGGAAGGAAGGAGGAAGGAAGGAAGAAGGAAGGAAGGAAGGAAGGAAGAAGGAAGGAAGGAAGGAAGGAAGGAAGGAAGGAAGGAAGGAAGGAAGGAAGGAAGGAAGAAGGAAGGAAGGAAAGAAAGAAGGAAGGAAGGAAAGATACTTGCATTTATTAAACATTTATTATGAGTTGGACATATTATGATAAACTCTGGACATGCATCTGCCCTCCTAGAGCTTTCATTCCAATTGGGAGAATCTCCAGAGTGAGGTAGTGGAGAGGATGGAGCAGGTACTTTAAAAAGTAGGAACAAGATTGGGAGGGAAGGAAAACTGGCCAACCTTGGTTCCTTCACAAAATGAAGGCTCCAGATGGAATTTGCCAATGGAGAAGGAGAGTGGACCTCGTAGAGGGTTACTCTGTAGGGAGCAGCCACAGGAGAGATGGGTGAGGAAAATGCAGAAATGAGACACAAGAGAGGTATGATTTTGGAATCCAGATGGTTAGAGTCAGAGCCAGGAGGGACAGGGAAGCTAGACTTATCTCAGATAGCAGAAACCCACTTGGACTTTAATGGTGGCCTCCAGGCGCTAATAAAGAAGGGCTGGGGGACACTGAGAGAGGAGACCCTTCCAGGACTGCTCCTGTCTCCCAGGGCAGGCAGCCCAGGGCTTGGGAATCAGAAGAAGAAATCAACCAAACTTCAATCCCATCCCCCTTGATGGACCCCACTCCCCCATCCCCATCCCAGAGCTCGGGCCCATGAAGGAAAGTTGCCTCAGCAGCAAACTAACTTGGAGCAGAATCTTCACTCACTCCACCTCTCCCCATCCTCCTCCTTGGGCCCGGCCCTACCCCTGACCATAGATCAAAAAAATATAGATGAAACATGGACACTGGGACCCTACTGTAATCAGTCTAATTGCATTGAAGATGTTGCCGTAATAGATCTAATTTTATTTAAAATACCTCCAGCCAATGCTGAGATGATACATAGCAGAAAATTGGTTCAATATTATGGATGGAGGGTGTCATCCGGCCCCTGTGTTTTACTTACACACAGAATACACTTGATTAACCAAGGGACAGTGTCATAAGCAGTCAGAGCCTCCGAGGGAGAGAAACAACACACGAATCTAGCACCAGCTTTTTCCATGAGCTACCTATAGCGTTCCGAAGCTAGAGGGTTCAAGAGGAGCCCCTTCTCTTGTATTTTTCTTCCCCAGCTTGGTAGCTGATGGCAGTCAAATGCCACTGTGGATAGAGCACTGAGTTCAAATGCAGCCTCAGACATCTACTAGCTATGTGACATTAGGTAAGTCTTGTTTGCCTCAGTTTCCTCATCTATAAAATGGAGATAATGACTCCTACCCCCCGGAACTGTTGTGAGGACAAAATGAGATCATATTTGTAAAGTACTTAGCACAGTGCCTGGCACATAATATGTACTACACAGATGTTGACAATGATGATTGTCATGAAGGGAAAGAAAGAAAGAAAGAGAGAGAGAGAAAGAAAGAGAGAGAGAGAGGGAGGGAGGGAGGGAGGAAGGAGGAAGGAAGGAAGGAAGGAAGGAAGGAAGGAAGGAAGGAAAGAAGGGAGAGAGGAAGGAAGGAAAGAAAGAAAGAAAGAAAGAAGAAAGAAAGAAAGAAAGAAAGAAAGAAAGAAAGAAAAAAGAAAGAAAGAAGAAAGAAAGAAGAAAGAAAGAAAGGAAAGAAAGAAAGAAGGAAGGAAGGAAGGAAGGAAGGAAGAAAGAAAGAAAGAAAGAAAAAAGAAAGAAAGAAAGAAAGAAAGAAAGAAAGAAAGAAAGAAAGAAAGAAAGAAAGAAAGAAAGAAAGAAAGAAAATGATAATGGTGATGGTGATGGTGGAAGCTAAGATCCCATCATTCCCTGGAGAGAGCCAGAACTAGGAATACAAATGACTCTAGGAAAAGGACCCAGTATAGTGGAAGGAGTCCCAGACCTGGATTCAGATTCTGGCCCTGGCTCTAACCCAGTGTCACCTTCCCCGAGCCATTGCCTCATTCTGGACCTCGGTTTCCTTATCTGTATAATGACAGGGTTGGTCCAGCTGACTTCTGAGGTCTCTTCCAGCTCCAGAGCTATGATTATATGGCCCCCTCTCAAAGGCCTCTTCTTTCAAATAGGGGAAATTATACTTTCACCCGCTGCCTCGCAGGGCTGCCGCAAGGAGCATGCTTTGTGAACTGTAAAATGTTATGGAAATGGGAGCTATTACAATATTTGCATTATTGTTCCCTGCCATGATCCCATCTTACCCTCACAGCAACCCTGTGCCATCCCCTCCTTGCATATAAATTCTCCATTCTAAATTGTTTATTTCCCGAGGCTCAGGCTCTCTGTACTTTCCAAGCTGACAAATAGTGGATGCACCAAAGTCACCCAAGCCTATCCCATGTACTAATCACAAAGGCTATGAGGACACGGGGCAATGACAAGACTTGTCCCCAGAAACAAGGAGAGAAAATGTACCTGTCTCCCTCCTTGGCAGAAGTGGAGGGCTACGGCTTGGGAATACGGCATGTGCTGTCAAACTGTGGCTACGCCGGCTGGTTTCGGCAAACTGATTTATTCTTTGCTACAAAGAATAGATCGCTATGGGGCGACATATTGGAAAATGAAGGTGATGTCTAGATAAAAGCTATCAATAAAAATCCGAAATAAGCATAAGGGCTTCAGTCATGGACTAGAGCAGATCAGGAAGGAGGCAGGATGGTCTTTGAGGGGCCAGAGGCGGAGACGCATCCAAGAGACTGAAGTCATCAAGAAAAGTATTTGGGACCAGATTGGGAGATACCTCCTTGCACAAGGCACAGAGACAGGAGCAAGACGGACAAGGGCCAAAGCCACTTCAGATGGTTACACAGACCAGCCTGGCATCATGAGAAACAGACTAGGGAACCACTCCCAGTGAAAAACCAGAGAACTAGGAGCTGGATGGGGCTAACAACAAGAAGAAGTCTCGTGAGGGTTGATCGTGATACCAGTCCCAAAGTCCATCTCTGGAGGTAAACTGAGTCACCAACTGTGGCCTGCAGACAAATATCTCTATGCTCTGCAACAATCTTTCTTGTTACTCCATCCATATATTTATTCTGTGTATGTGTATATATAAATACATTCACAGAATCTCAGGACTTGAGGGGAGCTCAGAGGTCCCCCAGGCCAACTCATCCCTGAGCAGGAATCCTTTCTGGAAAGGACCCAAAAGGTCATCAAGCCTCAGAGGGCAACCACGGAGGTCATAAAGCTCTATTGAATAACCTCTGGGAAGAGAAATCCAGTAGCCCATCCACCTTTAGGTAGCTCTTAATCTTAAGAAGATGGAGGCACTCGCAGTTTCCACCCAGGACAAGTCTTTTCTACATGACAGTCAATGAACCCCCAAAGTCTGCTCTTTTCCAGAATAACATGACCAATTTCTCTAAATGATCCTCAAAGGGCTGAGTGTCCACTTCCCGAGCCGTCCCCTCATGAGCTCTCTATGTGATTTCTGGGTCCGGGATGGAGCAAGCGAGATATGTGGGGGCACGGGGACCATTCCTGGCAAGCTCTCAGACCAACATGTGTGGGCAGCCGCCTACCGGGCTCACGCTGAAGGCCGGCCCAGGAGGGCGCACAATGTCTCTGGCCAAAGGGTCTGATGTGAATCATCCAAGATTTACAGAGGAGCCTTGGGAAAGAAAGCTATAAATCTGCCTGGAGTCCCGCTACCAGCGAGTGGCCATCCATTGGCTCCTGGGCCCACTTATTTACAGAGGAATCTTCCTGCCAAGAGAAACAGCCCCCCCTTTTTCTGGGCAGCTGGAGAGGGGAAAAGCCTCCCCTCGTCCTTTCTTTGCCTCCAAATTCATTCTGTAGGGGAAATCATGCCAGACTTATCAAGGTAAAGAAATGGAGCATTCGGGGTCATCTACGTGCTCAAGCATTAGACGGCCTTGTTCCGCATCACTTCTCTTTTTGGCCAAGCAATCTCACACCCAACTCTGGCAGGAAGTCTTCCTTGATTGACCCATCAACCTCAGCACTTTCTCTGCCCCATTGCTCCTGGAACCTTCTTTTTAAGGAAGTACCCAGGCGAGCTGTGCCCGATCCTTTATTATTCTCCAGTCTCACAACTCCTGACTCTGTTCTCTATCCTGTACCCAAGGAGGTGCTTTCTCCTCATCCTCACCCCCATCTGCAAGCATTGTCTTCCCCACCAGCCTGGCACATAATAAGCAATTAATAAATGCTTATTGTTCGACCCTGTCCAACTCCTTGTGACTGGAATAGTTTGACATTTTCTTCTCCAGTGTGTCCCCCTTTTTCAGGTGAAGAACTGAGGCAAACAGGGTTAAGTGACTTGTCCACAGTCACAAAGCTAGTAAATGTCTGAGACTGGATTTGAACTCAGGTCCTCCTCTATCCGCTGTGACCCTTACCTGCCCTTAACAAAAATAGGGAAGTTTAGAAGCTAATTTGGGAGGAAAGAGAAAGTAAAAGGGTCGGCAAAGAAGATCACAACCCATTCATACCCGGCTTGTGACTCACTTAGACCCACCAAAACACCCCAAAAGAGGGAGAATCCACTGCTCAGAGAATAGAATAACAGTCCATTAGGGGCACAGCGGGGGGCGTGCCCTCTGAGCTCTCTAATGATCTGTAATAACCAGGTGGAACTGGAGGGAGGGGAGGAGGAGGGGTGGGTATGACAGCATACCCCAGGGGCTGATGCATATAGAGAAAGGGAAGAAGCCGGGAGCTTACACTGCCACGGGAGGCTGGGAAGGGGGAGGGGGAGAAGAGAGGGAGAGGCTGTGTGAGGGCGAGTCCAAGAACTGGCCATCGTGGGGTCCGTGAGACGTGCCCCATGCTTCTACCCTTCTGATCACGCAGCACTCGGGGTCCTGCCGTGGAGCCCTCTTGGAACAACTCCCGTATAAGGGATAGGGCATTGGTTCCAGTGCCAGAGCCCACCTGGATTCAAATCCTGCCTTGGACACTTGCAGCTACATAAACAAGTCCTTTAACCCTGTTAATTTAAAGGAGCTCAGTTCAGTCCCTTGATTTCCTCAGCTGTAAAATGAGAGTAGAAGTCCAGTCGATCTCTACGTCACAGGACTACGTCACAGGAATGAAGCAGTCATTCAGCCAAAAATAAACTCATTCCCAGTAACAAAAGCAGAATGAAACCGTCCTGCCCTCGGAGAGCTCCCAGTCTCTCGGGAACAAAGGAAACTTTTAAACGAGAAACGCTTTACAGACCTGAAATATTCGTTCTCACTAGGGGATTCCTCCTCCCTGCGGGTCTTAGGAGAAGCCTGGATGACCACGTCAGGCGGAAGGGAGTGAGGAGTCTTTTTTTAGGGATGAGGGACAATGCGTTTTTACCAACTATCCCCCATGCTTGGAAAGCTGTCCCTCCTCCGCCTCCTGGTTTCCAGCTAAAATCTCACTTTCTGTCGAAACCTTTCCTAATCCCTTTCATGTTCGTGCCTTCCCAATGTTGATGCCGTCCCATTTTATTGGTACACATTTTGTTCCTGTAGCTGTCTACCTGCTGTCTCCCCCATCGAGTGTGAGCTTCTTGCGGACGGAGACCATCTTTCACCTTTCTTTGTGGCTTAGCATGATGCTTAGCAACACGGTAGCCACTGAATTACTTACCTGCGGGGCTGCTTCCAAGACTCCTTCCAGCTCCGAAATTCCATGATCCTCAAAGGACTTGGAACACAAGGGGACCTTAAGGAGGATCTAGTCTAACTTCACCATCATTTCCTACATCAAATTCAAACCCAGGTCCTCTTGCGTCTAATCAGGGTTGTTTCCACTATCCCATGTTGCCCCCTGGTGGTTCCAAACCCTACGCTCATCTCCCAGAACTCCGATGGAGAGCACTGAGGACCCTCCTAGATTTCCTCCCTCACTCTAACAGAAAGGGACCTCCCGCCCCTTACACAAAGGGACCTTCTCCACCTTCATACACCCCCTCCTCGACAAGGGAACATTATAGAGGAAAGCACTGTAAGAGACACAAATACCTTATGGCCCCACTTCCAAAAGCCCCAAAACGTATCATTTCAATTCAATTCAAATCAAATCAATCACCATTTAATAAGTTCCAACTGTGCGCAGGGCGCTAAGTGAAATAGAATCTGAATAAAACTCACAGTCCCTGCCTTAATGAAACTCATTCATAGTCTAATCGTAGGCTAAGATGCCAAATCAGATTATCCTAAAACAGCCTTTTGGACGTCTCCTTCTTGCCCTGTGCGGGGTACCTTCCCTTCCCCCCCATCCCTCTGCCAATTTTTAGCTTTTTTTTGCTTTAGACTGCAAGTGCCCCGAGGGCAGGAACTAGGTGTTTTGATTTGGAAACACAGCAGATGCTTAATAAATATTTATTGACTGACTGACTGACACCATGGGCATTGGGAGTGCTTGCCCGAGGTTTTGGGGGAGCTCCTTGCTCCTACCAAACAATCTTCCTAAATGCCTTAGCTTTAAGCCAAATGTATCCAGTGAGCGATTATTATAGGTATGATGGCTCTCGAGTTACAGGAGCAGATAGCCCTGGGGTTCCCTTAGAACCCAAGTAGCAGCTGCATTCTGGGGGTCCAGCCCACCAGTGCAAGTTATAGTAATAGCCCCGAAGGGGTGGGATGGAGAAATGAAAACTCTGGCGATAGAATCCATCTAATGGTACCCTTGGATGATGAGTTGGTTCGTTTTGCTGACCTGCTTTTTTCTCCTCTTTTGAAAGATTATTTGTTAGAAAGTCTGCTTCTCTGGAATGGAAGGAGAGGGATATATGGAGAAAGGTGGGTGATATAAAAAAGAAACACATCAATAAAATATTTTTAATTTTAAAAAAGAAACCATATTCTAGCTCAACGTGCTTCCGGGGCTCAAAGATGGGAGATCACTGGGAGCTTCACAGAGGAACTGATGGATGTGGAGAACCAAGGCCGATAGGTTAGGAACTTGGAGAGGTCAGTGGGGCCGGGGGCAGCCAGAGGGTGGAAGAATAAGGAAGTTATAGTTACTGGAGGACCTTCAGCTCCAGGCGGAAGAATCCTCACCTGACCTAGCTCTGTCCCGAAAGTGGACACGTCTTATCTGGCTCTCCTCTCTGGGTTTCCTTTTCTTCCTTAGAAAATGAGAGAAATGATTGAGGTGATCCCTCAAACCCCTTCCACCCTTAAAGTCCAGGATCCTACTATATTCTGATTCTGAGATTTTTAGTTTTTTGTTTCTAAGATTTGATTATAGGACAAGAAATAGGAGGTCACAGTAGCAGTGCGAATTCCCAATCTGGGGACAAATTTGAAGGGGCAAGTGGTGAGGGGGGGGCGGTCTAAACCCTGGAAAAGCTGCCGCAAAGCCCCTGAAACACCATTTTCTCTGTACCTGCCTTGGGGTCTGATTTTCCTTCCAGAGAAGAGAAAAAACTCCAGCGGGGTTTTTCCATCACCAAGCCCCCCTTCTCCTGCTTCAGGCCCTTTCTCTCCTTCCTACCCTGCTAGCTTCATCGCTCTGGCCCCTGGATCCATGCCGAGCCGTAATGGGCCTCCTGGTGGACTCCCAGAATAGATGGCTCAGGGACTGGGGAGCTCCTCCGGCCTCGCCCTCAGCCTCCCCATTCATAAAGTGGACACAAGGAGGTTCCTTCAACTCTCTGATTGCATTGTGTCCCTGCTGGCTCCAAGCGCCTATTCCTTTCTGATTAAGATATAACAAGAGCTACTTGATTTGGGGGCCCAAGGCAGTGGTGACACAGACCTTCACCTCCTCCATTTCTATATCTCTCTCAGTGTGTTTCTCTGTCTCTATCTCTGCCTCTGTCTCTATCTGTGTCTCTGTCTCTCTTTGTGTCTGTCTCTTTCGCTCTTTCTTTTTTGTCTCTCTCTGTGTCTCTCTCTTTCTCTGTCTCATACACATATATTCTCTCTTTCTCTGTATATATATATATATATATATATGTCTGTCTCCTCTCTTTCTCTTTCCCCTCTCCCCTCTCACTCTCTTTTCTTTCCCTTCTTTCTGTCCCTTTGTATTCTTTCAACTCCATCTTTGTTCTTTCTCTTCTCTATCTCCCTCTTCTCCTGTCTTCTTCTTCTCATTTTCTTTATCCATCTCCTTTTTTTCTCTCATTTCTCTATTCTTTCTCTTATCTCTCTTTCCTTATTTCTCCTTCCCTCTATCCTTCTCTGCTTCTTTTCTCTCTTCCTACCCTTCCTTTCTCTTTCTTTTCTCCTTCTTTTTTTTGCTCTTTCCCAGTCTTTGTATCCTTTCTCTCTCCCTTTTCCTCTATTTCTTTCCCTATTTTTCTTATCTCTTCCTATTCATCTTTGTCTCTGTCTCTATCTCCCCGTGTCTGTCTTTACCTCTGTGTCTGTCTTTATATCTTTGACTTTTTGATGTATCTCTCTCTTTATCTCTATTCTCTCTGTGTATGTCTCTCTCTGTGTTTCTGTCTCTTGTCTCTATCTCTCCCCTCCTCCTCCTTCTCCCCCTTTCTTCTCTCTCTCTCTCTCTCTCTCTCTCTCTCTCTCTCTCTCTCTCTCTCTCTCTCTCTCTCTCTCTCTCTCTCTCTCTCTTTCTCTGTCTCCCCTCCCTCTCTCTCTCTGTCTCCCCCTCCCTTTCCCTCCCAAGCTTGGCTCTACAGGGCACACTATGTTTACAAGAAAAGGAGGACAGATTTTTGTTTCTCTTTTGTCTCCCTTTCTTCCCTGGAGGTAAACGTGCTCACATCACAATCTCCCAGGAAGAAATCCTCTCAGAAAGAGAAAAAAATAAGCAGAGATGGAGGGAATTGGGCCACTCCATGCTTACACACACACACACACACACACACACACACACACACACACACACCACAGAAACCCCCACCTTTTCCACACAAACTCTCCGCAGCTGGCTTGCTGAGTAGAGCCCCACTGTTATATTTAGGGTAATTGAAAATGTCGATCTTTATTCCTGAGAATAAACAGTGCAAAGAAAGAGGAGGATTGAGAGGGAGAAAAGAAAGGAATAAGAGAGAGATAAAGGAGAGAAACAGAGAGGGGGAGGGAAGGAGAAAAAGAAATAGAGAGAAATAGACATACAGAAACATATTGAGAGACATAGAGATAGAAAGAGACAGAGACAGAATGAAGATAAGAGACAGAAAGAAAAAAAATAGAAGTAAAGACACATTGTTGGGAAAAGACAGAGAATTAGGGAGAGAAAGACAGAGATGAGAGAGAAATATTTCCCTCATTTAAAAAGCAATTCTCTCACAATTTCCCAGGAAAGGCGGTGACTCTAAATACTTTTACAGATGAGGACACAGGGATGTGAGGGTTTAAATGGCTTTCCTTTTACACAAAGCTAGTAAGCGTCTGAACCAGGGTTCCAACCGGGCTTGGGGTTGGGCTACGACACCCACTTTGTTTTTATTCCCCTCCAAGAAAATGTCACAAGAACAGGAAATAATCTCCACCCCCCAGCAACACATGACACTCCTGACCTTGGTGCTCCCAACACCCTAGGGGTGAGAAGGATGATGTAGGATTGAAGGGGATGATAATGGGACTGAGACCATGAAGTTTCCGAGACCACAGATTCCAAAAGGACACAAGGTTGAGGGTGGGGGAGGACAATTATAAAAGCCAGTGTCTAAATATTTGCTATGTGAGCCTATATATGTTTGTTTGTTTTTTTGTTTTTTTTTGGAGGGGGGGAGGAGGTGGTTGTAAATGTCAAAATATATTTGAAATAAAACCCAGATCCCTTAGCTTGCCGCACTCCTTGACCTGACCCCAAACAGCTAGCCTTTCCCAACTGATGATCTTTTTGTCCTTTGTTCTTGAAGAAAACTATAATATCAGGGATCTGAAGCCATGATGTGCAAATGAATTGGATTTAAATGAGGAGAGACACTTACCTCACTTTCTCCTCCTCCTGACCAAAGCCATCTGGGTCCAATGGCCAGATATAGATCAGAATGACTGGAGTTGACCCTTGAGTCGGAAGGGAACTTAAGGCCAACCTTTATAAATGATGAAATTGAGGTACATGAAGAACACTGGGATGAAGGATAAGAACACTGACATTCGATTCCCAATCTAGCATTGACTGGATCTGTGACCCTGGCTAAGACATCTTTTTTTCTCTGAACCTCAATTTTTTCATCTGTAAAAAGAAAGAATTAGACCAGAGGGTCCCCCAAGTCTCTTCCTGTTCTGACAGGACCCTTCAGATACATTATATTCTTTATTCTAAGATTACATATCCCTAATATTCTATGTTCTGAAGTATTTCCCAGCCCTGACATACTATGTTCTGTTTTCTAATTGAGTCAAGAAGCATTTAAGCACTTACTGTTTGCAAAACACTGGGATTATAAATGCAAGCAAGAAGCCCTCGAGGAGTTTACGATTTGGGTCGTTGTCCTTCGAGAGAACCAAAATGGCATCATTATGTCAGGGTTGAGAGTGTGTCCGACTGGGACTGTTCAGACCAATACAAGCTCAGAATGCTCTGCCCCAAGTCGGACACAAATAGTTCCTATGAACATTTGTGGTAGACATTCTAAAGATACATAAAAGGATGCCGGGAAGGAGGAGGAAGTGGAGGATGGTGAAAAAAAGAAGTCTGGATATTCTGGAGCAGAGTGAACAAAGTTGGCTTGGACAGTTCCTTAAAAAGGGGGTTCCAGGAGGAACTGACCCATCAGATGAAAGGGCTATGGGGCAGAGGCATCTTGCAGGGTGAGAAGGCTGCTGGAAAATGGTAGAAAAAGAAATCCACAAAGTGGGGAGCTAATCTTGTTAAGGAATGAAGTAATGAATTGCCATTCCATGTTCTATGTTCTAAGTACTCTTCCACCCATGATGGAGAATTCTAAGATTCTCCACAGCTCTGACACGATACATTCTAAAATATATCTCTCCAAATTCTCCAAATAGGGTCCAAAGGGTCTCCAGTCTGACATTCTGTGATCTACTCTACAACACAATCTATTCTTAACTGCTTTTGCTCATGATGCCCCTTCTGTGGAGAATTACTACCATTTCCTCCCCTACCTTTGCTTGTTAAAATCCTACCCATCCATCAGAGCCCAGCTCAAACACCAGTTTTTCTGGGAAGCTTCTTCTTCTGCCCATAAAAGATCACTCCCTCCTAAATCCCCAGAGATTCTTTTGCCTGATATGTCCTATCCCCTGATCAGACTGTGAAGTTTCTGAAGGAGGGGCTGTCCATCCGCAGAGGGTCCTGAATACAGCGAGTAAACAAAACTCTGGTTTCTGGGATTGGAGACATATGTACACACATGTTTATGTCCACAATATACTTGCATGCATTAGGAACCAGAAGGCAATGTCAGAGCTGGAAAATGAATCTGCATGGATGCATGGATGGGGACTATGGAGCAGGGGAGAAAGTGATGACCTCGACTTACCACTCACTGGCTGTGTGACCTTGGGCACTTGCCTTCTCATTGCCCTAAAATAATTATCCAAGATGATGAGCTGCCAAGAAGGAGCCAATCTTCTTTGGTAAAGGGAGTTTCCTCTTGTATGTTTCCTAAACCAGTCAAATTATAGAGCCACAATCATAGGAACATGAATTTAGAAGGGACCCCAGCAGTCATTTATCCCACTCCCTCCCTTTACAGGGAGAAAGAAAATCTTCCTTTACAGAAGAAACTTTGATCCTGGAAAGGAATGGATTTGCTCAACATCACAAGGAATGATTGTTAAATAGCAACATTTGAACCCAGCACCTCTAACCCTAGGGTCAGAGTTCTTTATACTGTACTTTGCCGCTACAGATTTGGGCAAAAGCCAAACACACCATGGGAAGCTACAGACAATTCAGCTTGATTGTACCAGTGTTTCCTGGAATCTGGGACTGTCTCTCCGCAGGTACAGACACTCCCTGAGGATGCGACATTTAAGCTGGACTTTGAAGGAAGTTTGGGATTTGGATAAAGAGCTCTAGGGCTTTGGTAACAATTTGTAGGTATCGCTTTCATAGAAAAGATGATCAGGGCTGAGCCTAAGAGAAGGACTCTCAGATTCAGAGATGAGAAGAGAGGATGCTAGGAATTGTGGATGTGGATTCATGGAGGCGAGCGATGGCCCTTTCAATGAACACAAAAGGTTGGGCTGGACATGGTGTCTTTGGTATTTTTCTCTGCCCTGGAACCAGAAGGGGAAGCCAGCTCATTCCATTTCTATGGCCTAGAGTTTCCTGACCCCACCATCAAAGAGATCTCTCCATCAATTGCCCGATGGCTCTCTTTACCATCCCTGTGACTTCTCAGAGCAAAGTAGCCATTGCTGGCCACCACTATCCCCCAACATGTGTTAGAAAGTAAGCTTCCTGAGCACAGGAGCCATCTTGGTTTTTGTTTGTGTTATACCTGGTACTTAGCAGAGTGTCTATCATAGAGCCTTCCTCTTACTAAGTGCTATGTAATTCATTTATTCATTTATCAAATAGCTTTTTGGGTCTCTGCAGTCTCACGTCTCCAGGACACCCCTAAAATTCCCCACACCCTCCCAGGGCATCCCACCTTGCACCTCCCACCTGTTCTTTATACCCCGGTACTTCAGGCCTTCCCAGGCCTTTGCCCTCACCCTCCAGGCTCATGGAGGCCTTTGGGCATGCCTTGGGAGAGTAAATGAGTGAGCACATCAGGATTACCCATTCCTGCCAAAACCCCAGATTTTTATCCGAGTCATAATGAAATGTGATGGGTGAATGTAATGATGTGTGGACTCTTCAGAATCATTTCAGCTAATGCGTTCCTGTCTGTTTTATGGAATAGTCACTGGGGGAGGGGGAGAAGATTGGGGAGGAGGGCAAGGAGCCAGGGCCAGTTGGCTCTGAACGGGGTAGGTGTGCTGCAGTTTAGGGTGGCAGAGGAAAGCAACAATAGAAGTTAATAACGACAGCTGGCATTGACAAAGCATTTCAAGGTTTCCAAAGCACTTTATAGACATTACCTCATTTGGGCCCCACAATAGCCTGGTGAGGGAGCTAGTAGAGTATTATTATCTTCATATTAAAGAGCGAGCTAGACCTGTGATCGTGCTGGTAGAGAAAGGTCCCGGTAAGGAAACCCCCTTCACCAATATAAATTGGCTCCTTCTCTGCCAAATGACTTAACTGGGGTAATATAGCCAGTAGATGTCAGAGGAAGGATGGGCACTCAAGCCCTCCTGGCTCTGGGGCGTTTCTCTTTTTACAAGGTCATAGTACTAGTCTCTTCAGAGGACATTGTGTCATATTGTACCAGTACTGACATATGGCTGTCAGTCATGGAACACAACAGTCTTTGAAGGACTGAACGTGAGTCTGACATAGGGAGCACTGGAGAAGAGCGTGATGGGGATGAGCAGGCTGCCAGCTGGAACCAAGGAGGACCTTTGATACGGAATAGACTGTCATCAGGGAAATGATGACAGGAAAAGAAAAGGAACTGGACATAATACCCGGAGGAGAGGTGACAGGTCTGCGGCCTGAGTTCTCTGTTGGAACCCTCTCAATGGCAGGGGAAATCAGGGAAGGCTCCATCCAGGGTGTCGAGTGAGAAACAGACAGGAAGATACAAACAGGGCTCGAATGGTGTGAGCTGGGGACATTGGAGGAGACAGCTACTGGGATCAGACCATATCCACTGAAATGTTTCTGGGCTGATACTGAGAGGGAAACTGAGGCTCAGAGAAGGGACACAACTGCTCTGGGATCACATAATAAATGGAAAAGGAAAGATTTGAACCCAGTCCTCTCCAAGCTCATTGTTCTTCCCAATACAACACAGTGTTTCCTTGACTGAGGCTTTGGCTCCATTCATCACTATAGGCACTCAGAATATGTGTCGGACTGAATGTCATTATGTCCTTAGGGCTATCGGGATTATAGAGATCTGGGAGAGGAGAACTGAATTTCCACGGCCACACAGATATTAAATGTCAAAGGTGGGATTTGAACCCAAGATCTCCAAAGCCTTTCTACTCTACCACATGACCTTTTTGGCCGAGACCTGGATCCTTGGATCCACAGATCCCAGATTTGGAACTGGAAGAAGAGGAAGGTGTCAGAGACAGGATTTGAACCTGGATCCTGTGACACCAGGGCCAGAGTTATCTCCACCACAACATCATCTAGTGAGCCTCTCTGAACTGAAGATTCTGTATCAGTTTATGCCCTCAAGTAGCTTCCGTCTTCATGGGGAGCAAGAAAATACAAGCCCTATACAGGAAAGAGGGAAGGAAAAGTCTCTAGAAGCTGCTTTGGGTCAGGGCCAGAGAACTACCACTTCATCCTTAGACTATAATGTCTGCCTCTTGTGGAGCCGTTTGTGCCCTTGGAAGTTAGAAGGATGGAGTCGATGAGGCAGGGATGGGGGAAGAGCAAGGTCAGGCACCGGAGCGGGGCAGAGGGGAGAGGAGACGGCCAGTGGCTCACAAATCCAAGCTCTAAGGCAGAGATTTCATTTCCAGCTCAGCCCTGCTGGATGACCCTCTGCAAATCACTCAGAGTCTCTGAATTCCTGCTTATGGCCCAAGCTCCATTTCCCAGGGGGTGGCTGGGAGGCCAGGCTGTCAAGGAGAATGGAAATTGCCAAAGGGCAGCCCACCTGCTAAGTGAGAGGCACCTGAAGGCAATTCATTCACCTTCAGCAAATATTGATTGTGTGCCCACTATGTGCTGGGCATTGTGGGTGACACAAAGCTGTAGGATGCTGGCTGCTGCCCATTCATTCTCACTAGGCAGCTAGAGGTAGCATCCTTGTCCATTCTCCTTGAAAACCAGGTCTTAGGAGTCAAAGAAGCTCTATCCTAAATATTCCCCTTCTAAACAAGTTCTAGACAAATAGTCAGCCCTCTCCTGCCCTCCCTCTTTCTTTCTGAGCAAGATGAACATATCTCCTTGAGAAATCTCAAAAGCCAGGCTGGAGCCTATGTAGTCATTGCCCTTCCTGAGACTATAGGACTGATTCCCTACCCCTAGTGCCCATCCCAAAGGCTTAACCCTCCCTCTTGGTACTGAAATTACCCCACACTTGGTAGTCAACTCCATCCCCATCACTCGCCCCATCTCTGGTCCACATTTCCTCCATTCCCAATCTTTGTACTCATCCACCATTCCTGCTCCTCCCCACCCTGTGTCTTCTCTTTTCTCTTTCCATCTCCAAACCTCATTTGCCCCCAATCCTCATTTCCTAATCCCCACAGTGAATCCTGCTACTCTTAATCCTTACATCCCATTCTCCTTCCCCACTCAGGCACTCAGCCTCCCATTTCTGATCCTCAGCCCTTATCCGGGGGTCTTCACCCTCTACAGTCCCTGAGACCTAATTCCCATCACTGCTCCCAATTCCCATTCCTCTCACTCACCCATCTATCTTTGGTCCTCAATCCTCAACTCTTCTCCTAGCACTCAGTTCTCATTTCTGGTAATCATCTCTTTGGTTATTCAGCCCTCGCCATTCCCTGTACTCATCATCCATCTCTAGTCTAATATTCTCCATCTTTCTGATGCTCAGTCCTTCCTTCTGTTCCCAAACTATGACTTGTATCTACTATTGCTGGTTCTTCTGTCCTCCTTGGATATCACTCACCCTCTACTGCCCCATCACTAGTCTTCCTCTCTATAACTGGTCTTCACTGCCTATCACCAATTAATTATTTGTCAAGTGTTAGAGTCTAGAGGTAAGGGTCTTCTGAGGTGTATATTTTGGCCCTAGATGGTTTGTCACAAGGAAAAATAGTTCTTAATCACCACCCTTCCCCTAAGGAAGCTCAAGTATTTATTAAAATAGACAAAACTCTTATGTAAAAGCAAGTAGAGAACAATATACATAAAACTCAGCAAGAAAAGATGGAGAGCAAAATTTCATTTAAAATAACTAAAGTATAAAATACTTGAGAATCCAGCTATGACATAGACAGTAAGAATAATATCATTTAATTGTGGAAATATGCATAGAAGAATTGCATGTGTTTAACAAATATTAAATTATTTGCTATCTAAGGGAGGAGGTGGGGAAAAGGGAAAGAGAAAACATTTGGAACATAAGTTTTGCAAGGATGAATATTGAAAATTATCTTTGCATATATTTTTAAAATAAAAGCTATTATTAAAAAAATTAACATAATAAAGTAGAAGAGGAAGAGGAAAAGTACTTTTCCGATCTGTGGATAGGAGCAGCATTTATGCCTAAACAAGGGACTAAAACATGTACTTAAAATAAAATGGACAATTTTGTATAAGCAAAACCAGTGCATCTAAAATTGAAAGAAAAGCAGATAACTTGGGGGGGGGGGAAGGGGGAAGGATCTTCAGTAAATCTCCTTGATAAGAGTCTCTTTTCCAAGTTATATAAGGAACTGATTTGAATATACAAGAATAAGAGTCATTTCCCAACTGATAAAGGGACAGAGGACTACCAAAACAGGCAAAATTTTTAAGGAAGAAATCAAATCTATCAAGAATCATTGGATCAAAAAAATGTATCATGTCATTAATAATTAGAAAAACAAATCAATTCTGAGATTCCATCTTAAATTCATCACATTGGAAAAGCTGATAAAAGAAAAAAGAAAAGATTTTGGAGAAGCTGAAAATTGTCTCAGCCATTATGGAAAATTATATGAAACTATATCTTAAAAGTCATGCAATTACGTATACCCTTTGACACAGTCTATACTTCTGAAAAGATTAAAGAAAGAGGCAAAAGACTCAACCATACAAAAATGTTTATAACTTCTCTTTTTGCAACTAAGAAGAACTGGAAACAAAGGAGAGGCTCATCAGTTGGGAAATGGCTGAACGAACTATGATACATTGATGTAATAGAATATTATTGTGCCGTAAGTAATGAAAAAGGGGGTGGTTCCAGAGAAATCCAGGAAGACTTATATGAACTGATGCAGAGTAAAGTGGGTAGAACAGGAGAACAATTTATGCAATAAAAGCAACGCTAAAAATAAACAAATTTGAAAACCATAAGGGTTCTGATCAATTCAATGGCCAAGAATGATTCTAAATGATGGATCATAAAGCATGCTATCCATCTCCTGACAGATTAGGTGATGGATTCAGTGCATAATGAGACATACTGGACATGGCCAGTGGGAGAATTTGTTTCGCCTGACTGTGCATATTTGTTACACTGGCTTTGTTTTTGTTTTTTGGTTTTGGGTTTTTTTTTTCCTATGGTGAAAGGCAGGGAGGAAATGAAAGAAAATCCATTTTTGTTCATTGAAAAAATTGAAATTTCTTTTTTAAAATGCACACAGAATAGAGATAGATGTTGAGACAAAGGCACAAATGTTGATGTCTTTATGCCCAGAAAAGAAAACTAAAATTTTGGGCTAGAGTAGTCAAGAAGGACTTCCTGGAAGAAGCCTAGAAGAATAAAGAGGATTTGGAGCAATGAAGAATAGAGGAGAGAACACTAAGGTCCCCGATACTTTGTGGAGGGGAGAGGTTTAGTTTTGCTTTGTTTTTTTTTTTTTTCATTCATGTCCAATTCTTCAGATATCCATTTGGGGTTTTCTTGGAAAAGATACTGGAATGGTTTGCCATTTCCTTCTCCAGCTCATTTTACAGATGAGGAAACAAAGTTAAGTGATTTGCCCTGGTTCACACAGCTAGTAAGTTTCTGGGGCCAGATTTGAAAGGTTTTACTGATTCCAGTCTTAGCATTCTATCCATTATATCACCTCATATCCTTGTCCTCTGATACTTTGAATTGGAATATTTCCCATGAAGCTGAGTCTGCTCTTTAGCAAACTTCTGATGACAAAAGCTCTGGATGAACCTTAAAGGATTTGGTCCCCATAATGGGAACCAAAGGAATTGGATACTGTGCCAAAGAGAAGTGTCTAATGAGCCAGATAGTGCCAGAAAAGGGTTCTGGTTCAAAATAAGATGAGGCTAAACTCCCCTAACAGATCCTGGCTTCTCAGGAGCCCAATACAAGTTTCTGACACTCTTAGATTGTCTAAGATGACAGAAAAAAATTAATGATAAAAGTTGGAGGGGATATGGGAAAACTGGGACACTGATACATTGTTCGTGGAATTGTGATCCAACCATTCTGGAAAACAATTTGGAACTGTGCCCAACAAGCCATCAAACTATGAATACCCTATCTCTACTGGGCCTGTTTCCCAAAGAAATCATAAAAGAAGGAAAAGGACCTACATGTGCAAAAATATTTGTGGCAGCCCTTTTTGTGGTGGCAAGAAACTGGAAACTGAGTGGATGCTCATTAGTCAGGGAAGTGCTAAATAAGTTATGATCTATGAATGATATGGAATATTTTTGTTCCATAAGAAACAATCAGCAGGATAATTTCAAAGAGGCCTGGAGAGACTTACATGAGCCAATGCTGAGTGAAGTAAGCAGAACCAGGAGATCATTGTACACGGCAACAAGATTAAATGATGATCAACTGTGATGGACGTGGCTTGTTTCAACAATGAAGTGATTCAGGCCAGTTCCACCAGACTTGTGATGGAAAGAGCCATCTGCAAACACAGAGAGGACTGTGGGGACTGAATGTGGAGAATAACATAGTATTTTTGCCTCTTTTGTTGTAGTGTTTGCTTACTTTTTTTCTTTCTCATTTTTTCCCTTTTGATCTGATTTTCCTTGTGCAGCACGATAAATGTGGAAATATGTTTATTTAAAAAAAAAAAAAAGAAGGTTCTGGTGGGAAGGAGGTGATGATAAGGACCAGAGAATATGCATGTTGCGGAGATAGAAAATACAAAATATTTACTTTCTTGCTCCCCTGATTTGTTTATGAAGTCACCTTTTCTATCTATAGCATATATCCATTTGGTACTTCTCTCATTATATGGTATGAGTTTATTGGTCTAGACCTAATTTCTTCCAGATTGCTTTTCCATTTTCCCAGGTGTCAAATATTGTTCAATACAAGAGTGATGTGTTATTGTTTCATGTTTTATGTATTGTCAATGGTATGAACATTTTGTAGCCAGGAAAGACTTATTTCCATGGGAAGTTCTCCAGTCCAACGAATCAAGGACCTTTTCTTATTGCTCCAGTTATGAAAAGGTCACAGATTTAGGGTCAGAAGAATGGGAATGGGTGGATTAGGAATGTATAGAAAGGGGACAGGCCTGGATGGGGATGCAGGCGTGACCAAGTCCTAGATGACCTCAGATGCCGGGCTGTGTCTGAAATTTGTCCTGTGCGGACTGAAGAACCATTGGGCAATTTAGTTGTTCTGGACACTCATAATAGGAAGATAAAGTCCAGGAAATCAGAATTCAAGTGAGGGAAAGGATGAGGTGGGAAAATAGTGAGTCCTCTGAGTTCTTTCCCCCCACCAATCTCCTCTCCCCCCACCACCACTCCCCATCTTGGGAAAAAAAAACCTGAGGAAGAATTTCAAGAACTTATGAGTGTAGAAAAGTTGCAATTTCCAATGAAGCAGCCTGGCTAGTTCCTTTCTAGATTCATATGAATCCATCCCCTCTCTCATTGAGTTCTAATCCTTCCCTCACTGAGTAACCTTCTCCTGACTAAGCTATTATGCTTTTAACTGAGCTTTCTCTCCTCCTCACTGAATCTCCATCTCCTTTCCAAGTCCTCTAAGCCCTTCACTGAGTTCCAATTCACTGAATATCCATCCCCCCCACTCATCCCTTATCCCTACATTGAGCTTCTAGCTCTTTTACTGAGGACTCATTCTCCTGAGCCCAAGTCCTTCCATTCAACATTCTCTCTGTGTGTCTTTCTGTCTCTCTATATCTATCTGTGTGTCTGTCTGTCTGCCTCTGTCTCTGACTCTGTCTCTCTGTCTCTGTCTGTCTCTCTCTGTGTGTCTCTGTCTGTCTGTCTCTGTCTCTCTCTCTCCTCCCTGAGTCCCTGTCTTCCCTGAGACTTCTATTCCTTTTATCAAGTTGCACCCTTCACTGCCATTCACTCAGTCAGCATCACTGAACCTTTCTGTCCCAGAACAAAGGGTGATTTCTAATGTGTTCCTTAATAAGGCTTATAAAAAAGCCTACTTTACACTGCCCTCAGAGTTCATCATTTCTCTCTCTTGAGATGGACTGCATTTTCCATCATGAGTCTTTTGGAGCTGTCTTGGAGTTTTGTCTTGATCAAAGTACTAAGTATCCACCATTGGTCACTGTTATAATATTGTTGTTACTGTGTACACTTTCTCCTGTTTCTGCTCACTTCACTTTTCATCGGTTCATATAAGACTTCCCAAAGGCTCCTATTTAGGGTATACACACAGAGACATGCAAACAATCAGCCAACGTGTATTTATTAATCCCCTACTGTGTGCCAGATCCTGTAATACAAAAACACAGTCTCTATCCTCAAGGAAATCACATGCTAATTAGGAACAGAAAATGTAAATAATAAAATAACCATGATAGTTACCATCATAATTATGATATACCATAATAATGATAGTTGCCACTTATATGGTGTTTTAAGACTTGCAAAGTGCTTTACAAATATTAAATCATTTGATCCTCACAATCCTGGGGGACGTGTTCTCTAATAATGCTCATTTTACAGAAAATTCAAAGATCTATTTGGGATTGATAAAAGGCAATCTCAGAAGGAAGACGCTAGTGGTGTGGAGATTGAGAATGGCTTCTTATAGAAAATGGGATTTAAGCTGAGTCCTGACAGAGGCCGGGGAAGCCAGGAGACAGAGGGAAGGAAGAGGGAAATTTCCAGCATGAGAGACAGGAAGTGAAAAGTCAAAGAGATGAGAAAGGGAGTGTTGGAAGAAACACACTTGAGCCTCCTTCTCATCCTCTCTACTCCTGATTCTACCTGGATACTCCTGGCTCTAAGCCTCTGGGAACCAATAACCAGCAATCTTCTCTCTTGGATGGAGAAGCTCAATGACATCAACCTATGCTTCGAGAAGCATAAACTCTAAGAACCATCGAAAACCATTAGGGACTGTAGAAATCCCAATTCTTTGTCCCCATTTTAGAACTGGGAAAACTGAGGTCAGAGATAGAACCAGAATATTGCTGACTCCAGCCACACAATGTACTGAAAGGAGTGCCAGATCTGAAGTCAAAGAAGCCGAGTTCAAATTCTGACTCTTCCATTTACTCCCTAGGTGATCTTGAACAAATCACTTCATTTCTCTGTGCCTCAGTTTACTTATCCATAAAGTGAGAGAGTTGGACTATAAAGCATCTGAAGGCTCTTAGAGCTCTAGATTTAGGATCACGTGATGATTTAAGCTCAAAATCAAGTATTCTTTGATGAGGTCAGTGCTGCCCACAGACAAAGTCCAGTTGGACAATCTCTTGTCCCTCTCTGTTGTCTTGCAGCAAAGGGACTGGGGGACCCAGAGTCAACTCTTTTCCTGGCTGGGCTCGATTGAGAGTCTCTCTCTCTCTCCTTTTTATCTCCAGGGAATAAAGCAAAACAAAACAAAATAAAAATATATGGAGCCTAAAGGGATGCTGTCAAGCCCTTTTTATGATCTTCATTGGGGTTTTTACTGGCTGTCATGTGTAATCCCCGGCTTAGAGGTCCCCATCCTACTCTGGGCAGGACCTATTAGGGAAGTATGGCTTGTGGCTTTGCCAATAGATCTTTGGCTGCTTCTGTGGCCCCTGAGGGCAGCTGGGTCTCTAAGGTTTCACTGAAAATTAATACAATGACGCTCTCCCACTTTTTTGCCTTTGTGGAAATGGCAGCTGACAGCCCCCTATTTGGCCCTGACCCTCCAAGGAGGAGATAGTCTAGAGCATCCAGATGTTGCTGCATCTGAGCGATACAGAAAGGAGACCAGACCCGCAGAAACAATGGAAAATTAGTAAGTCTCTCTTTCTAGATTAGAGACCTGGAGCTGGAAGGGACTTAGGTGAGTAGATTCAATCCAATGCCCTCATGTTTCAGATGAGAAAACTGAAGCTCAAGAAAGTCACCTGACCTAACCAAAATCCCACTTGGGATCATAAATATAGAGATGACAGAGATCACCTAATCTAACCCCCTCATTTTACAGATGGAGAAACTGAGGTTCAGGTAAGTTCAAGAAATTTGCCCAAAGTACACAAGTAATAATCATCAGAAGCAGGATTTGAATCCAAGTCCTCTGTCTCTAGAGTAAATACTCTTACCCTACAACAAAATTTGTCCTTTAAAGATCTCTTCTTCTAGACCTTCCTATCCATTCTTGGCACTTCCCTACACTGAATCCCAGAGTTGGAATGGGACTTCAGAGGGGCCAAGTGGAAAAGGCTATTCCTTCTTCTAAATATCCTCCAAATAGTTAAGGATGGTTCTTGTGTTTCCTCTCTCTATCCTCACCCTGAACTTTCTCTTTTCTAGGAGAGATGACTCTCTTTCCTTCAATATGGAACATTCTCTAACAAATCAATGGACTTGTCAAAATATGGGACCCAGACCTGAACCAAGTATTCCTGATATGGTCTCAATGGCACAAGTGCCTCAAGGCCATCACCTCCATAGGGCTGGACACTACAACTCTCTCTGAGTTTTAATCCTTCCCTCCCACCCAATTGACTCCTGAAATTTGCAGCCCATTAAGACACCTATTTTTCCAAAACAAGGGCCTAACCCTCAGTGGTGTGGTATAGTAGGAAGAATGGTTAGGAGAACCTGAATGTAAAGCCTACTTCTGAGGCTTACTAAATCAGTTTCCCTATCTGAAAAATGGAAAAAATAGTGCTTATTTCAGGGCTGTCATGAGGCTCAGATGAAAATGTGGGTGCAGGGTTTTGTAAACCTCAAAGCCGTAGATGATTAGCATATGATTTTTTTGAACCCATAGTGCTGTGTTCATCTCCATTACATTTCACCTCACCAGACTCAGCCCAGGATGCCGGCTTGATAGGATGTTTTTCAATCTTATCTCGGGGCCATCTCTCCCATATTCAAGGACCAAGTCTGACTTTCATCAGTTTGAGAAATTTTGATGAGGAACTCTATTCCCAATGTATATTGGCAGTAGCTCTGCCCCACATGTTCTTACAGAGTTGCCTGGACATTGGAAGGTTGTGCTTTGCCCAAATCAGCATTTGATTCTGGGACTGGTTTTCTCTTCACTCTCCCAATGCGCACTGCCCAGCTCTCCATCATCTATGAATTTGATAAGCACATCATTATGGAAATGATTCAATGGAAGAAGTCCAAGCAGAAGTCATGGAGACCACCATCCCGGGTGATATCTCCCTCAGAGCCTGTCTTATTCCTAATTCCTAGAGCCCCATTCAGCACTGTCTCCCAATTAACTCCCTGTTGGAAGGGATGATGATGGCTTAAGGCTGATGTCTTAGGGTATCCCCCTTCCTGGGGGACTCTGTATTAATATAAAGGGTTCTTAGAGTATCTAAGATCTCTCGAGACTACCAAAAAGTCCACTGGTCTATCTTAGTGTATATAAGATCTTTGAAGAGCTGTAGATTAAATTTCAGACATGTTAGGTAGAGGAGGGATTTCTGGATGGGGGAAGGATCTTCTCAGAGCCTCTTATATAATAGCAGTTAGGAATCCTGGGTCCTAGTCCCAACTGCCATTAATTCACACGGTAACTGTGGGCAAATCATATTCCCACTCGGGGCTGAATTTTGTCCCCTTTAAACGTATTGGATGAGATTGCCTCAAAGTTTCCCACCCCCACTGCTGTAACGTTCTGGTTTCCATGACTATAAAATAGAAAATTCGTTCTTTGAGGAAGTGCTCTTTCCCTTTCCCTCCCCCAACAGTCCCAGGTCTGGCTGCCCGGCAAGACCGTAGCCTTCCATATTTCCCCGCTGCTGCACCGCACACACACACGCACACGCACACGCACACACATGCACACACACACACCACCCAGCTACCACTAATTTCTCCAGCTGCCATGATAAATGGCTTTGTCGGCAAAATGACATCTTTCTAATCTGCCGAGAGACAGCCTGGATCCTCTGAGGAGGGAGAACTCGCTGGCACAGTCTGGGCAGCCAGGACACAATGAGTAGGAGTCTGGAGGGCAGGGGAGAAGAGCCGGTTTTTAATTCAATTTTCACTTTCAATTAAAACTTGAATGTTACTGGGATTTTTTTTAAGTGACTACATTATGAAAGGACTTACAATTCATTTTCTCACCATCTCTTTCTGTTTCTCTCATTTTCCTTTCTGGGAAGGCTCACCAGAGTTCAGAAAGACCAGCCTCCTGCCTCAGAATGGAGTCTAAGTCTTCCAAGACAAATACTTTTTTCTATGGATTTTCTGATTGGATCTTTCTCTCTACTTCTCCTTTCCCATATCTTTCCCACTCCTTCCCCATCTCTTTTTTTCTCTCTTCCTTCCCTTCTTTGTCCCCTCTGCCTATTCTCTCTTCCTTGCCCTGCATTCCTGTCTTATGTCTCTTTTTCTCCCTCTTTCCTTTTTTATTTTTCCTTCTATCTCTGTCTCTCCCCTTTCTCTTCCCTCTTTCTCTCTCCTCTCTGTAGCGAAGTCTGTTTAAAGATCAATTTGCGGACAATGTTAAGAATAGCCAGTGGAAAAGCTTTAGGAATCATTCTGGGGCAAGTCTTGGGCTGGTAAGTGGAGGAGGTATCGGGTGCCAGGAATGGAGGCGTCAAAGTCAGGGATCTGGTATTCCTTGTGGTAACTGAGTACGATGGCTAGGGACAAGGATGGAGAAGGTAAGGACCAGAGATGGAGGGGAAGTAAATATTACAAGTGAAGGGAGGTCATCTTGAAGCTAGGTCTAGGGACAGGCAAGGCAGACACCTGCCAGAGCTCATCCATGGTGATAGACATGTCGATTCATTACAAAGTACATTTGGAGGAAGCTTGATCTCACATTTGGAGGAAGCTTGATCTCACTGGAAGGTCATGACCATCAGGCATGGCAGCCTGTTGTAGAAAGAGCGATTCTGTTTGGAGTCAAAAGAACAAGTTCAAATCCCAGCTCTGCCACTTGTGTGACATTGGACAAAGTCAGCCACCATTTCTCTGGGCCCCATCTGTAAAACCCAGGGCTTTGAATTCGATGATCTCCGCGATCCCTTCCAGCACAAAATCCCGTCATATTAGCAAGAGGGAAGACAAAGACAGCAAGAGACATAGGGGGCTTAAGAGACAGAGAAAGGTAGCAACGGGAAGCCTACAAATCAGAGGCCAGGAAAAGTGAGGGAGGGCTTAAGCTCAGGGGTCCCTACGCTTGGCAGTTGAGCATAGTACAGTGTGTTGCTGCCACCTCCTGGTGAGAATCACAGCCTCTGTGCCTGTCCATTGGCAGAACGGGCAGTTCTCAGGGGGAGGCAATTGAGGGTGGACACAATCTGTAAAGCTCATATGTGTATGTAGGTCACGGGCATGATACAAGCATGTGTCAACCGGACTGCTGCACAAGTGGCGTGAACCCCTACTTATATGGAAGAAGCTGTCTAAGGGATGTAGGGACCCTGGAAAGGTACTCACTAACCCCACCC
Source organism: Antechinus flavipes (assembly GCF_016432865.1). Classification (NCBI taxonomy): domain Eukaryota; kingdom Metazoa; phylum Chordata; class Mammalia; order Dasyuromorphia; family Dasyuridae; genus Antechinus; species Antechinus flavipes. Next base: position 654,394,892 of record NC_067399.1, read on the forward strand.
CCAATTCTCCCCTGTAGAGCTTCCACAGTTACTGGTCAGCTCACCAGCTTAACAAAGCCCCTTCGTTATCTGGACCCCCATCTCCCAGGAGCAGTCAATGTGACAGCCTCAAGCTAAGGTAGCCATGTCACGGAGCTGTCACAGAGACATGAGAAGTGTTCACCTCTGAACCTGTTTAAAATGGAACTTGCAATCCATTCATTCACTTATTCCCACCTTTTTTAATTCATCTTCACTCAAGGATTTTTTGGATGTGACCAATGTGGGAATTTGTTTTGCTTGATTATGCGTATGTTGCAAGTCTTGTTTGTCTTCCCCTTTTGTTATTTCCAGTGGGGGTGGTTAAGTGGGAAGGAGAGAAAATAGATTTTTGTTCACTAAAAAAATGAAATCATTCTCCCTCCATTCACTCATTTACTGCTTTCATCATTCATCTAATATATATTGAGAATTTTCAATGTTCAGATGACTTCCCTGACAACATTTCTGTCAGTGAATTATAATAAATAATAAAGATAGATACATAGATACATAGATACAAAGATAGATAGATAGATAGATAGATAGATAGATAGATAGATAGATAGATAGAATCACATTTCTAAGTATTAAAAATTGTTAGTATTTACATCAGGCTTTAAAGTTTACAAGATGATTTATAAACTCATCTAATTTAATCCTCACAACAACCCTGTGAAAAAGGTGCCATTATTATCCTCTAATTACAGATGAGGAAACTGAGGTTGAAAGAGATTAAGGGACTTATCTGTAGTCACACAGCCTGAGGCAGGATTCAAATTCTGGTCTTTCTGATTCCAGGTTCCACTCTGTCCAATATATGGTAACACCTTAAGGATCAATAGGAAAAAAAGATCATAGTAATGACAATACTAGCACAAATTTATATAGTGCGTTACAATTTACAATACTCTGGAGATACGTAGTTCATCTCACAAGGTCTGCACAACAAGCCCAATTTTGGAGAGAAAACCCACAGTCTTGCACACATTGAGAAATGGGAAGGACCTCAGACTCCTCTTGTTCAATCCCCTTTCACTTTACAAATGAGAAGAGGAATGAAATGAACTAGCCAAGGTGACATAAGCAGAGTCAGAATTGGAACTCAATTGGAGAGAGACAGAGAGACAGAGACAGAGACAGAGAGACAGACAGAGACAGACAGAGACAGACAGACAAACAGACAGATAGACAGGAAGACACAGAAAGATAGAGACGGGGGAGACAGAGAGGAAGAGAGACAGAGGGAGAGGGAGAAAGAAGAGGGGAAAGAGAGGAGGAAGGAAAGAGAGCTGGATAGACAGACAGATGGATAAATGAACAAAATGCAGAATGAAAAAAATTAATGCATGAATTAATAAACAACAAACCATCAAGGAACAGGGCTTGAGGAAAAGATGGACTGAGTCTAACTAGACAGCCAAGTCCATGAAAGCAAGGACTGGTTCGTTTCTCTCTCTCTCTCTCTCTCTCTCTCTCTCTCTCTCTCTCTCTCCATAGTCTGAGAGGGATTATGAATCTGAGAGGAACAGGGAGAGGGAAAAGGAGAGAAAGAGGGGGGAGGGAGGGAGGGAGGAAGAAGGAGGGAGACAGAGACAGAAAGACAGACAGAAGAGGGAAGGAAGGACAGAGAAAGGAAGGAAGGGAAAAAGGGAGGGAGAGAGGAAAGAACTAAAGCAGAAGGTGATGTTGCCTCCTCTAGTCTATCTCAGTCTTGGCCAGTGGGTAAAATCATTGAATTCTAGCATTTTAGAGAGCTGGAAGAGACCCCAGAGAGTTTTTAGTCCAGGTATTCTAAACTTGAGGAAGTAGAACTTTTTTATTATTTGAAAAACTATCTCAGAATGGTTGGTTTCCATTGTAATGCTATATAATTTACATTATACATTTAAAAATACAGTTCTGAGAAAGGTTCCTAGGCTCCACCACTGTGCCAAAGGGGTCCAGAATACAAAAGGTTGAGAAACTCTGGACTATTTTGTGTCCTTTCAGCATCTCCAGCCTCCACTCGAAGGTGATGATGAGAAACTCTCTTAGAGGTCATCTAGTCCAAGGCTTTGATTTGACAGATTAGAGAATCATAGATGGAGAGCTAGAGAGGGTCTCCGAGAACATTATCACTAAACAGATGAGGAAACTGAGGCCCAGGAAGTTGTCTGGAGGGTTGCCAGTTATTTGGGGTCAGTCGTGGGATTTGAACTCAGGCCTTCTGATTCTTGGAGCAGCCTTCTCTTCCTCTACAAGGCCTCAGTGTCACAAAGACCATGAGACAATCCACAGACACGGAAACTGCCCCAGGCACACGCCACACTGCCGCACAGATGGCTGACCAGTCAAGCAGCCGGCTGCCATCGGAGGGGTTGGCTGGCCTTTACCAATGTGCTGGAACTCCCTGAATCTCCCAGAAACCTGCTGCACAAGGGCCCTGGTACTGACGCTTTCAGCAAGCACGCTTGGGTTCTCTGGCAGGGTCGCTATTGGGCTGGGGTTTTCTTAGGCAAACGCAGGGCTGGGGATGCTGCCAGGCCAGCTTGGTTAGGACTGAGAGGGAGAAACCTGAGCTCCCGGCTGGGGGGGGGGGGGGGAAGGGGGGCCTCACAGGCAGGACTACCAGAGCAAATCAGGAATTCTTTTTGCAAGGCTGAGGTGGGAAAAGGAGAGAAAAGATCTTGCAAATGGAAAGGACTCATTTAACCCCTGGTCTTGCCTCTAAGCAATCCCCTAGCACATCAGTCAGTCCCTCTGAGCATCTCCCCCATCAGAACAGCTCCTGCTTTTGCCTTCAGAGCATCACCATCAAGATTCCCCAGCCCTTTCGGACATGCTGCCTCCCAATCGGTCAACTCTCAGTCCTCAGCAACAGACTCTCCCAGACCTAGGAAACACATCGGGCCAGGCTCGGGTTTCCACTCTTAAATCATACGCTCTGGTGCGATCACTTGCTCTTGTCTGACCTTGGTCTTCTGACTCATTGAGGTCATTCATTTCTCAGGAGAGATTTTTCACTCTCTGTTCTAGGGTATCAATCCTCCTCAATATTCATTCCCCTTTAGATTTTCCTTTCTGGTTTCTCTTGTTTCATCTCTTTCCTTCTGTAGTCCCCATGGCCAGGATATCTCCAGAGCCAGGAATATTTAAAAAACAAACAGACATGGCTATTCCTTCTGAATGATTCTGTCTCTCCCCCACTTCAGACAGAACCTTCCAACAAAGAAATACAGTGAAGCAAAAGAAATCAATACGTTGGCCCCTCATTTCTTTCAAGTCCATTCCAAGAAACCTGTGGGGTGATTCCCCATCATCACTGCTACCAGTAATAGAGCCCTTCCTCCCGAAATACCTTCTATTTCCTTTCTATCTAGTCCATTCATATTTGTGTGTGTGTGTGTGTGTGTGTGTGTGTGTGTGTGTGTGTGGTATATTCCCCAATAGAATGTATACTGCTGCAGAGTATAAATTGTTTCCTTTTGTTTGTCTTTGTATCTCAAGACCCTGTAGGAACAGTGCCTGTTACAATGTATATGTGTATGTGTATACACATATATATATATGTATGTATGTATGTATGTATATAGTAGGTGCTTCATAAATACTTGTTGATAAGATCATAAACTTAGATCCCAAAGGACTGCTAAGGAGCATTTCTAACAACTCCACCCCCTCTCCATTTTATAGATGAAAAAACAGGCTCAGAGAGGAAGTGATCTTCCTAAAGTCACACAGAGACAAGATGGAAGAATGGGACGACGGAGACTCTAAATTCAAGCGCGTTCCCCCGCTCACCTTGTGTTAGGATCCCTTGTTCATCCCATTCATTCACCGGACTCGGCACATTTGGAGATAAATCTCTCAGGCCATTAATTTCATCACCGGCTCTCATCTTGGATAGAGTCTCTCATGAATTATTGGTCCTTTCACCTGTCACTCTTCATCGGCTGCCCTTGTTACTCTGTGGTACAAGGCTTCCCCGAGCGATGTGGGCAGCTTTCACCCGCTCCCTCCTTTGTGACTTTCAGGCTGTCGATCAGATCTTCCAGTATCCCAGCAAACCTTCTTCCCTCAGTTGGGTCACCCATCCCTGGTCGGGAGTCTGAGCATAAATTCTAAAGCCCAGCTCGGAAAACCAGCTCTCCCACACCAGGTTCTCAGGCTGTTCTTCACTTCCCCGACCTGTCTTTCTCTCCTGAATCCCTTGCCTCTCTGCAGGTAGTGTGGGAATAACAGCTCTGCCTTTCAAGGATTTAGTTTGTCTTTTTGCTTCCTCCCCAAGACTTCACAAAATCCCTGTGATGCATTTTAGGTTCCTTCTGGAGGCATCATTTGTTCCCATATGAATAACCAGGCTTGGGCAGTGCCTGTCAGTTCTGACATGTCTCAGGAGGCTCTCTGTCAAGTCCTGAATGCACGCCCCAGGAATCAGGCAGACTTCTGGGTTGTTTATGTCGTGTTGGCAAATAGGTACCTTCGTGCCCCTTGGCAAAGAGTCTCCAGCACCCACGATTCCCCTCTCCTTCCTCTATCCATTAGTCACTGACCTCTCGCCTTAGGGTGATCAGAAATCCTTCTTCCCTTCCTTCTCTGCATCCCATTCTTCATCCCTACAACTCCTGGTTTCCTCTCTGTCTCTTCACATCTTTTTTTTTCCTCCTCCTTTTCCTTATTAAATCATTTCTATTTTTTTCCCAGGAAGCACTTTCTTCTGATGACCTAGAAATCGGAGCGATGTTTCTAACACCCGTCACCTTTTCCTTCAGGACAGAGACTAACTTGTCCCCTCAGTGCACACATGGGGATTTTTGGTACTAATAGAAGCAAAATTCTCTTTGCCCTCCACTCAATTCCATTTTAATTCAATGCTCATTAAAGAGTGACTGTGGGCAGGACATTACGCTGGATACTAGGGATGCCGAGGGGGGGAAAAAGATGAAATATGTTCTGATCTGGAGAACATTCTGCTGGGAAGATACAGGATGAACACAGAGAATGAAACACCGTAGAGGGGAAGTAATGTATATGGGGGGGGAGTGAAGGAGGGGGATACTTTGATTTTGATCAGCGATTTCACTTAGGAAGGGGACTCTGATGAAAGAAGTTTCTATACAAAACAGATGGACAACTGTTTTAAAAGTTATCTGAGACATTGAGGTATTCAATGCTCCCACAGCTTATAGAATCAGAGACAAGATTTGAACCCACTATAGTGCGATGCCATTGAAAAGAGAATTGGACCTGAATCCTGTATGATCTTAGACTTGTAAATTAAAGGGGTTGGACATATGTGCATCCAATGCCTCCATGATCTTATAAATCGTATCGGGCGGCTAGGGGGCGCTGCAGGGGATAAACCGCCTGGTCTGGGATCAGGAAGACTCATCTTCCTGAGTTCAAATACAGTCTCAGACACTTACTAGTTGGGTGACTCCGGTCAAGTAACTTAAACTTGTTTGCCTCCGTTTCCTCATCTGTAAAATGAACTGGAGAAGGAAAAGGCAAATCTCTCCAGTATCTCTGCCAAGAAAACCCCAGTGGGGTCACAGAGTCAGAGAGGACTGAACTTTGGGGTAGGAAGGGGGGATTGGTTATTAGAGACTCAGTGTAGAAAGAGCACCTGAGGTATTTTTTAAAGAAAACTAGAAATTCCAAGAGGTAGAGATCCAATACTTAGTTCTTTTTTTTTTTTCTCTTTTCAAAACCTCTCCTGGCAAAACCTTATGGCAAACCAGCAATAACAATGGCCAGCATTTATATAGTGCTTTAAGGTTTATAAATATCTTTATGATCTCCATTTCACAGATGAAACTGAGGCAAATAGAGAATAAGTGATTTGCCCAGAATCACACAATTAATAATTGTCTGAGGCCAAATTTGAACTCAATTCTTTTTGACTCCAGGTTCAGCTAATCCCATCTCAGAAGCATGTTACCTGTGTGATTTTGAACAAGGAACTTGACCTCTTAAACCTCAGTTTCTTCATCTGTAAAATGGAGGGATTGGCCTCCTTGCAATAAAAACAACTGGGACTCCTGATCAAGGCTTTGTTATTCCTGACAGTTTCTGGGCTTTTCTTAGAAGCTGAGGCAAAACAATGTGCTCAGCTGCCTTTAATTGTCAGTCAATGTGTTCCTGTCTTAGCCTAAAGACAAAAGCCAAGAGGAGCTGATCCAAAGCAGAAATGTGATTATCCAATGAAAACTCCCTCCCCGTACCACCATGGGGCTAAAAACCACGTGACTTCCTTGAGTATCCTTGGCCAAAGGAATAGGCTTAGAGACCAGCATGACCTCTTCAAGGTCTGTGATTCAGGCAGACGCCAAATGTAGAGGAGGGAGCTTCCCACATCCCGGGGTCATTCGACTCGCATTTAGAAAGTCCCTTCTAGAGTATCTGCCATTAAGTACGAGTCCAAATGGGGCCTCAGATACTTGACACTTACTAGCTGTAGAAAGGAAGGGAGAGAGGGAGGAAGGAAGGGAGGGAGGGAGGGAGGAAGGGAAGGAGAGAGAAAAGGAAGAAGGAAGGGAAGGAGAGAGAGAGAGGGAGGAAGGAAGGAAGGGAGGGAGGGAGGAAGGAAGAAATCTGAAAGAAAGAAAGATGTAGCTGAAACTCTCTAGACTTCCACCAACTTTTTGAGTTCCTAATCAATGCAGAAAAGGGCCTGCCCTCAGGGAGCTTCCATTAGGCTGGGTGTGGGGAGGGGATGACACACAGAAAGAGCATCTAATTGGCTAAGGCTCGCTACTCGGACCTCGGCAGGCCCTCTGATGAGCTCAAACTCATGGAGGGACCTTGCTGTCCCTGAGCCCAGGGCATGCCGGGAAACTGCCATCCTTGCTCCGCTCACTTTTCCCCCCTAGAAAGGACTCTGCTACCTGAGCCAGTCTGGGATAGCTTGGCAAATCTGGCCAAAAGCCCGATAAGCCTTGTGGGAGGAAGGGGTGAGTGTGGGAGAGACAGACTAGGCTATGCTGGCTCTGCAAGCTGGAGGGGGTGAGGCAGGGAGAATTAGCATGGATCCTGAAATCTGCAGACTTTTCTCTACCTTAAAATAATAATTTTAATAATGACTATCTATCATGCTGATTGCTTATTTTTCTATCCAGCCTTAACATGTATAGTGTTTTCCTCCGAACAATGTGGGGAGGTTGGCCATATTACATGACCTTTCCCCTATTTGACAGATGAACAAACCAAAGGTCAGAGATGGCTCAAGGTCACATGGTTAATTAAGTACCAGCACAGAGGCTTGAACCTAGGTCTTGGGAGTCCAAAACCAATTAAAAGACCACACTGCGGCGTATTTTTTCACCGAAAAGACTTCTCTGGAACTGTAGCAGGATGGGACACTTTAAGGCAGATTCTGAGACTAATATGAAACATGTCCTACCTCCAAGAAGCTTGCATTTTATAGGAGAAATTCATATTCCATTTAGGTCTCCTAGTGTGTGGCAGGCACTTAATCAGTGCTCGTCACCTGCTACCTCCTGGCGCAAAGGCTGTGGACCCTGACTGAACAATGGAGCTTCAGAAAATGTGTCTATTTCTTTGCTTTACTTTATTTCTTTGCTACAAGATTTTATCTGAAATCGGGGTCAGGGGAAAGAGAGTCATTGGGAAAGGGATAGCCAGGTTTGGGGTTGTTTTTAAGCCCCATGCCTCTGAAGTCAGAAGCTGTGAGTTCAAATCCTATCTTTGAACTCTATTCCCTGTGTGACCCTGTGACCCCAACTGCCTCTTCTATAAAAGGAGGGGTTGGAATAATAGCCAAAGGTGGCATTTAAAGAGTCCTTTAAGAGTTGCCAAGGGCCAAAGGATATGAACAATTTTCAGATGAAAAAATTAAAACCATTTGGAGCCATATGAAAAAATGCTCTAAGTTACTATTGATCAGAGAAATGCAAATTAAGACAACTCTGAGGTACCACTACACACCTGTCAGATTGGTAAGATGACAGAAAAGATAATGATGAATGTTGGAGGGGATGCGGGGAAAACTGGGACACTGATACGTTGTTGGTGGAACTGTGAATGGATCCAACTATCCTGGAGAACAGTTTGGAACTATGTCCAAAGAGCTATCACACTGTGCATACCCTTGGACCCAACAGTGTTTCTTCTGGGCTTATATCCCAAAGAGATACTAAAGAAGGGAAAGGGACCTGGATGTGCCAAAATGTCTGTGGCAGCCCTGTTTGTAGTGGCTACAAGCTGGAAAATGAAAGGATGCCCATCCATTGGAGAATGGCTGGGTAAATTGTGGTATAAATTGTGGTATATGAATGTTGTGGAATATTATTGTTCTGTAAGAAACGACCAGCGGGAGGATTTCAGAGAGGAGAGACTCACAGGAAATGATGCTGAGTGAAATGAGTAGAACCAAGAAAACACTGTCCACAGCAACAAGATTACGCGATGATCAGTTCTGATGGACTTGGCTCTTTTCAACAAGGAGGTGATTCAGACCAATTCCAATAGATTTGTGAGGGAGTCATCTGTAATCCGAGAGAGAACTGTGGGGACTGAATGTGGATCGCAACATGGTATTTTCACCTTTTTTGTTATTGGTTGCTTGTTTTGTTTTTCTTTCTCATTTTCCTCCTTTCTGATCTGATTTTTCTCGTGCAGCATGATAATTGTGGAAATATGTATATTAGAATTGCATATGTTTACCTATATTGGATTACTTGCCATGGGGGGGGGAGGGAGAGGGAGGGAGAAAAAAAATTGGAACACAAGTTTTTGCAAGGGTGAATGTTGAAAACTATGCATTTATTTTGAAAATCAAAAGCTTAAAAAAAGAGTGCTTTATGTATGTTATTTCATTCAATCTTCACAACATTCTTGAGAATGTTATCCCCATTTTACAGCTGAGGAAACTGAGGCTGTGTGATTAAATGACTCGCCCAGTGTCCTATAGATTTGAACTCAGGTCTTCTTGATTCCACACTATCCTTTCAGAGACGGGTAGAAAGAGAGCTAGCGAATCTCCATCCTAAAACCAGTCCTCCAGGTCCCCTGCTGATCTCGGCCTCCTCCAGGCCTCCTGCCTGTCTCTCCCCGCCTCTGATCCCTTCCCACTGGTGTTGTAACCGAGAAGGGGGGACAACTCCGAAGACCCCCAGCAGAGAGGGAACTCTTGGTGTCCAGGTGCGGGGAAAGATGAGCCGGGGAGCAGAGGAGGCCCCCCAGGGATTGAGGAGGAAGAGTGGATTCCAGAGGAGAAGGTAACCTAGCAACCGCCACCTGGAAAGTAACAATGCAAATAGCTCTGGCCACACAGAACTCTGGGAACTTCCGTTTTCCCTGAGCCCCAACTATACCCGGGATTCTTGCCCACATGGTCGAGCTGACAGCCCAAGCCGTGAGTCGGGGATCTGCTCTAAGAACCGAGGCCCTAAGCAGGCTTGGGGGCCGCCCCCTCCCTCTGGCCCCCGGGGGAGCCGCGGCAGAGCTGTGCAGCGGGGCTGGCGAGGGGAGGGAGAGGGCAGGACGGAGCCATGAACTAGAGCCAGGACGCGAGATTGGTTTGGGGGCGGAATCTCAGCTGCCCTGCTGTGCGGCCTTGGGATGGTCTCTCTGCCCACCATCTATGAAGTGAAGGAGGTAGGACAGCCTCGAAAGCCTTTCCGGCTCCAGATCCCGGACTCCCTTTTGGTTCAAGTTTGGTGGTTAGGAAGAGGTGGGTGAGGCTGGGAGTCTGAAACTGAAGAAGTGCAGGGAGAGAAAGAACCGCGGACCTCCTTGCCTCCGGACCTCAGAGCTCATGGCCTCCTCAGGGGGCTGGGTGGGGAAGGAGGGGCCCCCCTCCCCTGTCCTGATGTCCCAGCACAGCCACGGGGTCCCTAGCCAGGGAGGGGGCGCTGAATGGACAAGAGCCCTCCCAAGTGTGGAAACCGGCTGCGGAGAGAATGGGGAGGGGATGAGCCAATTTGGAGGGAGGGGTTCTGGGAGCTGCCCTTGGAGGGAGGGGTTCTGGGCTGGCCCGATGGCGGGGCAAGGGTCCGCCTGGCTTTGTGGAGGAGGTCCTGTCCCTTCCCGAGGCTTTCCCTGGGAAGTCCCTGGCTCTGCCTGGGGAAGGTGGGCAGCCCATCTCCAGGGGCTGCTGAAGCCCCCCCCCCAGCCCGGGCTCAGGGAGACCGCAAGAAGTCGATAAAGCTTCAGGTTGCTGCCCAGAGGCCTCCCCAGCCCCAGCTCTGCCCCTGCCTGTCTCTGTCTCATTCAGACAGCGCTACCAAAAGCCACTTGCTCTTGTTTTAGAATCCTGAAATGGCTACAGAAGTCAAGAAGGACATAGAGGACCCTTCTCCGCCAGAGTAAGTTCATACCCACCACAAGTGAGCAGGGCAGGCAGTGGGAGCCAAGGAGGGATGGGAGGGAAGCCAGGGCTCCTTCCCTAGTCTTCAATGGGGCACAACTATCCACCGACAAGGCTGCGAACGCTTCGGTCAGTTCAGCTGGAGGTACAAGTGTCTGCTGGGTCCTGGCACTGACCGCGGGAGGGGACACAAAGTTCAGATACTAGACCGCGCGCTTGATGAGGGCAGCCATTGGGCTTTACGTAAGCTTTGATCCTCCGCTGGAGCTGGTGCATCGGGTACTTCTTCATGCTCCTTTCTTGAATATTGGTGAGTTTTTAAAGCTGTCCTAGGTGCTCTCCTCCCAGTGATCACCCCCGTCGCTCCAAAAAGCCCCCCTCTCATCACAAATAAATTAAGCAAAGCAAAGACCCACTGGGCCGTGTCTGACAATGCATGCCCCTTTCCTCACCCACAGTCCACCACCCTTTGCCAAGAGGTTAGCAACTAACTTTGCTGCTGAGAAGACTAAGTGCAGAGGAAAGACGGCTATGTTCAGGTCAGACAGGCTGGGTTCAAATCCTGCTCCTACTGCCTGCGTAGCACTTTTGGACCTCAGTTTCCTCATTTGTAAAATGGGACCTCCAGCATTGCTTCCAGCTGGAGATGAATGATTCTACAATCCAAAGGCCCGCCTGGGGTTGGACTCAAAGGTCCCTTCCGGCCCCCGACCCACGGCGCCTGCTCCCAAGGAACTCTCTTCTTCCCGGGTGGTTTTCTTAGACCTGTTGTGTCTGTATAACTCTGATGCCCCATAATCCGAAGGAAGGGATTAGATGAGCAGAAAGCACTTCCTGGGGAATCTCCGCTACCCGGCACCTTCTAGGCTTGAGAGTGTCCGAAATCGCTGAAAAGCTCAGCTGGAGGCTCAGAGGCAGCCCTGGAACTCGGGTCTTGCCGTCCCTGGGCCAGCCTTCTCGCCACCGCAGCCACGCTGCCCCCGCATAAGCCACTGGGATAGGGGGCTCCTTGCAGACAGAAAGGAACAATCCGCAAAACCTTCAGGAGAAGGACGCGGCGGAGGGCGGCTTTCAAAGGCGGGCAGGAATTGTGCCAGCAAAGGGGACGAGGCCGGTGGCCTGGGGAAGACCGTGAGCAGCCACCAGGCAGGAGGTTTGGGGCATCTTAGGATCCGAGGTGGGCTGGGCCCAGAAGCTACCCCTGAGGCCTAAAGGGCCTTGGAGGCCTGCTCGGGCCAGAGCCCAGCGGGGGGCTCCCACCTGGGTCTCGGGCCAAGTCGGCTTCCGGGCTCCGACTCCCAGCTCCCCAGGCTGCCGGCTCCGGCGCCTGGGCCCTGTGGTGCCCGGGCTGGGGCTGGAAAGGCCCTGGGGGCCTCTGGGCCCAGCCCTCCATTTTACAAATGAGGAAACCGAGACCCAGGGAAGTGCAGGCTTGACTGAGCTTGCAGAGGGAACAAGTAACAGAGGAGGGATCCCAAATCTAGGGCGCAAACTTTTCCCACCATCAGTCAGCGAGATGTACGGCCCTGCCCAGATCATCTAGACCAGGGAGACACACACACAGACACACACACACTCACACACACACAGAGACACTCACACACACAGACACACACAGACACACACACACATGCGCGTACACACACACTCACACACACAGACACTCACACACACACACAGACACACACAGAGACACACACACTCACACACACAGACTCACACACACACAGAGACACACACACAGACACAGACACACACACAGACACACACACGTGCGCACACACATACTCACACGCACACACACACACACACACAGACACACACACGTGCGCGCACACACACACACATACACACACACGCACACACAGACACACACAGACACACACACTCACACACAGACACACACAGACACACACACACACATGCGCGCACTCACACACACAGACACACACATACACACACACACACACAGACACACACACACTCACACACAGACACACACACACTCACACACAGACACACACACACACACACACACACACACACACACACACACACACCCTGCTCCTTCCCCATCAGGGCACACCGTTTGCCCCATAGCTACCCATCACTCCCCACCCCCGGCCAACTGAGTTTGCCCCAAGCGCCAGAATCCCTGACCATGGTTCCCTGGGTGACCTTGGGCCGTTCACTGGCCTCCCCTTCATGTGTAAAGGACCCCGGGGTGCTCCTGCCAGCTTCGGAGCTGTGCTCCTGTTACTGCCCCCCCAACGTTTCCCCATCTGTATGATGAAGGCAGTAATTAATATGCCCCGAGCCCCCCCTCCCCAGGCTCAGCGTCACTGCAGGGAAGCGACTCTGAGCCTCTGGGAAGAGGAGCAGAACCGCCGCTGGCTGGGTGCGGATGCTGGCGCCTGCCCAGCTTTGTGTCTGGGAGATGGCACTGCCCACGCTTCCAGGCTTCTGCTTGCTGCCCCGCCCCCTCCCAAGTCTCCAGAGTGGGAAGTCCCCCTTCTCTGGTCCTTAAGACCCCAGCCCCTCCCATCTCGGCTTTAAATCGCCCCCGCCTCCCTGTCCCTGGCCATTTGGACGAGCAGGTGAGTGTTAACATCCTTCGCCTTCTGGAGTTTGGAGACGGTCTCTGGGTTTGGACAATAACCTGGAATCTCGAGGCAGGAGACCTGAGTTCGAATCCTAGCTTTGCCGCCTCCTAGCTGTGGGACTCCGGACACGTCCCTTCCTCACCCCAGGCCTCAGTTTCCCCCTGTGGAGAATAATGGGGTCGGGACTAGAAAAGCTCTCAGGTCCCCTCCAGAGCTAACACTATGTCACTGTTTGATGGCATGTGGGAGAAGCAGAGGGAGTGAACCAGGGACCGCCTAGCTCCAGAGGCGGAGAACCTTGGGCTATATTTCACCTCTGGGGCTTGCTACCTTGGGCAAGGATCCTCACCTACCTTTCCCAGCCTCATCTGTAAAATGGGCAGATCAGACTAGATGGTCTCCAAAGCCCCTCCTGCTCTGGCAGGCCGGGATCCTGAGTCCCCGTCATGGAGATGCAGGCAAGATGGGGGGATTTTCCCTGGCAGCCTGGGAGCCCGAGTCCCCATTTTAGGGGGAAAGAGGGAATGAATCCGCTTTCTCTGGCAGCCTGGGAACCCGAGTCCCCATTTTGGGGGTGCAGGCGGGGTGAGTGAACCGCCTCCCTCTGCCTCTCGTCCCGTCTCAGGGCCAAGACCAGCACGTCGAAAAAGGACTTGGTTAAAAAGTCTAGGAGCCAGAGCTCATGCAGATCGAAGGAAAGCACACTGACTCCCAAGAAGGCTGAGATCAGCCTCCAGCAAGTCCCCAAGATTAGCCGGTGCTGGTCCCAGGGTCCCTCCCGCTTTGGCCACCTCAGCCACAACTCCTTCTTCTCCAGACACAATCCTCATTCCAGTCGAGTGTCTCACATCCAGGGTAAGTGGGGGAGCTGGTCTGGGGAGGGAGGAGAAGCAGGACAAAAGACAGCGAATGTCAGCGTCTGGGATGGAGGCCGAGAAGGAGTTCAATTCTCCTCAAACTGGAAATAGCCGTGAAAACATTCACCTAGCTCTTTAAATTTGACAAAGTACTTTACAAGTGTGTTATCCTCTCAACGACCCAGGGAGATAGATGTCATTATCATCCCCATTTTACAGATAAGGAAACTGAGGCAGAGGCTGCGGTTTGACTAGAATCACACAGTCAGTGTCTGAGGCAGGATTTGAACTCGATCTTCCTGACTTCAGGTCCAAGCATTCTACGCACTGCGCTACCTACTTGCCTAGAAGCAGAGCCAGTAGGAGGGCCCCAGAAATTCAGGCAACCAGGCAGAATCAGGCCCTAACTGCTGCCTCCCCTTCCCTCCTCCCCCCAAATCTCTATCAAGGAGAAACCCAAAAGTTGGACCGCTCTTCACATCCCAAGCATGCTCCTCCATCCATTAGATTCACCTCCATTTTTAAAATTCAATATGGGAAATGTAAGGCTTAGAAAGCTGAAAGAAAGGACGGGGAATTGGGAACAGGAGACAAAAATCCTGACTCCTAGGTCAGACAGGACTCCATTGACTTAGACCCACAATCCTGCCTGAATGAGAATAAGGTTTTTATTTTCCAACTGCTCTGTGCCTCAATTTCCCCACTTGTAAAATGGAGCTACCAATCCTTTTACTGCTCACCTCTAAGAACCGTGAGAATCCCATGAGCTAGTGGCTGTCAAATACTAGATAAACCTCAAATCTCTATGTAAATGCCAGCTTTTATTTATTAATAACGTTCAAGGAGGTTTTTTCCGGGCTAGAAGGGACCTCGGATGCTCCTCCGCCTTTCTGCATCCAAATGTGAAAATGATGCTCTTCAGAAAGTATCTTAAAAATGGCCTTTTAAATCTGGAAGACTGGACGTGGGATTTCATTGGCCTTTGGCGTTCAGGGTGTATTCTCAGAGGAAGAGACTCCCTGTACTGGAGCTCCCCCAGTCTCCGTCCCATCATCCCTAGAGGTCACAGCTCCAGAGCTACAAGAGAATAGAGCCAATCTCCCCCCATCCCTCCCCTCAATGATCGTCCCTGACATTCGCACAGACTGCCACCAGGTGGAGACAGAGAGTCAGGTCCATTGCTCTGAAGAGGAAATTCTAAACCTTAGGCTGTCGCTGGGGATACTTAAAAAGAACTCTGGGAGAAAGACAATTGACTGAAATCTTGGGGTTAACTCCATAGCAACCTCAGGCTCCGTTCAGGAAGGAGGGAGGACTGAGGGAGGGATTGATGGATTATTTCTTGGACTGTTTCTGCTTTTGTCCACGGTTTCTCGTGGGCTCTGTAAGACCCAAATTAGTTAATCCTTGAGAGCCAGGGACCCCCTTTTCAAGAAAAGCCCCGAAACGCAAGCTATGGGATGAGCACAATAAGAGATTTTCCTGGAGCGATGGCGGGGCTGGGCCATGAATCCGAGAAAGGGGCTCACCTCTTCTGGCGTCTGGCCCAGAACTGGTCTGTTTGACGCCAGGGTCCTCGAAGGGAGAAGCCTGATTCCTCATCACCCTTCTATGTAGCCATACATCTGTCCTCCCCCACAGGCTGTGTTCTATGCCCGTGAATCTAACTTTAAAAATGGCAGCCCTTTAAATACTTAATGACAGCTGTCCTATCTCCCGCCCCAGGTCTCCCCCTTGTTGATTGATTGGACAAAGGAGAGATCCAGACAGCCTCTGATGCTTACTGATACTCATTTCCCTTCCTGTTTGAATGTAATCCCTAACTAAGGATTTTCTCCCTTTTCCATTTGTATATCCAGACCTTCCCTTGGCTTAGTAAGTGCATTTTTCATTCATTTACTAGCGCTACGTGACCTTGGGCAGTCCACTTGGCCAACCTCTCAGGGATGAAATCTTGGCTCCTGTAAAATGACTGAGGTTGGACTGGGTTGCTAGGATACTTGGTAGCCATGACACTTTCATCTTCATGACAACCCGTGACATTTTCATTTTCATCTATGGATCTCCATATCTATGTCACTTAGTAGGCGCTTAACAAATCTTACTTAGCTGAATAAATAAACATCCAATAAGGGAATGAATAAACCAAACCTCGTTTGGCAAGCCTGAGAAGGAATGGGAGGTAGTTGCATGGAGAGCCGACCTGGAGCCAGGAAGAACTCCATTCAAGTCCTGTCTCTCACGCAGACTGGTTGTGACTGGCTGTGTGATTCTGGTCAAGTCACCTAGTTTTTCAGTGCTTTAGGCAATTCTCTAGGACCATAAACTTCAGAGAAGGTACCAACACCCATTGGTAAAGTTAATATCTTTACTAGGTGTTCTTTATACCATTGAAATCACAGGTTTGTGAATGAATGAATGACTACTTCTCTCCAGTTGAGGTTCATCTCCCTTCTCGTTGACAGATATTTCTGGGAATCCCATTTGTGCTGTAAGAGACATCAGGACTCACACCCCACTGCCTCCACCCGGACCCATCCCCAGTTTGTCCTTCGGCATGGTAGGAGTACCCCAAGTACAGATACCCATCGGAGATCCGCAGTCCCTTGTGGAACCCCGCTTAAACCTGTGTAGGTACAATGACACCCCTTCAAAGACATCCCCATCCAAGAAGTCGTCTTCTTGCCCAGATTTAGGATTTGCAATGGGTCTTCCTTTTCCCATTTCACCTCACGGAGGAGGGAAAGGACAGATGGAAGAGGTCAGATTACAAGATAAGACCTGAGAAGTTGTATAATTGGGGTTAGAGGGGAGATCCAGGATTTCTCCATTTCCCATATGCCATCCTTCCCCCCAAAAAAAATCTGTTCCTAAGAATCTACAAACCCAAGATTCTCAAAACAGTTCCCTTCATCCCTCTTTCTCAGTCTCTCAGAATTACCTCTCTTTAAGACATAAAGATCTGGTCTTTTTCTGCCTTTCTCCTTAAAAGAAGGGGAGAGAAAGTTGGTTGGGATAAAAAAAAGAAAGAGATAGGATATACCTAACTTCTTGTCTCCTATCCTTACTTTTAAAGCATGGATGGGACGGGAAGGAAAGGAAGGAAGTGTTGACCTCCAGTGAAAAGTTTTTTCCTAGCAGAGCCATAACTGGATATTCTGATGCCAGGGGAAATTTCACTGAAGTTGGGGGTGGGGACAGGGGCCAGCATATAGGTCTAAGGTATAACTAATCCCAGTATGGTGAAAGAAAAGCTGAAGGGTCTGAGGAACTGGGAATAATGGGTGCACAGAGGTGAAGGAGTTGGGGTGAAAAACACGGTGAGGCAGGTTCTGAACATGGGGGAGAGGGAAGAAGAGTGACTAAGAGGTACATGAAGCATGGGATCATATCTCTAGAACTAGAACGGACCTGGACCTGTAGTCCAACCCCTTTATTGAAGAGATTAGACTAGTGAGACCCAGAGAGATTAAAGTATGAGACAACAGCACGGATATCAACGTCCCAATGGTTCTGAACCCTGTAAGTCATCATTGAAGCCCCATTCCCTATCCCCCACCACCGGATTGCTTATTCCCATTTCACCTTAACTTTCCTATCCCAAAATTCCAACCAAACCCTCCTTCCTTTTACACTGTGCCCTCTAGAATGCCCATCCATAGGCAACAAACTCCTTTATCTTAAATCTTTTTCTTTCCCTCTTCTTTCCTCTTCGAGCAATCACACAGCTTCCCTGGCCACCCTTCCCAGTGTTGGGTACATTTTCACTCATCCCCTTTCGGTCATTGGTAGAAGCAGGGGGTTGGAGAACCACTCTTTACTTCAGCCCACCCATATCCAATCTTTTGCCAAAGGCCTGTCAATTTTTGTAAAGTTTATTGAATGTTTCTTCTTCTTTCCTGATTCTACCCCCACCTCGTGAATGTTTCTTCTTCTTTCCTGATTCTACCCCACCTCGAGTGTAAGTCTTCACCACTTCCAGCCTTTTGGTAGGTCCAGCTGATACAAGTCTCCCCCTACTCCAAAACACCCTCCATGCAGCCAGTCTGAGACAAAGATCCAACCATGTCATTCTCCTACTCAATAAACTCCAGTGGCTCCCTATTATTTCCAGAAGCAAATTGAAAATTCTCTTTTGTGTTCAAGGTCCTTCATAATCTATCCTTTACCTTTCAAGTCTCCTTATTTCTTATTCTTATACCTTATTCTCCAACATGTACTTTTTAATATATATTTTTTATTATAGCTTTTTATATGCAGACAATATACATGGGTCATTTCTCAACATTGACCCTTGCAAACACTTCTGTTCCAACTTTTCCCCTCCTTCCCCCACCCCCTCCCTTATATGGCAGGTAGACCCATATGTGTTAAATATAATATGCCTTTTTTGACCCAATGACACTGATCTCTTTGCTGTTTCTCAAGCTAGACACTACATCTCTTGGCTCTGGGCATTTTTTCTGGCTGTCTCTCATGCCAGGGAATGGTCTCCCTCATCTCTACCTACTGGTTTCCCTGGCTTCCTTTAAGTTCCCACTAAAATCTTGATTGGTTGTTGTCCTTTGTTCTCAAAGAGAACCAAAATGACATCACTATATTAGAGTCAAGTTACAGTCTATCCAGCTATGACTGATCAGATCAATATGAGCTTTTAATGTTCTGCCACAGGTTGGACACAAATGCTCCCTGTGAACATTTGGCGTGGCTTCTCTAACTTTTCATAACTCACGCTTCTTCTGAGCTGAGTTCTGCTTTGCTCGTAGAGCATAGCACCTTCTGGGCGGTCCTGTGCCAGTGTCTCCTATGTCATACAATCGATTCTACAGTTCTTAATAGAGATCTTGAGAGTGTCCTTGTATGACTTTTTCTGACCACCTTGTGAACACTTGTCATGTGTGAGTTCTCCATGAAATTATTTCCCAGCCTGAGAAGCTTGAGGATGATGGAAGGGAAGAATGACAGGAAGGAGAAATCCTGACAGGTTTTCGGTTAGGAAATTCTCCTCCTAGCACTCCCACTCTTTGTCCCCTACCCTTGCCTCTTCACTCAGGCTCATTGTCAAATGCCTGGAGAGAGGAGCTAAAGGATCTGGCCTCCAAGGTGGCTACCTTCACCAAGGAAGCAGAGATAAAGAAGAAGAAGGTGAGTGAGAAATGAGACAGAGCGAAGGGATGGATAACAGATGGGTAGAGGGAGGGAGAGTGGGAAAAGATAGGGGAAGGAGGTGAGAAAAGAACGGGGGACAGGGAGGGAAGGGAGAAGAGATTTGGGGAGAGGAGGGAGAATTGAGCTGGGGAGGGAGGAAATTACAGCTGGGAAGGGGAAGGAGGAGAGGAAAAGGGAAGATAGCGAAAGGTGAGAAAAGAGTTGGGGGGAAAGAAGGGCAGGAAGACCAGAGCTGGGTAGAGGGGAGTAGCTGAAGACATGGTTTGGGAGAAGGGAGGTGGGACAAGGCTAGAGAGAAGGGGTGTAAGAAGCAGTTTAGGGTCAGAGGAAAAGAGGACATTGGCCCCTGGATATCCCAGCTTCCCCACAGCCACTCCAGATGCCATCTTAAAATTAAGACCATCAGTAGAGTGATTTTAGAATTGGCCTCTTCTTAACTGAACTAAACTAGCCATCAAAAGTTGTGAATCCAGATCCTCGCTCCTCTGTTCATTAGCTGTATAACTCTCCAACCCCCGACCCTTTATGAGGGTCTTTAGCTTTTATGAGCATCAGTTTCTCCATTTGTGTGGAGGAAATAATTATAAAAATTACACAGGTACCCAAGGGATCACCCAATTCTCTAATTCTATAGAAAAATAAGTTTCCAGAGAGGAAAGTGTACTTGTTTAGAGTCAAGAATCTAAATAGGATGAGAAATGGACCTTGAATTGAGGTCTTCAAAGGCCCTAAGACCACTTCTCTCCTGTTAAGCAAACATGCTACTAATGACCTTTTTGTAAGAGGGAACCATTGCTGCCTTCTCTCTGGACTGGCCAGAGCTGCTGCCCAGGGGAGATCACTGGAAGCAGGGTTCTCAAGGTCAGAGCAAGGCCACCCTATCCCTATACCTTTTATAACCTGAGCCTTCCCTGGAGCCCAAGTTCATTCAGCTTCTTTTTGTCAAAGAACCAGTGATTTAGAGCCTTGCTCAAGTTCACATGAGTATTTAAAATTGGGATCCAATTCCAAATCCCCCCTCTTCCCATGAGACCCCCCAAGTCTCCACTCTCAAGAAACTTAAAAGTTTCACTTTGGAGAGAAAAGATAGAAACAGTGGGGGATGACACTGTAAGTCTTGCCCACAGTAGGCACTTCATAGATATTTGTTCAAAGCTGTGTGGCTGAGGTTGCAAAGGGAGCCGAAGAGGGGGAGGTCGGGAGGGTCTTCCGATGGGCCCTGTAGAGGTGGGTAGGATTGGAACCAGTTGAGATGAAGCAGAGAGACACTTCAGGCTGGAGAGGTTTGATGCTCGATGCCCCCCAAATGCTTACATGGCTGTTGGGTAAAGAATGAGGAGAATCCCCTCACCTATCTCTGCTTTTCTGCCCTGACTCTTGGAGCCTCCTCCAGAAGAGTCCCAGCTTTGGCACCAGCTGGGTGATTTGGGCCAAGTTCTTTCCCTCCTCTGGCCCCAAATCCTCCTTTTCTTGGCCTGGTTGGGAGCTGAGGTTCCTTCCAGAACTGACCATCAGCCATTCTGTCAGGAGGAAGAGACAGAGAGGTTGGCCCAGTACTCTCCAGAGACGGGGAGGCTAATCCCAGGCTACCTCCGGAGCATGACGAGCCGGGGCCCCCGGACCGCCCACAGGGGCTACTATTCGAGCAAAGAGGATGTGATACCTGTTCTGCAGGATCAAGAACTGCTGGTGAGTCAGAGATGGGGAGAAAGTGGCCAGGAAGGCCCGCGCCAGCCCTTTCCAACAAGCCCGATCCTTATCCACTAGACGGAAGGTCGTTAAGCGGAGCTGTGCATTTGTCCCAAGGAGGGCTAGCCTTCATTAAAAGGGACGCTCCTGTGTCCCAACCTTGTTCTCAGCCTTGTGTTAATCCAGCTCTGATGAGGGCCTGGGCAATAACAGCTTCCTGAGGGTCCCAAAAAGAGGGAAGGGGAAGAAATAGACTTGAAACCAAAAGAATGAAATATGAATGGTGAATAATAATAGGGAGTTACATTTGAGAAACTGAGGTCTCTTGTTGGTTTAATAGCACATAATAAATGGTGTTGGTCTTGGACTAATGAAGCCCTGAGTTCAATTTTTGGACAAATCAGTCATCTCTTTCAGCCTCAGTTTTATCACCTATAAAATGGGGGCAATAATAGCACCAACTTCTCCCAAGGATCAAATGAGAAAATATTTTCAAAGTTCTTTGTAAACATTAAAGCGCAATATAGTCGGCTATTATTATTCTTGTTATCTTCATGCAAGGGATGTCCTGACCAGCCAAAATCCTTAATCCTTAATCCCTTGAATTCCCAAACATTCCACATCCTGATCATTGTCTGCTCTGGGTGATTCACCCTGAAGTCACCAGTCTCTGGGGTCCCCTGGATCCTCACTCACTTGAGAGCATGAAGCGTAGAAGGCCCGACTGAATGTGAATACTTCCCTAGAAGGCATTAGACATTTATTTCCCAACACAAATTAGTCTTTTAGCTCACTCTCAGAGCAGGGCCCTAAGGAGAGAGGGAAGCAAATGAGTAAGTTTTGATGGAGAGAAGTTCAGAGCTGGGGAAGGGGTGAGTTCCCAAAATCGCCTTTGTTCTAGCTCGTGATTTTACTGAGAAAAATAGAACCATTGCTATGTCTGAACAGAACTTAACTCTGAGATATAGACTTTGGACTTGCCCCCTCAACAATCAACCTTGTACCAAGGATTCTGAATTGGAGATTTGTTCTACCTGAGGCCCCAAGTCTGGGGCTATCGTCTGGTGGCTAGGAGAGGTTGAACTCCTCTTTCTACCTTAAAATGAAAGTGAGACTTTGAGGTGGGGTGCAGCCTACATAAAGAACAGCCCTAGAGGACTGTCTAGGACAGGGGTCCTCAAACTACAGCCCGCAGGCCAGATGCGGCAGCTGAAGATGTTTATCCCTCTCCCCCAGGGCTATGAAGTTTCTTTATTTAAAGGCCCACAAAACAAAGTTTTTGTTTTTACTATAGTCCAGCCCTCCGACAGTCTGAGGGACAGTGAACTGGCCCTCTATTTAAAAAGTTTGAGGACCCTTGGTCTAGGAGGTCAGTCCCATGCCACGAAAGGGGATAGAAATGGAGTCACCCTTTGTGGAAAACTATCTTTGCATGTATTCTGAAAATAAAAAGCTATTATAAAAAAAGAAATGGAGATGCCCTGAGAATGTAGGGAGCTAAAACAGTAACTTAAGCATGTGAACCCTAAACAGTTCTCCCTTCTCCGGGATGAGAAGGCTGAGCAAGAGTTTCCCTTACTCACTCACACAGCACTATCTGACTACCATTTGCTCATTAAGATCCACATATATTCAGGTATAGTCGTCCAGTTCTAAAAACTGTAATATCAGTCAGGGCTGCCTAAAAGGGAACAGAAAGGCCATGAATGCCTCTAATACTCAGGGTAAATAGGCACCAAAATGTTCCTGGAGATGGGATGGCAGGCAGGGGAGGGGCGGCTCATGGAGAATACCCAACTATAGCTCTGAGCTCTGAACCCCATGATCAAGTACGCTCATGGGTTCAATCATACTGACCTACCCACCGGACTCTTCTGCCAACAGATCCTGGAACTGCTGTGTCAGATCCTACAGACAGACTCTCTGACCGCCATCCAGTGCTGGCTTGTCTCAGCTAGCCCCCGGGGTGAGAGCCTATAGGGTGAGGGGGGACACATGGGGTCAACAGGTCTCAAAAGTCCTTTCCAGCCCATAAGATTTAAGACTCCTAGAAGCCTCCACTCTAAGGGGCTGAAACCCTGAGGTTCTATGTGTGTGGAGGTCTTGGGCAGAGCCCAGATTTTTGGCCAAGTATGGGTCCCTTTCTTTTCCTCATGGTCCTCCCATCAGACCCTCATGGAGCAAGGGGATGGTACTTGTAGAGCCCTGGACTGTCATGGGAGAAGAGACTTCAAAGAGCCTTGGGAAAATACAGGGCATTCACTCCTGAAAGACATTCAAGTCTTTCAGTGCAAGGTCATGTACACACATATTGGTTTGATTCAATCCCATTAGACAAGCATTTATTAAATACCTACTATGTGCATTGTAATATAGAGAACCTTCCTTGAAGTCAGGAAGAGTTGGATCCAAATCCTGATTGATGGATTGTGTAACCCTAGACAAGCCTCCTTCAGCTTCTCAGAGCCCCCCACCCCCACTCCCAGGGAACACTGAGATACAGTGGGTACTGGGTCAGTTTGCATTGGTAGGGAGAGTTTCCTACATTAAAGCAAAGGTCCAGTGTCAAAAAAAAATCCCAGATCCCAGGCAAAAAAAGACAAATCTGGTCATTCTCAAAGCACTGGAGACATATGAGGCAGCACTTAAAGTGAGCCTTGAAGGATACATGTACATGCTGAGGGATGGAGACATCCAAAGTGTAGTCAGCTATGGAGATGGAGGGATCATGGGTGGTGAACGCTAGACAGAGTGGGCATGAAAAGTTATAAACTAGTGCTCTGGCTGCCTACAGCCTTGGAGGGGCAGGGCGGGGAGAGAGAGGAGGATAGGGGAAGAAGGGATCTGCTACAAAGCCAACACAAGGAAGAAAAAGAAGCTTTCTCTCTCAGTCCAGCCCCAAATGCTCCCATGTCAGAGATGGGCTGCTGAGAAAGGTGAACTCTCC
The DNA here is from genome assembly GCF_016432865.1 of Antechinus flavipes. Lineage (NCBI taxonomy): Eukaryota > Metazoa > Chordata > Mammalia > Dasyuromorphia > Dasyuridae > Antechinus > Antechinus flavipes. Next base: position 654,418,487 of record NC_067399.1, read on the forward strand.
TGCTAGGTCTTGAGCATTTGTCCAGATGGGTTCAAAGGGTCAGGGAGGCAGGATAGGGGAACCTGGTGACAGTTGGGCACACAAATACACATACCTTTCCCACTGCCGCCTCTCTCTTTGCAGAAAAGGACCTAGTCCTGGGCCTCCTGCAGACCGCTGTGGCCAATCTGATCCCTGAGCCCCTGATATCCTTGCCCGAGGAGAGGATCATCACAACTTGGTCCAACAAACCCAACAGCCCAGCCTCCATCAGCCAATGCCTGATACCACTTAAGAATATGAAGCAAAGGTGAGCCAAACCTGGGGTCTAGCTGGACAGAGGCCCCATGGTGCCATCAGCTCATCAAAAATCCTCATCAGGGAGACCTTAGAATTCATCCAGTCCAATGACTTTCATCTAACCAAAGCCCATAGATGGGAAAACCCTTCCAAGGTGGCCCAGCTTATCAGGGCAGACGCCTCACCTGCAATCTCCCAGGCTTCTTTTACCCATTTCGCACCCTGGAGGACATTCCCTTCCCTTAGGTTACCACCCCCCCCGCAAAGTGGGCAAAGCAGATGCTTAAAGAATCCAAGTCTAGACCCTCATTTCACAGAGAAGGCAACTGAGATCCAGAAGGGCTTTGTCCGAGATCAATGAGAATAAAAGGAAGAGGCAGAATTCTAAAGCAAGTCCTTCCTGGGATCCAGGTTGAAAGGGACCTCAAAGTCTGTCCAGTCAAATGATTGATTCCTGAGAAGGAATGCCCTTTGGAATATCCTCTGTTTGGTCTTCAAACAGAGCAAGGCATCTGAACTGAGCAGCATTTATCTCAATGTTTCACTTGCCCACATAATTATAACTGGTTGCTGAGGAAGACCCGACTTCAAATCTTGTCTCTGACATTCACTAGATGTATGTTTATGCTCAATTCCCTGAACATCTCTGAGCCTCCCCATCTATCAGACAGGCTTAATAATAATGTCCACCCCAGCAAGTTGTTGTGAGCTCACAGGAAGGGATGTGTATAAAGTCCTTCACAAATCTTAACAGTGGTATATAAATTTCCTGTAAGTTTGGAGAACAAGTTAACATTCCCATTCTCCAAAAAATAGAGACTTTCATCTTCCCTGAGTCATATTTTTAACATCTTCCATCCCAGAGTCATCATTAGAATTCTGGTATCTATAACAGAGTTGGGTGTAGCCAACTCCTAGAACGAAGGACACAGAAGAAAGTCTCCCTCCCATCTCTGTGACCATATCCCTGGTCCAACACACTCACAATGGAATGGAAGTTATGGTCACACAGGGAGGGTAGGGTGACACCTTAGGGTGCTTAGTCTCCCATACATGCACCTGTGTACACACACACACACACACACACACACAAACCAGGAAGTGATAAAATAGGAAAAGATAAGAAGACTGTCTCCATATCCTGGAAGACTAATAACCTGGAACAGAGCCCTAGTTATCCTCTCCAATTATGACTCTGTCCTATGCCTATAACTTTGAGAGCCAGTATTCTTCTCCCATTCCTCTCCAGATATCACTCACCCAGAGATCTAAAGGGTCCTATCAGTACTTTCACTTATTATTTTCATTGTAATATCATTGACATAACATTGTCAAATTGCTATCCCTGCCCAAGTCTTAGAATTTCTCCTGGATAAAAGAGCAAAGTTTCAAAAGTAGCTTGTTTGGTTTTAATGTAAGGAAAAACTTTCTAATGATGAAATTTGTCAAAAGTAAAATAGGCTGCCACAGGAAGAAGTGAATGATGACCTTCTTAAGGAAGGTCTTCAGGCAAAAACTGGAGGATCACTTGTCAGGAAGATCAGAGGGGATTCTTGGTCAGGTATAGAGACTAGTTGACCACTCAGGCCCCTGCTAATTCCTGGGAATCTGGGGACTAGCCTTTCTCCAGCTGAGGGACCTTAGAGCTGTCTGCCTCTGCTCCATTTTACCATCAGCCTCCAAATTTCTCGGAATCAATCTTGCCAAATGATGAGGACGATTATTATTAATTAAAATTATAATAATAGTAAATCTGGGCAGTCCTAAAAATAATCTACAGTGACCATGCTAGTTTTGCCCTCTTTTAGCTTCTGCAACTTCTCCTGAAAGGGAGAAGCTGGGCCACCAAAACACTGGGAATGGGAGTTTCCGTGGTCCAGCTTAAATGCCCCCAACACATACACACACACACACACACATATTCCTTCTCCAATACACACATACACATACAGACACACATTCCTTCTCCAATACACACATACACATACTCCTTTTTTATGTCCAACTGATTAAATGTCAATAACAAACTTCTCTATGTTTGGTTTTAGTCAAAACAGACCGAAAACAAAGGGAGAATCCCATGAAAAGCCAGGTAAAATATATTCCACTCAAAATTCTAAAGATTCAAGTTTCTGTGTTCTGTGGTTATGGAAACAGGGGTAACAAGACCTTGTCCACGCCAGGAATTTTCTCAATCTACTGCTTTACATTCCTAAGCCAAAGTTCAGACTCTCTACTCACTCTGTCCAGAGGGGTCAGTGTCTGCAAGAAGGGGTCAGTTTGGCCCCAAACCAGAGCTTCCCTCACCAGTTCCAGTATACCACCACGTCCTCCCCCTGGAGTCACAAAATAGTGACTAAACAGTGCCAAAATCAAATGCTAGCTTATTCCCTAGGGGATGCTGGGAAAGTCACTGAGCCTCTCCTGGCCTCAGTCCCATAGCCATTTGGGCTCAAATCCTGTGAAATTGCCTTGAGCCCTTAGTGTGCCTCATTGGGGCATCACTTTAAACTTCTCAAAAAAATATAGAGACATTTTTCAAAATATATGTATATATACACTTTTCAATATATATATATATATTAATTTTCTTTAATTCCCATAATAATCCTATGAGATATAGGTACCAAAGTTGACATGTTGGGATTTTTTGTTTGTTTTGGGGGGTGATTTTTTTAAAAGATGAGGAAACTTAAGATTTAGGGAGGGAAAGGTCACCTAGTATCCAAGGCAGCTAATAGAGAGAGGATAGTGCCAGATTTGCAACCAGGGTTAATACTGCTTCAGACATTAACTAGGTGTGTGCCCCTGGGCAAGTGACATCATTGCCCTGTGTCTCAGTTTCTTCATCTGTAAAATGGGGATAATAATAGCATCTACCTCCCACGGTGGTTGTGAGGATCCAATGCGGTGTCATTTGTACAGTGCTTTGCCAGCTTTAAAGCTCTCTATAAAAGCTAGCCATTCGAGAGAAGAGACGGCTCCTCCATCCAGAAATTCATAATCTTGGTAGGGAGATAGGACGTAAAGCTTTAAAATGGCGAATCATGTGTTTTCAAAATGAACAGGTTCAGGGTTGTGGGTGTAAGCTGTGGAAACTCTTCTGCCTGTCCTGCCCTGCCCTGGCCAATCGCCCCTCTTCAGATTCAGAAGGACAGACAATCCACCCCAGATCTTGTAATTTTCACTATGACCATCTGAATACATGGTGGGGGGAGCAAAGGAGTGTCCTTCACCCCAACCCCACTTAGTTGAGGGTGGGAGCACCTCAGGAGGGACTTCATGGAGCCCAACCATGCCACAATAGGAATCCTCTCTACACCATCCCCAACAAGTGACTACCCACTTATTCTTGAAGATCTGTATTATCGGGAAGCTCTCTATCTTCTTGGGCAAGGGACAAGCCTTGAATGGTGCTTCAAATACTTAGCTAACTTTCTTAGGTTCTCTCACTTATACACAGCATGACTTTTTTTTTTTTGCTGAGGTAATTAGAGTTAAGTGACTTGCCCAGGATCACACAGCCAGGAAGGGTTAAGTGTCTGAGACCACATTTGAACTTAGGTCCTTCTGACTTCAGGGCTGGGGCTCTATCCACTGCGCCACTCAGCTGCCCCTGCAGCATGACTTTTAAGAATGAACAAGAAGAAAAAATTGTATGCACATAATAAGTGCTTAATAAATATTTTAAACTATGACCTATCTTTCCACCAAAGCTTAGTTACCAATGAGGTTTGTCTAGGTCCAATCTACAATGTGGCACCAAGAACTGGACTTAAGAGTCCAGAGGTGGGCTGGCTTGAGCTCCTGTCTCCCTGAGAAGATAAATGAATCAGCTCAAAGGCATAGCACAGTGCCCTAGCACATAGTAGGCAATTAATTAATTGCTGGCTAATTAATAATTACTGAATTAATTACTTGTAAATGAATGAATATTTGATGATTATTAATAAATTAATTATGCTGGTTGGTTGACAAAGGGAGGGACTGATGCTTTTGGCAAGAAGGGGGGTCATCTAGCTTGGAGTTCTCTGTGGCTCGTTGTGGGTCTCACTCCCCTTCTAAGCTTGGATGAATCAGGCCAAACTCCTGGCCTGACCATGGCTGCCAGAACAGGCTTTTGACCAGCATGGTAACCATGTAAGTGTGCCAAAGCATCATGGGAAAGAAGTTTCTCAATCAGGCAGAGGTCCAGCATGGAGAGCAACCATTCACAATAGAATGAGAACCCAGGTAGCCTCCCCCCATCCCAGGATGAAGGTCTAGAAGGGGCCTGATCCAACCCTTTATGTCATTTCCTTAACCGGGGAATGGAGAAAGGAAGCTACTTGGCCACAGTCCCATAGGGAGTAAGCTGCAGAGCCAAGATCAGCCCCTCTGACTCCAAGCAGGGCACTCTTGCCTTGGTCCCACCCAGAGCTGGTCTCCGTCTCCACAACAGCATTTGGGTTGGGGGCATTGGGCGGATTCCTCCTGCTGCTTTCTCCTTCCTTTCTTTCCCTTCCGCTCCCGGACTCCTTTCTCTCTTCCCCAGAGTGCATCGGCAATGCTGAGGTTCTACAGCTGGGCAACATTCCGGAGGAGAGAAAGAAGAAAATGTAATAATGAGTCCTTGAAGGTTTTGCCTCTGTCTGCACAGGACGCCTGATGCTGGGAGCTCGGGGGTCTCCTGACTGACGGTCATCTGCGTGACTGCTTGGTACAGTCTGTCAAATAAAATACGTTGTCTTTGGATTACGAAGATAACACTGCTGACCCACAATCCCTAGGCCATGCGCTCTGAGTGGTTTTTCCAGGAGAGAGGGTGATCTCCATTGAAGCAGCCCCTCTCCTTCCCAAGGAGGCTCAAGCAGACAGTCTTCCTTACTAGATCTCCTCTATTTCCTTGAGTCCCAAAGAAGTGATTTCCTCTTGCCACAGCCTAGAAAAGGCTTCTCTCCCAGCTTGGGCAGGTGGTCAGCTCCAGCCAATGAGGATGACTTTGTTGGGTTCAGCCTCCCACCCAGCCCCACCCCCAGCTGTCCATGTAGCCTACTTCAGTTTAAACAAGGATTTTTCAGACTTTTACTAAGAATATAAATTTAGAATTGGGAGAGACCATTTTTTGGCCATTGTGACCCCATTTGGGATTTTCTTAGCAAAGATCCTGCAGTGGTTTGCCATTTCCTTCTTCAGAGGAACAACCGTAGAGGTTATCAAGCCCAAACTACCTCATTTTACAGATGGGGAAACTGAGGCTCAGAGAGAATAAGTCGTGTCGGAAGTAGAATGTGCACTGAGACTTTTCCTATTCCAAGTCCTGCGCACTGTCCATTGCCTCTTCGCGGTCCCTTCTGCAGATAGACCCTGGAATAGACACTGCAGATGCACAGCCCTGCCCTCTAACAGTCTAGTGGAGAACAGATCTGGGGCTCAATAAATCTCACAAAAGGCAGCATAGAGGGGGACCATGGACACAGCTAGACAAAATATTCAGATGTCTCTTCAGATCTCACAGCTTTTTTCAGGCATTGTTGGAAAACTCTCCCTGAGAAGATGCTTCCTTGTCCCAAGCCCACAGACCAGCCCTACTTCTGCCTTACAGCTCTCTTGGTCCCCTTGGGCCAGTGGTCAGCTGATGGCCATGGCTCTCTTCTCAGAAACTTGTTCTGAATATGCATAGAATAAAAAAAACAAAGGAAACTAGATATTAGTGAAAATAAAGATGTATTTTTCCCATCCAGGTTCACAGACTCTCTAATATCTCTGCACTGAAATGAAGAAACCCTGCTCTAGCGAGGGCCAATCAGAATAAAGCTGGTCCCTCTTTCAGTCACTAGACCACAGCCTTCTCTGTTCAGGCTAAATAGTTCCTTTTCCTTCCAATAGACCTAATGATTCTCCACTGGTTTCCTGATCACAGAAAAAGGAAGGAAAGTGATCACCTGACCTAGACCAGATAGCCCAGCCCTAACTTAAGGGATGCCCGGTCTTTGTCCTTAAGCAGATGTCCCTAGGATGAAGACCTAAAATCCCTCTCAAGTGGAAAACCTGGCCTCCACATGAGCTGTGGACTCTCCTACCCCGGTTTTTGACCCTCCTTAGCTTCTCTATTTCCCTACCTGAATCCAAAGGACCAAAAGTACTCGTACTCTTCTTGAAATTAGCTGTGCCCAGGATGGGGTGAAAGGGGAGTGGTATAGAAGAATTACTAAGAGACTGAGACATTGATTTGTCTAGGATCGCGCAGATTTTGAACTCGGGTCTTCCTGACTCCATTTTGCTCCTAGTAGCCTCAATAGGGAACAATGGGAGACTTTTGAGCTAGAGGAGCCCATAGAAGTTTATTCTGGCAATGGTACAAAGGATGGAATGGGATGCAGAGCAAGACAACCTGTTAGGAGGTTACAATAGTCAGGGGACAAATAATGAGGATTTGATTCTTTTTCATCCATCCCATTCATCCATCCATCCATCCATCCATTCACTCATATGTCCCTTCATTTATCCATCCATCCATTTATTCTTTTATTCATCCATTTGTTCATTTATTTGCCCACTTGTTCAACGTGTTATGCATTCTACCCTGTTCTTGAAAGGCATTAGATTTGAAGTCTTGATAATCTGGATTGGAATCCTGTAAAATGAGACAGGTTGGAGGACCTTTTTAATCCCCTCAGTTCCAAATCTTAAGTTCTTCTGATCCCGTGCCCTCCCTTCTCTAGGGAGGAAGAATATATAGGAAAGGAAGAAATGGGAGATTTTTCAACAATGAGATGATTTAAGGGCAACTCCAATAGACTTGGGACAGAGAGAACCATTGGTATACAGAGAGAAGACCATGGGGACCGAATATGGATCACAACATAATATTTTCACCTTTTTGTTTGCCTTTTTTCTTAATCATTTTTCCTTTTTGATCTTATTTTTCTTGTGCTATGTGATAAATATGGAAATATGTATAGAAGAACTGTACATGTTTAATCTGTACTGGATTACTCGCTGTCTAGGGGGATGGGAGTGGGGGGAAGGGAGGAAGAAAATTTTGGAACACAAGGTTTTGAAGGGTGAACGTTTTAAAATTATCTTTGAATGTATTTTGAAAATAAAAAGTATCAAAAAATTTTAAAGAGAAAAGAAAATAAAATCTATAATGACCATAGAAAGCTAGAATTTTTACAAGACACATCAACTTGGATATACTAAACTGATATCAGTAAAGAAAGAACATGGCAAAATGAAAACACAATATGGAAAAAAAAAACCATAGAAAAAATACAAATAAAACTGGCCTCGCTGAGAAAAATGCCCTATCGAAAGACAAACCAGGAACAGTGCAAAGCAAACATCGAAATAAAATTGAACAATTCAACTGAAAGGACATTTTATGACTTACCAAACATGGATTTTGAGGACAGATCTTAGAAAGAAAACATTAATTTTCAAACCTAAAATAGTGAAGAAAAAGTCTATCATATTTCAGAGAATCATACAAGAAAGGGCCCCTGAATTATTAAAAAGAGAAGAATTGTTTTTGATATGGACAGGACCTTGCTTTCTGAATTTGACTTCCTTGGGGTAGATGGCCAGTAGTGTGGTTGAGGGCCCGACAAGATAAATCCCAGACACATCTCACACTGTCACGAAAATCCAAAGCTACAATGACAAAATGATTTTCCTGATGATCATGGAGACAAATATCTGTCAGGAAAAAAACAATTGAATTGCACAAGGCTTTACATTTAAATGAGGAACAATGGAAAGAGCTGGAATATGATTGAGGGAAATTGAGTTTCACCTAGCTAGCTTAAGCCTACTTTTTGAGAATAAGAGGAGGCTATTTTGGCAAATTTAACAATTCTAGGAAATGTTTATTTTATTGAAGAAAACAAGCCTTGGCAGGGCATTTGATATGCAAATCAACCTAGAGAAATTTCAACAAGAAAAATGCTTTAAAATTTTATTACTCTGAGTGACTGACAGGGTGAATTCAGACTCAAAAAGGCAGAAATTTGAAGTCTGTCTTTTGGGACCAAAAAAAAAAAAAAAAATGAATTGCTAAATAATGCTTGGGTCAAAGAATACATTATAGAAATATTTTTTCAACTACAGTAAAGATAATGACTATGAATACAACAAATCAAATTTTATGGGATGCAGCTCAAGTATTTCTCAGGGGAAAAGTTGTATCCCTGATCATTTGTATTAGCAAAAGACAAAAAGGGGAGATTAGTGAGTTGGGTTCGCGGCTAAAATGAGAAAATCAACAAATTAATATCCTTATGCTAAGCCCGCGAAAGGAGAAATTAACAAAACTGAGAACAAGTAAATTAATATATACATAACAAAGTTGGGTTCCTGAAAAGAACGATAAAATTAATAAACCATTACAAATTTAATTAAAATGAAAAGAAAAGACCAATCTATTAAAATAAAAAATAAAATTAGAGAGATCACAAGAATGGAGAAGAGATAAAAAAAATTCTCAGTGACTATTACACATTGTCATATACCAACAAACTGAGACTAAAAAAAAGACATGAATATTCACAAAACTATAAAAATCCCCCAATTCACAAAACGAGAAATAGATTAAATAAAGGAACGTCAGAAAGAGCCATTGAAAAGGCCGTTAATGAGTTGTATTGTAATAAAACACTCTAGAAGGATTCACAAGCCAATGCTATCATAAATTTAAAAACAAATCATTTCTATACTATATAACAAAAGCTTACAGTTAGATTTACATTTATTTACAGTGCGGTACCCGGGTTTGAATTGTGTGTGCTGGTAAATGTTTAACATCTGGCTCTGCGCGCCCCCCCCCCCCATCTATCCTCTCCCCACCCCTGAAAAAAACCTTGGATCCAAATACACTTTTCAGTTTGATCTACATCATTAATATGTTTTCTCTGTCACTTTCCCAAGTCTAGACATCCAAAAAACAATAACTCCAGCCTTAATTTGTAGTGTTGACTGATTTCCAAGGTGTAAAATGCTCACCCTAAAAACTGAACAATCTGCCCCTGAGGTTTATGGGAGCTGTCTCCAGGTTGTCCCTGCCCCTGACATTTACCAGCCGGGTGACCGGGAATACCAATTCTGAACTTCTGAATCCCATTCCAGGAGACGGCAGACTCCTAGAGTCAGAAGCTGTCTCATTTTTGTTTTTGCATAACCAGCACCACGTACATAAAAGGCACTTAAGAAATCCTTGTTGGTTATTCATCAGTTCAATTGATTTTGGGTAAGTTTATTGGGTTTTCTTTCTCTTGATTTGTTTTTTTCTTGTGTATATGTTTCAATACTTGCCAATAATGGCATTAATGTGCAGTTTTAAGGTTGGCAATGCACGTCACAAATATTTTATCCTTAAAATATCCCTGGGAGGCTGGCGCTATTATGATCCCCATTTTACAGATAAAGAAACTGAGGCACAGAGAGGTCACATAGCATTCCATTTTTGTCCGTAGGAGAACCACGATATGACCGAAAGGTTGCTTTCCCTGGGCTCTCTTCCTTCCTCTAACATAAGAGAGATATAATATGTAGAATGGGTCTCCATTTCCAGAGGAGAGCTAGCTAGGTGTGAGGAGCAGGAGGATTCCCTTCCCACCCTCAAAATTCCCAAGCAGAGTGCCCAAGGCCACTCCCGAGAGGGCCCAAACTGATTAAAATTTAATTGGGAACTATTTAGCAATATAAATAAAAATTTAATAAATATATAGAACACAGATAATGTGAATATATGGATTTCTACATTAATATTCCGCTGAAGGCCATCCTTAAATCCAGTTTAGTGGCCCCCATTTCTACTGGAGTTTGACACCCCTGGGATGGATGGCCAAGGCCGGCACCTTCCCTCTGAGAGAGCCCCATATCTTGTATGTAGACGGTCATCCCCATGTGGTCGTCCCCATCAGAAGGGATTATTTGAAGGCCGAGACTATTTGTGCCTTTTTTTGTCCCCAGCTCTTAGCCCGACACATAATCGGCTCCTCGGAATTGTTGACCCACTGACTAACCCTGAACTCCGAACAAAATCCCACTATGGGCAGGAGCATCATGGACCTCAGAATCAGGAGAGGGAGCCCAAGGGCCGTCACATCCAATGCTTCCCTGAACAGAAAGCCATCACCCATTCCCTGAACAGGAATCCTCGAGCAGAAGTAGAGGGAAAGAAAACTGGCTTTGAACCAATTAGTCTAGTATTTATTAAGCACCTACTATGTGCTAGGCACTGTGTTAGCTGGAAACACAATAGGATGAATGGAGCAATCCCTACTTACAAAGAGCTGACATCCTAATGAGGAAGATGTATATATAGTTTTACAAGTCAGAGGACCCAGGTTCAAATCTCTATTCTGTTACTTCCCACCTGTAAGACCTTGGGCAAGCCACTTAGAACTGTCCCTCATGTGGGTTCTCTCTCCTTCCAATTCAGTCATGATTCTCTAGGACTATGAGCTGCGTTCAAATCTTGCCCGACAGAGACAGGTGAATCCCGACTCCCCAAAGTGAGTAGTCTTCCTCCCAGTGCCTGTTGCACTGCCTTGACAACCTGAAGCTACATTTACCTACCTGTAAAATGGGATCATACAAAGCTTATGTAGATTTAGAAGCGACCTCAGAGGCTATCTATACAACCCTTCCTGTTACAGATGAGGAAACTGAGACTTAGGGAAATGACTTGTTTAAGGTCACCCAGGTAGAAAATAGTAAATTAGGTCTCAACCTCACCCATGAGATCAAGCCCAGGGCTCTTTCTATTGCATTATGCCACGTTCCTCGGAAAAAGTCGTTCTTAGAAAACAGTTGGGTGGACCACTGGTTAGAAGCCCTGGGCCCAAAGTAAGGAATATTTGAGTTCAAATCCAACTTCAGACACTGTTTTCCTCAGTTTCCTCACCTGTTAAATGGGGATAATAATAGCATCTCTCTCTCTCCCAGGGTTGTTGTGGGGATCAGTGAAATCATATCTGCAAAGTGCTCTGGAGACCTCAAAGTGCTCCGTGAAGGCCACGGGTCACTGATTTCTGCCACCAGCAAATACGTGGCTTCCCTCGAAGCCCAGTTTCTTTTCACTCAGCCTCATTTCTTTGGTGCCCTGGAGCTGCCGGCTGCCCTACCCTGGCGACTGGATCTCAGCTCCTTCCTCTTCCAGCACTGAGCCGAGGAAAACATGCGCCACAGCCGGGAGGCTTGGGCTTGCACCCCAATCCTGCTGGGTGACATGGGGCAAGCAACCTCCCAGCTAAGGGATGGACCTGGAGAGAGGAAGACCCAAGTTCAAATTCTGCTTCAGACACTAGCAAGTCACATTCATCTGTGAAATGGGCATAATAATAGCACCCCCTCACACAGTTACTGTGAGGACCAAATCCACTTAGATACAATACATAAAGTGCTTTGTGCTATAGAAATGTTAGCTACAAGCCACTTCTCTTCCCTGAGACTGCTTCCCGCTCTGGAAAGTAAGAGGGCAGGACTAAAGGTCCTGTAAAGTCACTTCTGTGTCTGTGAACCCAGGCTAGCCTTGTCTCTGGGCCCGGGAGATCGCTCGTGCTTTTGTCCTCGGGGGCAAAGCTCTTCCCGGCATCTTGTGAAGCAGGCGCAGGTTCAGCTGCCCGCTGGGACATCTGCTGAGGGATGCTGGGCGGGACTCGGAAGATACGGGCAGTCCCGACCAGCACAATCCCCTCCTGCTTCCCATCCAGCTCCGTCCTCCCCTGCCCCTCTTCTCCATCCACGAGTCCCAGGCTGGGAGAGGCAGTTCCTTTGGGACTAAGAGCCCGCAGGCCTTTATGGATGACCCTTCACCCAGGAGGGGGGAGATCTAGAATCACAGACTGTTGGAGCTGGAAGAGTCAGCCTAGACCAAGCCCCTTGTTTTATAATTGGTGAGGAAGCCCAGCCCCGAGAAGCCAGGAGACTGACCGGAACCATTTTGGGCAGAGCCACAGGCCTGGCTCCTTGGCCTTCCATTGGGCCAGCCCCGCTTGCTTCCACCAGAGAGGTAGGAAAGCGTAATGAAAAGGAAAGCCCCCGGGATGGCCATTTCTGGGTTGGCAAAGAATAAAGCGCCAGCCCTTGGTCAGTGAGGCGGCCTCCTGGTCGGCTTTCTCCTCCCAGCCACCAGCACCCCAGAATAGACATAACACGAAGGTACAAGTGGGTGCTGATGGTCCATGAGGGGGCACCCCAATAGTGCAGATTGAATTTGAGAATCAGGAAGAAGTTCAAATTCTACCCCAGATACCTCCTAGTGTATGACACTGGACATATCACTTGACCTCAGTCTGCCTCATTTCCTCACCTGTAAAATGGGAACAATGGCACCTATCTCACAAGATCATTGTTGCGGACTCTAAAGTACTATATTTTTGTGGTTGTTCAGTCATTTTCAGTCGGGTCCAACCCTTTCTGATCCCATTGGGGTTTTCTTGGCAGAGAGAGTGGAGTGTTTTGCCATTTCCTTCTTCAACTCATTTTACAGATGAGGGAACTGAGGCAAGCAGGATGAAGTGACCTGTCCAGGGTCACCCAGTTAGGAGATGTCTGAAGCTGGATTTGAACTGGGGAAGCTGAGGCTTCCTGACTCAGCTCTGTGCAGTCTGGCTGCCCCAAAGTGCTACATGAGAGCTTGCGATACTGTATCCAGGATGCTTTACGAGCCTGGAGGAAACCATGTATCCGTCATCCCTCAGAAGGCAACAAAGTGAACACCTTGCAGCTAGAACAAAGAGTCCCAGAAAGCAGAGCTGGGAGGGCCCTGAGAACATGGAATACCAAGAGTCGGACACGAAACATAAGAACCAAAGGGGATGTAGCATCGGGGCTCCCCCTTGTTTTCCAGATGGGGAAACTGAGTCACAGAGAGGGGGAAGAGGCTTGCCCGGTCAGCTCATGACTGCAGCTCCCTGCAAAGAAGCCGTAGCTCCCATCCAAGATGGTGTTTAGTTTTCCTTTCCTCAAAAATAAACCAACAGGAGCAAACATTTCTTATGCTTTGGTACATTTCTGGAGCAGCCAAAAGGGGGAAAAAACCAACAAAGAAAAAGGGGGGAATTCACAAGCCTGGGACAAAAGTAATAAATAGGTCACATTTAAAAGCTTTGGGACTGCTAGAAACAACGTTTTCTACTCTGTACTCCGAGCCAGGGGACGTCACGGGAATGATGCAAGGTCGGCCTCCATAGCATTCTGGAGCCCAACAGGGCGGGCAGTCAGTGTGGCTCCCACCGCCCCGGGCGTCGCCTTTGTCTCTTCTCCCAGGTGGGTCTGGAGCCCCACGGGGAGCCCCCCAGCCTCAGGACCCATAGGGGTCTTTGGGAGTCCTGCCCTGGGGGCCAGCGAGGGAGACTAGAGGATGCTGGGGAGCTGGGAGCCAGGATGCCTCTTCCAAGCCCACCAATGAAGCAATAATGAGCATCACAAGCCGGTTGTGCCGGGGAGCCTGGCTCCCTCACTGCAGACGTGGGCGAAGGTGAGCACGGCTCGGGGCTCAGTCATGCTGAACCCCCGCCACGGCCAGCTCAAGGCTGGAGGCAGGTGGACGCAGGATGGACAGAGGCATTGGGCCGAGGTTAGAGGGCTTGTTGCCCGTGTACCTGGGCCTCAGTTTCCCCATCTGAAAGAGGATGAATGTGATGGTCTCTGAGACGTCTCCCAGCTGAGGGCAAGCCCCGGTCAGTGTCGGGGTGTTCAACACCTCCACTCCGCAGCCTCCTACACAGGGCCTCCCCAGGGCCAATGGGAAGGTGTCCCCTTGGTCACAGGCAGTGACCTTGGCTTCCTGGGGAGACTGGGAGCTTCAGAGCCACCCGGGACTCAGGGACAACAGCAAGGAGAAAGGACTGTGGGGTCCCAGCAATGGGGCCGGTCTGGACCCGGACCGACTTCCAACGAGGCCCCGCTAGCACCTGAGAGGGAGAGTGCCCGTGGCTTGGGCCGTCCACGCCCTGAGTATCTGACCCAGGGGACTCCCCAGTGTGCCTCTGGCTTCTCCGGAGCCCCTGCCGCCTTTCCCCCTGGACATCCACCTCCCTTCCGCTCAGCTGTGACTGTTTTTCTCTCCTGACCCTGTGCCCCCAGCCCTCTGGTGGGCTCCAAAGTGCCACAGTCCCAAATAACAATAACAGTAACAACAATTACATAAATAATTAAGAACAGCCTTTCGCCCTGTGTTCTCCGGGCAGTAAATCTCCTGAGTTCCCACGGGCAGCTCAGAGACTGCATAAACCTGGGCTGAGTGAGAGAGAAGGCCAGACGTGAGGGGCAGCTCATGTGATAGGAGATGTGGCCGGGAGGTCTCGGCTTGGGGGCTCCGCTCTCTTATTGACCCTCCCCCTCTTCTGTTCCTCCTCCCAAGAGGCCGAGGCCCCAGAGTAGTGGTCACTGGAGGACGGGGTGGGCACCTCGATCCAGGAAGCAGGCGGCCACCAGAGGGCCGGGGCTCTGTCCCCGAGGGGTCCCCAGCTTTGCTTCTGTGGAGCAAGGCTGCCCTGAGTCACTGGCGGCCTGGTGTGCGGCAGGGCCGGGGGCTCAGTGGGGGGCTTGCTGACATCTGGCTGCTGCTGGGGCTCAGGGGCTCCTTCCATCGTGGGGGGCGGGCTGGTATCTGACTGCTGTTGCTGGGGCTCAGGGGCTCCTTCCATCGTGGGGGGCGGGCTGGTATCTGACTGCTGCTGCTGGGACTCAGGGGCTCCTTCCATTGCTAGAGGCTTGCTGACATCTGGCTGTGGCTGCTGCTGCTGCAGTTCAGGGGCTCCTTCCACTGTAGGGGGTGAGCTGGGAGCTGCAAGGAGGGTCTTGTTCGCTCCTGGAGACACCGTGCTGGTCTCAGGACTCTGAGAAGAGACTTCTGGAGCGGAGAACACGGGAGGACGTAGGGTCTGGCCAGGGGCCGGGCTGGGGTGGGGAGCCGCCTCCTTCTTGCTGCAGGACTCACAGCACAGCTTGTGGTAGCCAGGGATGGAGCAGTAACGCACCAACACTTCCATCTGGCAGAAGATAGATTTGTCCCCCAAGCAAGGCTCTTCTGAAACCACAATCACAAGGACAGGTCACCAAAGAGCCCAGGTCCCTGTGGATCCCAGATCCCCAAGGAGCCCAGATCCAGTGAACCCCAGATCCCCACAGAGATAGCATCCCAGTGAACCCCAGCTCCCCATGGAGCTCAGATCCCCATGGAGCCCAGGTCCCTGTGGACCTCAGATCCCCACAGAGCTAAAATCCCAGTGGACCCCAGATCCCCGTAGAGCCCAGATCCAGCTAAGGTCCCATTGGACCTCACTGCATGGGACTAGGAGAATGGAAAGTTCCTAGAGCTGGGAGGGACCTTGGAGGTCACCAAGTTTAATCCTTTATTTGACTGATAAGGAAACTGAGGGCCATAGAGAGCAAGAGGCATCCCCAAGCCATTTAGCCTGTGCCTAAGATGGGATTTGAACACTGCGCTTGGACAGTCCCTGAAGGACCCAGTTCCAGGGGCCCAATCAGGGGCCTCCCAGGGCCTCAGTTTCCATATCTGCAGCATGAGATGAATTAGGTGAGCCCGGAGTCCCTTCCAAGGATAACATCTGGGATCTGGTGAATGTTAACAAAAGGCAGTGGAGGCCAGGAGTCACGAGATGGCGCCAGAGCTCCATCAGACTTGGGGGCCGGGAAGTGGTAGAAACTGGGAGTCGCAGAACCCCTGTTCCCAGCTCTGGGCTGGAGACCCACGGCCGGCACTCACAGCACAGATGGACAAGGAGAGCTCTAGAGACTGGCCCGGGCTGCTCATCTGGTGAGCAGCTGAGCCCTCAATGAGCATTTAGTGAGCTCCGACGGTATACACCCCAGACACAAGGAAAGGTAGAATGGGTCATGGTTCTGGCCCCTTGGATCTGAATCCAGCTCTCGCCGACTCGAAGGCCCATGCTCTCAGCACTCCCCTGCCGCCTCTTGTGCCGAGGGACAGGAGATGAGCTTACTTGATGATATCTTGTTGACAGGATTGGGGGGCCCCGTGCGAGGAGCCCACTGGCCTTTGGGGGTCACACGTTCACTGGTCTCCATCTTTGCTGTGATGCTCAGGAGCTTCCCTAAGAGTTGGGGGAGACACGGACTAGGTCGGGGACCTCAAAATCTCTGAGCCATTTCCCTGGGGGAAGGGCATGTGCCCCCTTTGGGGGCATGTTTCTAATTCAGAACTGGCCCCCTCCCCAGTAATCCCCTTCGCCCCATGCACCACCCCCAGCCCCTGACTCACCAGGGCAGGCTGCAGACTTGGCCCCCTCCCCAAAAACCCCCACTCCCAGCCCCAGCCCCTGACTCACCAGGGCAGGCGGGCAGGCTACAGACCTGGACGGTCTCGGGCTTGTCCCCCGCACACTGGCCCACATTGTTGTCACTGGTCTTACAGACCACTTGGCGCTGCTGGATCCCTTCCCCGCAGCTGGCCGAGCACTGTCCGGGAAGGAGCGGTCACCCGTGAGGGCAGTGAAGGACGGGAGAAGGAGGAGAGGGCCGGAGGATAAATGAGTCCCAGGTGGGACAAAAGAGGACAACGTTAAGTCCCTCTTGGCTTTCCTTTCAGATAACTCCCATCTGTCCTGTACAGGATCCAGTTACTTACATTCTGTCTCCCCCAATAGACTGTAAGCTCCCTGAGGACAGGCTTTGTGTCCCAATCATAATGCCTGCCACACAGCAGGAGCTTAATAAATGATTTTTGTCAACAGACTTCTAGAGCGGCTTTAGAATTACAACGTATTTTCTTTATAACAGCCCTCTGAGGTAGAAGGTACAGATATTCTTGTTCCCACTTTACAGATAGGGACTGAGGGATTGGCCAGGTACGACCAAAGTATCTGACAACAGCCTTGAGTGTGCAATAAATTCCCCGTGTGGGTCACCTTCCCGCTCAAGAAGCTTGATGGCTCCCTATCGCTCCTAGAATACAGCAGCTTCTCTGCCTGGCACTTAACCCATTTATGATCGGACTCTAATTTACTGGTTACATATCGCTAGATTCAGTGCGTCCCCGAACGCCAGAGCCAGTTCCCTTCCCACTGCCCCATGTGCACCTGGGTTGTGACAGAACAGTTTCCAAAGGGTTTGGAGAAAGGCAAGGCAGGTTCCCCCTG